>NC_087399.1:3979922-4286875 GCF_031307605.1 Tribolium castaneum | reverse complement strand
CGATCTTAATCTAGAAACTAAGTTATTTCAAGATAGTTCACCGAAAAAATCAAATTGGGTGTAGATAATAATTATTTATATACCAAGGGAATTATATGGGTCTTAATGACCATGGGCAGCGGGGCAGTACGTTGTCCAAGGTTATTAATACCCAATAATACCCGTGATTGGTAAATAATTTTATTTCTTACTATGAAATAAATTTCTACAAAAAATAACAATTTTGGAAGTTTCATATTTTTTTATGAAAAATGTGTCGCTTTTTAAAAGTGATCCTACAACTCCCACAAGGGCATTATGACCATCTTTAAGGTTACCGTACCTTCAACTAATTTCAAGCAATTTATCAATTAGTTATCACATTATTTTGGTCCAGAAATGTTTGCAAAAAATAACCGACTGAAAGAATGAACAATGAGGAGAAGTTGCACAGCGCTTTATTTCTACCTTTTTGTGTGAATCTTGTTTTCAGAAATAAATTACCTAGAGATGTTTATGTTTTGAAATTAAAATTTAAAAAGTGACAGTAATTTTATTACGAATACTAATTATTATAGGTATAGGTATTTCAAAGAAAAATCCTGAAGGAATAATAATTAATAACAGGGGAGCCACGAGTGTTTTGTATTTTTTAAATCACAAAGTCAAAAACTAATAATCACACAGAGTTTAGCAATTCCTATTAAATATACTTTTTTTCTATGCATGTGAATTTTTTCAGAAATTTTCTATAGGTACATTCATATAATTGAAATTAATTAATATTAGGTGAGTTGCTACAAAAAAAATTAAAATATTGTAGATCAAACAGTGCTTATAATTGTGCAAACAATATCTAAGTAAAAAAATCACTAAATAAAAAGTAAAAAATTTCATACAAATTAAAAATTCAAATAAAGGTAATTTTGGGGCTATTATAGCAACAATTATTTAAAAATAATTATGTAAGCATTATTTTTTTAGAATCACACTAGCAACTGTACAAGAAAATGTCGATTAATTAATATTTTTAATTAGTTATTATTTATTTTAATTGTTAACATGCATAGGCAAAAAAATAACTTCCTGATTTCTGTGCAACTACCTATTTATTTAGTAAAAAAATACAGTGGCTTTACTCATTAAAATAAAATGCATATTTATTTGCTTGAATAACTTTTCGTTTTAGATTAGAATGTATTATTCTGTCGCAATTTATTAAAATGAAAACATATAACATCTGCATAATATGGTTAAAATTTATTGTCCGAAACAGTTACCTACTTGTTAAAATATTATTTTAAATTTTTCAGTAGAGTAATTTGTAAAAACTAATTACTGGTCACTAGTTACGAGTACTAAAATTAAACAGCTTAGTAATTTAGCTTAGGTATACCTACTTAGTCTAATGATTATTACCTGTTATTTTTTATAATAAAGCGAAGCAATGGCAGTTTGTTTAATGAAAGAATTTTTGTAAACCGAAAAATCACCCGAAGGAACTTCTCAAACTTTTGCTTTCAATGGCAATTAGGAACAAAAACCCACAGCTACCGACAGATAAGCAAATAATTCTGCTACAGTAAAAGACAAAAAATCAATTTATTAGCTTTCATTTTGCGTGGGCATATGTTGCTTAAATTTCATATTTTATTCTACTACCGTTACCTGATTTTAGCCACATTTTATCCTGACAGCTAACTAACCACATAATTAATTATTGTTAGAGTAACCTAGTTTTGAAGAAAGCAGCTCAAAATCAAAATCAGAATCAAAAAATTTCTGCTAAGTGACTCTGACTCCACATTAAAACATGGATCTAATCAAGGCATAACTTTAACGTGTAAACGGAATATTTGACATCGGTGCAATCAGTCAATAATTTCGTGGATGCGAAAGTGAATGAAACAAAAAATTCCAGTCGTACACGAATCCTGGATGTCTTAATTAGCCTAAGAAAGTTTCAAATTACTCATCTACGCGTACATGAATGAAAAATTTATAGTTTTATGGAAGTAACCGGTAGTTATATACCAAGCCTAAGCAGCAAAAAATCCTCATCCTCTTTAAATGACTTTCTAATATTCCATTAGCAGATGTGTTTACGGTGTTAAAAATTAGCGGCTTCTTTGACTTGATTACAATCCCAAATTAGGTCCAACCATTCGTCCACTTTCTCTAAACAATAACAGTTCGACCCGCCTCACAAAAATCGCGCGTTTTGTAAGAGTTGCATTGCAATTAAGATGATCCGAAAGTCGTTTATCAAGTTGATCAGATCAGCTTTCGCAACTCTTTGGATTAATAATTTTTACCGGTTTCTGCAACGGTTTTTGCCCGATAACAGCGTCTCGGTCATTAGAATTGTAAATTTTTATGAAATTTTTGTTGTTTTAACGACGGAAGTTGAGCAAGGATTTTAATAAAGTGCTTGAAAAATGGGTTGCGCTATGTGGTGCGAAGGTCGAGCCAGCACCGTGACATCCTGTGATGGTATCGAAAAAAATAATGGTCGGGATTATAAACGGCACGGGTTTATGATTTGTGCGATTCTTAACCGTTAGCATGAAAAGCAAACGCCACGTTCTTGACACGGACAGCTTGCAGGTGAACTAAATTGATTCAGGAAACGCGCCATTCCAGCCTATTACGAGGAAATATTCGAGAAATAATTTATTTGCGAGATTAAACAATTAGACGAAACCGGCTCCTCCACCATTTTTTCGTTTTTTTTAAATTCATTTTCCTAAATTGCTTAAATCATATTGTTCCAAAACAAGGCATAGTTTTGGTAATTAATTAATAATCATTCAGGAAATCAGCGAAAAAATAAATTGATTTAAACACAATTTAATTAAGTGGGAGCAAGTGTCGGCAACTGGGGGTTATATTTTATCGAACGGTACATGGGCGTAAAGCAGTTCTTTACGAGGGAATCAATTATTGTTATTGTTCTTTCATTGCACGCTGAAACTGCATTAACTGAAACCGAATGCCCGGCACTCAATTTCCTCTCCATTTATTTGTTTCTAATGATTTCCGGCAGATTCCAACGCATGTGGCTATAACAGTACCATTTTCGATCTATTTTTCAATAAATTTTCGCCGCATTTAATGCACGATCTCCGATAATGACGCGAATTACCGTGTGTTTTCCTGGCGATTTCAACGGTAGATTCCGACACGAACACATGTTCTTTATGCATCACTCATGATTGTGTTTGTTGCACTAGCGCGATCTTCGTCGAGATGAAAGTAACCACACCGTTCTCTTCGACGGCCGATCGTTCACTGTTTGTGCATCTTTCACAGATCGAAAACACTCTTCATAACGGGTACGAAACATCCGACTTAATTAAAAATAAAACGCAACCTTTATGAATATTGATGGGGAGATGAGAGGTGAAAGAGTTTGTTTTTATTGTCCAGTTGAATGGGTAACGAAAAATGCGAATTTTGACGCTAATTGCCAATTTAGCCAGCGCTGAAATGTGCTTGATTTTTGCGACAGCTGATTACGGTCTGGAGCTTTTAGCGCAGGTGCTTGAAAAATGATTCACAATTTTGCTTTCTTCGTTTTTTTCAAAAAAATTTTTACTTCGTCAGTTACCACGTGATTACTTGCAAGAATAATGCCATTTTTGACACAATTCTGTGATTTATTGGCTAACTTTATAAGAAATTTTATCCAATAATTGCGTTTTTGTTGAATAAACGCTTAGAAAATATTGATTTTTGGTTATTTTCGACCAAATTTGGTGATTTTTTTCATTCTAGTTAAATAAAAACGGGAAGAAAGACTTGATTTTTGGTCTATAAAGGTGTTTAAATCCTCAGAACTTACCATTTTTTACATAATTTTGTGATTTATTGTCTTACTTTTCAAGAAATTTTGCCCAATAATTGAGTTTTTGCTGAATAAGCGCTTAGAAAAAGTAAATTTTTGGTTATTTTTGACTAAATTTGTTGAAGTTTTCGTTTTAGTTAGACTGGAAAAACTGGAATTTTGGTCTAAAAACGTGTTAAAATTCTCAGAATTTGCAAAAATGGTGTCATTTTTTAAATGATTTTGTATTTATTGGTTTACGTTTTAAGAAATTGTGTGCAATAATTGAGTTTTTGCTGAATAAATGCTTAGAAAAAGTAAATTTTTGGTTATTTTCGACCAAATTTGGTGATTTTTTTCGTTCTAGTTTAATAAAAACAGGAAGAAAAACTTGATTTTTGGTCTATAAACGTGTTTAATCCTCAGAACGTGCTATTTTTGACATAATTTTGTGATTTACTGGCATATTTTGTAAGAAATTTTGTGCAATAATTGAGTTTTTGCTGAATAAACGCTTAGAAAAAGTAAATTTTTGGTTATTTTTTATTAAATTTGGTGAATTTTTCGTTCTAGTTAAACTGGAGAAACTGGAATTTTGGTCTAAAAACGTGTTAAAATTCTCAGAACTTGCAAAAATAGTGTCATTTTTGAAATGATTCTGTATTTATCGGCTTACTTTTTAAGAAATTTTGCGCAATAATTGAGTTTTTGCTAAATAAACAATATAAGTCTTTGGTCATTTTTGAGTAAATTTGGTGATTTTTTCGTTCTAGTTTAATAAAAATAGAAAGAAAAACTAGATTTTTGGTTTAAAAACCTGTTTTAATTCACAGAGCTTCCAAAAGTAATGTCATTTTTCACATAACATCGTGATTTGTTACTTTTTACAAGGTATAAAAAGGAAAAAAAAATCAAAAAAAGTTCCAAAATTTATAAAGTATGAAGTAAATTGTGTACCTGTCTCAGGTCAATTGAATGTAAAAATTTAAAGTCTGTTAGACCTTATTAAAACCGTATTAGCTGTTTCAAACACAATAAAAATACCAACGTTATCGTTTTTAATTTTTAATTTTTTTAACAGTAATTTCTGAACCGATTTGAAAAGACATCCTAATGAGTACAAAATATTATGCCATTAAAAAATTATTATTATGACATTTCATATTTTCACGAAATGCTTGGTAAATCGAAGGGTAACAAAGTTCCATCTTAAATAGGTAGAGTGTACGATTTATATTCGCATAAACTGCGGTTAAAACACGAGTATGAAGCCTTTAATAATACAAGTGGCTGATAATTTGAATATATCGTGACGTTTATTATCACTCTCATGATAATAATAATTACTGTTTAACTATTACCCATATCAACCAATGAAATAGAATTAGCGCTGATATTTTTACAGTTTTGTGTTAAATAAATCTGCATTAGCAGCCGGAGCGTAAAAATGCGCAAACACTTCAAAATCGTCTTAATTAAAATGTTCCCACTTGGGAAAGTCATCGCTTACTCAATCCACATCCTAACGAGCTTTCAAACAATTTGCAGAAACTGTTTGTTCAGTTTTGTCGAGCGAATCTCATCACTCCAAGCAAATACCGCCGATAGCTCCGTTATTACGATCCACAAGGAGACAAATTAATTACAAGACGCCGTCCCGCGACCTCTTAATCGCCGATTTTATCAAGCGCTAACTCTCCTAAACACGTGTTCACAATAGTCATTTATTTTTCCCCAACACGCCAAGCGGAAGCATGATGTGTGCACCATAACAATTGTCAGTTCCGGTTATGATCATCGAGACCGTTGCTCTGGTGTTTTGTACAGTTATTAGAAAATTTTAAATCCTGACCTGAGATTTTGGATTTTGATCGAGGTTTTGCCGTTGCCGATTCGGCGCTGTTCCGCGTGTGTTCGCTCGATGCTTTCCCGCAGGCTGGACTTTCTGGCCATGTTCCTGTAGCGTTTTTTCAAATTTCCGATTCTTAGCGACAACATGATACGGACTTTGATGTGGCGGATTATGTATTTTTCCGTTTTTTGGGACAAGTCCGGGCGTTTCCGGTACTTGAAGTTGTTGCAAAGGCGGTTCGAGTGGAAGTCGTAATAGCGAGTCAAGGGGGCGTAGATCGGGTTGTTGTAGATGCTCATGTTCTCCTCCGAGCACTCGTAGATTGGGTCCTCATGTAGGTTCGTTTTCGAGTTCAGGGTGTTGAAAATTGCGATGTTTTTGCCCAAGTTTGTGCGAGACTTGGCCTTGGTTGTGGAACTTGTAGATCTTGGGATTGTTTGGGTCGGTTCGTACAATTGATTGACTGTGAATTTGCAATTGTAGGTCTTACTGGACTTTTTTTTCGGTTTGATTAGTTTCCAGATTTGGTTCAAATAACTTTCGTCTTTGGTCATCAGCAGTCGCTCTTTGTAGATCTCGGGGAGTTGTAGATCAGTGTTATACTTGACTGGGGGGTTTTCCGGGAAGTTTTGTCTGTAATTTTCGGAAACTTGGTGGAAAATCAACGAGACGTCCTGCTCCTGTTCGGTTTCAATCGAAATCAGCTCTTCGATATCTTCGGTGGATACCGAGCTACTGTCATCTTCGTTTTCCTTCCCTAGGGTCAAAAGATGCGACCTGTTGTGGATCCACCCCTTGCTGATCGTCCACTCCTTCAGCCACTCTGGCTTACTGTTGTTATCCTTGAGTGTCCTTTTCTTGGGATCATGATTGATGATGGGTGTGGGGGTCCAGGACCCTTTCTCAATCATCACACACAGGCACAAGAACCGCAAAATATCCGAAATGGTGTCGATCATTTCGCGTCCGTTTTTCCACTGGTGGTGGAGCGGATATTCATTGTGATGCGATGTCCGCTCATGTGTGCCGCCTATTGTCGTTCGATCCCTGACAATTTTTCCAGTGAAAGTCTTTCGAATCGTCTCAAATTTGTGTCCTTGCATTGTCTGCTACTTGCATAATTCGTTTAGAATCTGTGGCGGTTCTCGAAGGCTCGGATGACTCGAGGCCTTGCGAGACCTACATGTGTGGAGAAATCGGACGAAAGTAGATGAGACGCAGACTCTCACAGACAATCGAAGAAAATGAAAATCAATTGCACGCTTTCGGCAAATTCGGGAAGGTGCCAACGATTTTTTATGGTTAAGCTTTGGATCTTGACCGTGAATTTTATCGTAAAACCACGAAATAACCCAAATAAAAATACAAGAACAGATAATAATTTTTTAAATTGAATTTGCAAATTAAAGTAATTAAAATTCGCATTTCCTAGGAAATAACTAACTTCATTTGTTAAAAATGTTAGTACTTACTAATTGAAAGGCCGTCTCAACAGATTTCTTGTACGGTTAATTAATAGTTAATTAACAATGAGCAAACAAAAGTTTCTAATTAAATGAAACTTTGTACTCGTATTTAGTTTATTCCACTGGTCTATTCAGATTTTTTTTTGAAGACACCTTGTGTCTGAAGACAGAATTATTGGGTACAACATTTATTTCAAATAAATAAATATTCATCTTCTTCAACAGCAGATCTCAATGTGTCTCTTTTTACGTTTTCGCCTTCAAATTTTCTCAGAGAATTTTTTAATGATATTTTTAAATAAATCAAAAGCCGGACATCTGCTTCTTTTATTGAAATTTTTATTTAATCAAAAAAGAGAGTTTATTAAGCACTTTTGTGTAATTATTATTGAAAAGTGACTATTATGTAAAAAAAGGGAAAGACACTTATACGAATATTCGTATTATTATTGAAAATGTAGTGCCTGCTAATGCTTTGTTATTTGTTATAATAAAGCCGCGAAACAATTTTAATTATTATATTTAATGCCGGCGTTACATTTGAAAAATGATCTATTTAACACATGACCCGATGGTAAACTGCCTAACAGTAAAACTTTACCGTTGATATAAATCAGTTTATTATCTGTATCTGCCCATTAGCTTCATTTTCGTCGTTAGCAGCTCATTATAGAGCACACTTCATCAATATTCATAATTTAGCAAAATTGCATCATGTTTTAGCCAAATTAGAAACCAAATATTCAATCGGAGTTTTGCATTACAATGACATAAACTGAAAGTGAGTTTTCGTAATTCCGCTATCTGATGTTCCTTTAGTGTTAAAATTTTTAATTGACGCTTGATGTTAATTAACTCCGAACAATACACCACACTGTGTTGTATGGTATCAGTCCACTTTCTCTAATTTTCAAATAATTATTGTAATAGTCGTAATCCGAACCGATTCTCATGAACAAACTTGCACTCTTTTTGTGAAAAAAATATCGCATTAATCGTGTGAGAAGCGAGCAGTTTTAGCTTTCGCTTAAGCTTTATTATTGTTTAATTGTTGGTTTATGATCGGCTATTATCAATGCGTAAGTTTTTAATTACGATTTCGAGGAAAATCACTCACGGGGAAAACTTTTACTCGGAATATCAACAGGTGTGCTTGGAAATTTGAGTGAAAAGTGACCGGAGGCGCGATATCGGCGCTTATTAGCCCGAGAGGAGATTTTTTCATGGGTGATTTGGGTGTGGCAACTAGCGAAATTTATTATTTTAGTGAAAGATAGGGGCTTTCCAGTCCCAATTAGGCGCAAACGAGTTTTTTTTTTGGCTAATTTATTGTTTAATTGGAGAAAAACGTCGCATGTCACACACATAATTTCTCTCCTTATTAGCGCGTCAGTAAGAAATAACGCCTGATTAGTTGCGAGATACAATAGTAATAGTTACATTACTATTTAAAAAAATATTTTGAATAATGTGCCCTTGATTTTTTTGGTGTTGAATTTTTGAATTAATTTTGCCTGGTCCCTTACCTGCCTCACTGTTAGAAATCCAAAGAAGTGCCGAATAATCAAAGGCCGGGATGTTCAATCGAGCGCAACCACCAAAACAACAAGTCCCTAAACACTTTCAATCTTCAAGAACCGGTGCGCGCGTTACGATCGCGATCATCCGAAAACTGCGAATGATATCACGGTGTTTAAATCGCGCCTCCACTCTCGAAGAAGCCGAAGAAGAAGATTGCGCCTCCTTGGGACGAGAAAGCCTTTCTTCCGACACACGCCAGAGAGTGGAGATCTTGCTGGCCGTGCCAATGACATTGGAAAATGTGGGTCAGCCAAGTGGGGCGAGAGAGACCATAATTGATACGTTGATTAAAAATTTACTTATTCTTTATTTAACAATTAGTTTCTTTTATGCGGCTTGAGCAATTGTGTCTTTGCTTAATCACAACAACGCAGTCTCGCTTCCCTAGCCAGAATTTGGACGTTTTCACAGCTTCTAGCATTAAATTTGCAGGATTGGATAAAAATTCTTTGAATTCTATTGCAATCTTCAGAAATACCAAAAACGTCAGTCAATACTTGGATGCATAATTTTTTAATTCATTATCATAATCGGAGTTTTGTTTTATTTATATTTTGTAAATCGTTTTTCCTTAACATAAAAGAGAAAACTATCACAAGCTGCATCTGATAATTTTCTGCTGAGAAAGGAAAATCTTCATACTTCAGAGTAATTTCTTTGGCTACAAACTGGATATCGAGGCTTTTACACGCAATTTGTAATTATATATTGTGTTTTTTATTTGGACTTACTACAGACATTCGAATTCTTCAAAAATATTTTGAAGAGTTTTGCTTCAGATTTCGACGAGAAGTCTACGAAATATCGATAGATCGATATAACTAAAAAACTACTTGTGTCAGTAGTTACAATTTCAGTTATCAAGATTTGTCTATTTTTTTAACACCCAAACAATTAAAGAATCTAATACTAATGAATTTATTAAATGGTAACGTTAAGAAATACATTGGAGACATTTCATGGACATTTATATGGCTATTCTCTTTGTCTCAACTTATTTTTTATTCCGTCCCAAAGAGAATTTAGGTTTAATTCTATTTTTTATTAGAGGGAAATTTGGATAAATAAATTATTTTTGAATATTTTTTTATTTTTTACTTGCAGTTTGTAATTATTGTGTTTTTTATTTAGACTTACTTCAGACATTTGAATTCTTCAAAAATATTTTGAAGAGTTTTGCTTCAGATTTCGACTAGAAGTCTACGAAATATTGATAGATACATAACTAAAAAAACTATTTGTGTCAATAGTTACAATTTCAATTATCTAAATTTGCCTATTTTTTTAACACCCAAATAATTAAAGAATCTAATACTAATGAATTTATTAAATAGTAACATTAAAAAATACATTGGAGACATTTTGTGAACATTTATATGGCAATACTCTTCTATTCTCTCTGTCTCAACTTACTTTTTTTTCCGTCCCAAAGAGAATTTAAGTTTAATTCTATTTTTTATTAGAGGGAAATTTGGATAAATAAATTATTTTTGAATATTTTTTTATTTTTTACTTGCAGTTTGTAATTATGTATCGTGTTTTTTACTTAGACTTACTTTAGACATTCGAATTGATCAGAAATACTTTGAAGAGTTTTGCTTCAGATTTCGACGAGAAGTCTACGAAATATTGATAGATACATAACTAAAAAAACTATTTGTGTCAATAGTTACAAATTCAATTATCTAAATTTGCCTATTTTTTAACACCCAAACAATTAAAGAATCTAATATTAATGAATTTATTAAATAGTAACATTAAAAAATACATTGGAGACATTTTGTGAACATTTATATGGCAATCCTCTTCTATTCTCTCTGTCTCAACTTACTTTTTATTCCGTCCCAAAGAAGATTTAAGTTTCATTCTACTGTTTATTTGAGGGAAATTTGGATAAACAAATAATTTTTGAATACTTTTTTATTTTTATTTGTTTAAATTATGTACGGACTGAACCAAAAGTAACGCACAGAATTCATATCTTAGTAATAATTTTTCAAAAAAATCCTCGAACACTCCGATTTTATTTTTTTAAATGCTACATTTTGCCCTTACAGTGACATTTACGATGTCATTTGTTGTGACGTCATTTATATTTTTTTATGACAATTTGCATTTTTGTTCACTGTTTTAGATAGTACATATTTTTGTCTTTCTGGTAATAAGAAAAAAAAATAAAAATTATATAAAAACTTAAAAGTCAATTAATGAAATAAAATAATATTAATAATTAAACAGAATGGGCTTTTCTGTTTAATTTTTCCTAACTTATTTTATATTTGCAGTTGTTTTATTTATTTTTTTTTTGTATAATTAGCATGAAAACACTTAATATGACGCACAAAACATAAACTAAAAACAATATTCTTTTATAAAATAATAAAAGAAAAAAAAGATAAAAATCTTTGTTCAATACTCTTTTTTTATAACTTTTTTGTTTTATTTTTTCTTTTCTGATTTTTCTGTCTTATTATTTTAACTTTTTTATACTTAGCAGAAGATAAAAATATGTACTATCGAAATCACTGATCAAAAATGCCAATTGCAATAATCGATCTGTTCGAGGATTTTTTTGAAAAATGACTCGATAACAAAAATATTAATTTTGTGCGTTGCTAGTATGTCACTTGTAGTGCTTTAAAATGGACCAAATTCATTCCTATGAGTTGTGGGGGCGATTTTGAGCTAAAATTAATATAATTTTCGACGTAATTAGATGTTTTTGCGGCGCCTTTTAACGAAATAAATGAGTTTCACGCTTTGAAAAAACAACAAACGAGTTAGCAGTTAGGTTTCACTGTCTGAACTGTACAGCAACTGATTTTAACAATTTGTTTCCGTTTTCTTCATTCGAGTACTAGTTTTGGCACTTACTTCAAGAACATGTCCATCAGATTTACAACATTATCGTTTTTCCGAAACAGGAACCAGTTTGAGGTTTCTATGAAGTACTTCACAATTTCTGCTTCGCCTAAAGGAATGTCGAGTGTATCACAACCACCGCGCCACCCCTTCGAGCCCACAAACCCCACACAGCCCGTTTTCCGCGCATATCGCGTATATTTGGCACTGTTTTGAAGATTACCACTCATGGTGATCGATTGGTGTCAAACCAAATAACCGATAATTCCTTGCTTGTTGTTTTAAGTATTCAATTATTGAGCAATTCGGCTACAAATTATAGGCCCTCCCATAGAATTAGTTACGAAAACATCGATTTCCGCTTAATAACAGTCTTCGGAACGTTGTCAAGGCTTTGGGAAAAACCTTTCGAAAACTCACCTTTTTTCATTTTCCGGCAAATGCAGCCGTGCACAGTTGGTATTATCGAAGGAGTCCTCGACTGAAGTCGACACTGTTTCCAGACTTTCATCTCCAACTTTGAGGAGTAAAAATTCGGGGTAGAGGTGATTGATTCTGGCACCGGTGGTGCTTTTGTACTTTTTTTTACTGGTGATGGTCCTGTTGTGAGTCACGTGCAACTTAAACAGTTCTAACAAACACATTTTGGCGCAATTTCGAGTGTCAAAGACCGAATTGTGCTGTCACCGGCGACGGCATCTTCCGAGGACTGGTTCCTGTCATGATACAGTAACTGAAACCACTGTTGGCCCATTATTTACGCACGAAATCTTTACAAAAAACACGGATAATTGTCATTGGAACAGTTGGAAAGTACGAGAGTTCCTCGGATTCGACGATGGTTTTCGGGGGGAACAAGTGCGGTTTGACACGGATTCAGTGCTTTTCGATATTTTCCTTATTATTCGAAAGTTACGTCATTGGTCTAAGTGAGAGCGGAATAAATAGAACGGCTTTTTTTCTCATTGCGAATCTCTGGTGCCGTCCCAATAGGTTCCGGAATCGGCGGTGAAATTTTAATTACACATGTGGATGATGAAAGTGTTTTTTTCGGAAAATCTATTCTGAAACTGTGCTTAAGGCGAATGTGTGTCAAAGTAATCGAAAGGAAATTGGTTTTAAGATCTGCTCTTTTCATGGCAACTTTCTACACTCGACAGGCGTGCAAATAAAGCATAATTTTATTGGAAATTGACGCCGAATTGAAGCATCAAATTCTAATTATTGTTTTAGTGTTGTGTGCAAGAGCTCCAATTTTTTCCAAAACCACTAATTAGAAGAGTTTTATGACAACAAAAACGCTAGACAACTGGAAAAAAACAAAAAATCGCAAAATTTGTGTTAATTGTTTTGTTCGGGGAAAACGTGAAATTGTTTTACTTTTATTTAAGTTGTCCTACAATACTTTACGTTATTGTTACGTTTTGTTGCTTTCTACCACTTCTAAGCACTTGTTATACCTAATTAGATTAATAACAATGTTTTTCTATAGGCTTTGTTCCATTAATTTGAAGTTACGATTTTTGAATAAGAAACAAACAAATTAATGACCAACAATGTACAGCATGTATTGAACTGGTACTTGAAAACCGTTTTTAATTTGACCTGTCCAAAATATTCCGAAAAAACTATTATTAATATGTAATAATAGGAAACAACAAATAGCTCCTAGTTTCTATACGGAGGGATCGTTAAGTAACTTTTGTGGTTGAAAAGTTACTGCATTGGTCAATTTCTCAGAAGCCAGTCAGTGTAAAGTTATTTTTCAATTACGATTCGTTTTTCAGAGATTGTAAATTTTTGGAAGAAGTTTTGTTTCTAAATTCTTTTTAGTTTTCGGGTTATTTAAAAAAATTATGGGGCCCTACTACGTAGAATTTTTCGGTGGAAATTTATGCTCTTAAAATGACTTTTAATTTAAAGACTTTATTTTTAAACCCGAGTTTTTTTTAAATAAATTATTAGAATTGCGTCCGAGTTCATCAATCATTACGAAGATTTTTCGAACTTGGTCGAAGTGGTTATATCCATGGATATTATTTGCAAACAAATTGTCAAATTAAATTAGGTACTCGAATAAAAATATCCACTTGGGTAAAACTAGGAAACCCAACTTTAATAATTTATTTAAAAAAAATCACTGGTTTAAAAACAATTCTATTGCCTTAAAGGTCAATTTTAAAGCATATTCTTTTAGTAATAAAATCACCGTAGTGGGGTGCCATTAAAAAAAATTTTTTTTGAGTAACTTGAAAACTGATAGGAATTTTGAAAAAAATTATTCTAAAAAAATGATCACATTTTAGAAGTTTTTAAAATGCTTAGGCCTTTTAAGTCAGTAGATAGTAGATTTGGATCTACACTAGCTCTTATGACTACACATAAGCACATAATACTTAGTCAAAAAAACACGAAAAAAGAAAAAAAGACCAGCCTGCATATTTTTATAACACTGAAGCGACTTTTTATGATTTTTTAAAATGATTTAAAATGCCTGTTATAATATATGTTGAGTGTGTTTTATTCTATTTCTGCTTTATGCGTAAATAACATTTTTTTTATTTTTGCATTTTTTAAATCGGTTTAGTGCTTTCATTTACCAAGATTGGTAGCGCAGCGAATTATTTCCCACCAGACAAACGTCAAATCAAACGTCAACAAAAAATCTGCTTGTAATCGTTCCTTCCGAGTTTTTGTGCAAATTGTGAACTGAATTCTTACAAAACACCACAAAAATGCCGGACCATTTGGGTGACGATATGCGAAAAGTAAAAACCGATAAAGAAGAGCCGGAAAAGGAAATAAAATGTACGTAATAATCCCAATAATCCCCTTTTTTCTAGTCTTTGTACCCGTTTTAATCACTTGTCTGACCAACCTAATCAATTTTTAGCCCTCGATGAAGGAGATATAGCCCTGCTGAAGACCTACGTACGTAATTTAATGCCACAAAAGGGTTAAAAAATAAAAGTAGGGTTATGTTGTAGGGCCAGGGTCAATACACCAAGACAATAAAAACGGTGGAAGACGACATCCAAACAATTATTAAACGTGTTAATGAGTTAACCGGTATTAAAGAGTCTGACACAGGGTTGGCCCCACCGGCCCTGTGGGACTTGGCCGCTGATAAGCAAACCCTGCAGAACGAACAGCCCTTGCAGGTGGCCAGGTGCACCAAAATCATCAACGCGGACACCGACGACCCCAAATATATCATAAATGTGAAGCAATTCGCCAAGTTTGTGGTGGATTTGGCCGATTCGGTGGCCCCCACGGATATCGAGGAGGGTATGAGAGTGGGGTACGGTTTTCCTTTTTCTACTATTTATATATTTTACTATTTTTATTTTATTTATTTTTACTATCTTACTATTTGTATTTTTTACTATATACTTGTTACCACATTTTCATTCGTTTACTTATAACAGTTTTCGCAAAAAAAAGTTAAAAAATATGTAAGAAGACAAAGAGCATATCAGTGAAAATAGTATATTATACGAGTTTTATAAGACGTTCTATTGTGGCACGAATAGTTGTGGAGCACTACACAGGAGTGCTCGAATTAAATCTATATAAAACTATCTATTTTTTTTACTTTCTATTTTTGTTGTTTTGTCCTCTTTTCATTCACATTTTCTTTTCTTGTTTTGTTTTCATTTTCATTTTCTTTATCACATTTATTATTATTATTATTATTATTATTATTATTATTATTATTATTGTACGCGACTGTATTTTAGTGTTGACCGCAATAAGTACCAAATCCACATCCCCTTGCCCCCCAAAATCGACCCCACTGTCACTATGATGCAAGTGGAGGAAAAACCCGATGTTACATACAGTGACGTTGGGGGTTGTAAGGAGCAAATTGAGAAATTGCGAGAAGTGGTTGAAACACCTTTGTTACACGTGCGTCCTTTCATTTAATTATTTATCCAGTTAGTAAAGGGTTTTTGCAGCCGGAAAAATTCGTCAAATTGGGGATTGAGCCCCCGAAAGGGGTCCTTCTTTTCGGCCCCCCTGGCACCGGTAAAACTCTTTGTGCCCGTGCAGTGGCCAACCGTACAGACGCCTGCTTTATCCGCGTAATTGGGTCCGAACTGGTCCAGAAATACGTAGGCGAGGGGGCCCGAATGGTCCGCGAGTTGTTCGAAATGGCCCGTTCGAAAAAAGCCTGTTTGATATTTTTCGACGAAATTGACGCCATAGGCGGCGCTAGGTTTGACGACGGCGCCGGTGGCGACAACGAGGTGCAGCGCACGATGTTGGAACTAATCAACCAACTGGACGGTTTCGACCCCAGGGGGAATATTAAGGTTCTGATGGCGACAAACAGGCCCGATACGCTGGATCCGGCCCTGATGAGGCCAGGCCGACTTGACCGCAAGGTCGAGTTCGGGTTGCCGGACCTGGAGGGCCGCAGCCACATCTTCAAGATCCATGCCAGGTCGATGAGTGTGGAGAGGGACATTAGGTTCGAGCTGTTGGCTCGCCTGTGTCCGAACTCCACGGGGGCGGAGATCAGGAGCGTGTGCACCGAGGCGGGGATGTTTGCCATTAGGGCCAGGAGGAAGGTGGCCACCGAGAAGGACTTCCTTGAGGCGGTGAACAAAGTCATCAAGTCGTATGCGAAGTTTTCGGCCACTCCCAGATACATGACTTATAATTAATCTGTATTTTGATAGCTAAATATAATTTGCTTTTTGAAGATTGGGTTTTATTAATGGGTGTTGTTGGGCCTGTCAAAAGAAAAATGTGACTACTCAACTACAACCTAATTATTACAAGGTTAAAAATAACCAGGTGCAAACAGCTAGATGGAGTATTTTTGACTCGGATGCGCTAGAATTATGTTCGTAATTAACGCGCGGATTTTTCGGATTGGATAATCAGCCAAAAAATTGAAATTATAAATATTGAACAATTGAAGAGTATCACGAGTTATCAAGTCGAACGATTCTAAATTTCGGCGTCATTGTTATTTTTGGCGCAAGAATAGACCAAAAAAATAAAATTCCTCTGTCATCCTCACATAACAAATGCCCGGAGGTGTGTCTTTGAGAGTCCAACTTAATTTCACTCTACATTTATTTTTCAAATTTTGGCTGGCATTGAGTGGTGACAACGCCGAAAGGAATCCCGTGTTTATTTGAAAAAACAATCGGAAATGCAGCACACTTTCCAGTTTACACAGAACACCTGTTACACTCTTAAGTAGGGTAGTAAATATTTTATTGAGCGCCGGTTGTTTAGATTAGATGTTGATATTGTTGGCGTGTCCTATTTTTGTTCGGAACAAAACGAACCTCCAGTTCAGATATAATAAATTGGTATTTCGCACAAACTGTGGGCTGAATGAATAAAATTGAAGCGTAAACAATTACGGCGATAATTGATAACGTTAACAATTGGTATTTTTTCCCGTGCGTGGTCGCACTCAGATAAATAAAAAATAAAACTAAACCGGGCTTGTCCTGTTTTATTTTGATTATAAACCATGATCTTAAATGTTATAAGGGTAAAATGTTGGCTTTATTAAACATAAAACGTATTTAAAACCGCAAAGCACACTCACAAGGGGCAATTTATTACGTTCATAAATTCGTATCACCTTTATAAAGCTCAATGTATGGTGCTATAAATTTGAACGCTGTTTTTTGCAATGTTTTAAATAAAAAATGCGTTTATCCTAGGTAATGAATTTGTCAGTTGGTTTTATTCGCTTTCACATTTAAACCAGTCACGAGTTCGAGATTATTGTTGTTATATTATGTTCTTATCAATTAATTTATCGCTTATAGAGTGTGATTGTACAAAGAGAAACGGCCTCTGGAAGTGGCTGGTTCGAGAATTGTTTTTTACGAAACCATCCGAGCAGTGGAAATTTTGTTGCAAAAAATACATTCTAGAACATCTATTCGGAGATTTTTCGATAATTATTCACTCCTACGCAATCATTCCTGAATGAAGAATGTTATTAACAACTGATTCGGTACGTTACGAAGACATTTGAGGTGTTCCTTTCACTGCCTCTTTAGAAATTCTTGTAACAACCATTGCAATATGTGTATAAATAAGTTTAATGACTTGAAGTACTTATTTTTTGTACGTATAATTGTGATATCATTTCGACACCACGTCACTAAATCTCGCACCGAAGCGTAAAGGAACAGCGTTGTAAAGCCAACACACAATTTAATTGAAAATAGATGCTAATTTATGCACAGAACAAAATCAAAACGCAGTAAAACATTTTAACGCTTACCGAATTTATTATTTAAATTTCCTTTTTTTGTTGCTTATTATTTTTTTATTTTTCCATTTGAATGCGTTTCAAAAGAAAAAATTGTTTGGGCATTTATTTTTATTTTTTCCAATACTTTCGTAGTATTTCTTTGTACACCATTAAATTTTTATTATGATTATCCCATTCAGGCAAGCTTATTGTGTAATTTAACGCAGACAGGTTGTAGTCTTTCACACGAACCGATCGGTATCGTAAATATTTTCGGGTCACCCTTACAAAGGCTTGCTTACTTTAAACACCATTATATGTTGTAAAACTTTATGGTGTACAAAGAAACGATGTTACTATTTTTATTTCTTGCCGAGTCTTTTTTGGTACCTACTTATAAAGAAAGAAATTTATTTATTCTCTTTTACTAACTAAAGAAATAAATATCTGCCTTCGTTATCTTCCTTTGGTATCCATTTTAGTCTTGCGCTTGCACTAAAAGACTCAATCGAATTTTAAGCCAATGGAAATTTTTCTAATAATCTTTAATCACCCCGTATATAGATCCATAACTCAAATCGAAGACTAATTTATTGTTCTTATCACATTTTCATTCAGCTATGTTTCAACATTCGTTTACTTATAACACAGTTTCTCTTTACAAAAAATTAAATGCGCATTTTTGTCTTTAAACAGTTTTCGCAAAGAAGTTAAAAAAATAAGCAAGTACACAAACAGGGTATCAATAAAAAAGTTATTATTTTTCTTTTTTACTAGTATTAACTTTCTTGTTTTTTTCACAATTTTTTTTTCTTGTTTTGATTTTATTTTGTTTAACACATTTATTCGTTAATGTAAATATTTTTGGGTCACCTTTGTCAAAACATCTTGCTTATCTTGAACACCATTACTTGTTGTAAAACTTTATGGTGCACAAAGAAACCGTTACTAATATTTTTTTTGGTACTTAGAAATTTATTTATTCTTTTTTACTAATTAACGAAATAAATATCTGCCTTTGTTATCTTCTTTTTGTATTGCGCTTGCACCAAAGGACTTGAATCGAATTTTAGGCCAATGGAAATTCTTATAATAGATTTAAGTGAATTCGAAGGCAAGGTAGTCATAAACTAAACATCCGTTAGATGTGGAGTGCTTAGGTAATTTTCCAATAACGCTATCAGAATTAGTCTAGAAAATCCATATTTTGTTATTAAACACCCACTCGCGGCTATATTTAGTCTCGGTGATTCCCTTAAATTAACGAGAAAAGACTGATTAATGAAGTGTCACCCTAAGTCACGACGCTCCAATTAGAACGCACCAACTTTTCATTTTCCGGCCAAATCAGGTGATTCACAAATAGCCCTCGCGGTTATTTAAATCGGATCCGTTCGCATATTTCAGTCATCGACAGTTATAATGAAAATGGTCTAATTATACCCCTTTGGCAAAGCGCCGCTCGGAAAAGGACTCTGAATCACCTGCTCCTTGAGAAAAACCGTCTCAAATATTTACAATTGGGAAAAATGCGGCCAGCCTACCGCAACTCGCGAAAAATCGCACTTATCCCCGTTTCAGTTCTATTTTAATGTCGCTGCAAACGACAACACATCCTTCGCGGATAATGATGGAGGAGACTAATGATCCACCTCTACGTTTAGAAAATTTTGCGTCGGGTGGATCGGGAGTAGGGGAAATATATAATTGGAGGTTTACATAAATTTTGACAGTGTCTGTTACGTTTCCATTTTTTCGACGAACAGCATTCCAGGGGCTGGGCACCTGCACAATGGTAAGTCAACGTTTTCCGGAACAGTCCTCACGCTTTTGTAGGATTCAGACGACCAGAAGATGGCCATCATGAGGAAGGCCTTCCAGATGTTCGACACCTCCAAGTCCGGGTTCATCGAGACCCAGAAGATCTCCACGATCTTGAACACCATGGGGCAGCTTTTCGACGACGGGGAACTGAATAGGCTGATAATGCAGAACGATCCCGACAAAAGCGGGACCGTTAACTTCGACGGGTTCTACAACATTGCCTCACATTTCCTCGAGGAGGACGACGACGAATCCACCCAACAAGAACTGAAAGAAGCGTTCCGCTTGTACGATCGGGAAGGCAACGGTTACATCACCACTGCAACCCTTAAAGAAATTCTAGCGGCGCTTGACGATAATCTGACTAGTCGGGACCTTGACGGGATTATTGCCGAAATTGACACCGATGGCTCAGGAACCGTCGATTTTGATGGTAAGTCACAGAACCACATGGGTTAGTTGTGTGAAACTAGCTATCTTCCAGAATTTATGGAAATGATGACTGGTGACTAAAAGACAAATTTCCAATCCAAAGACAACATGTTCTAGTGATACTGACAAAATAACAATAAACAATTTTAGTATAAGTGTTTTTTTTCCTGTCCTATTTTTTTTCCTTTGCTCCTTTTTCAACCAAAGAAAATAATTAGCGCGATCTTGGATAAATTTAGTACTATCGTCATTACTATGGCCGAAGCTTCATTCAGACCCTTTCCGGTTTGGCAAAATGGCGCCCGAAGAAGCGAACTTATAATTAGAAGTTTCACACATCCGTTGTTGCGTATTTTTAGCCGATTAAAAATAACACTTTCATAATAAATATTTTCGATTGAGGGTTGGGCACTAATTTATGGTTTTTGGATTAATAACTTGTTGATGGCGCTTTATTCGACCATAAATATTATTCCTATAACTTTTTTATTTTTTGAAATATTGTAATGCCGTTTTCACTATCCGATAGACTGATTTAAAGTCCACAAAATAAAAATATTTTTATTATACACAGGGTGTTGTATGCAGGGTGGTGAACCAAAGTTGCATTTTTTTAAGTGGAACACCTGTATATTGTTCCATAGTTGGATTCTACGCAAAAAAATAATGTAACTGTATATAAACTATATATGGGTCTATCTCTTTTCGTTTCGGAATTATTCAACTTTATAAGAAAGACCAATTTTTGAAAAATCACTGCGAAGTCGTCTATGAATATTTTCCGACTAATTTACAAAAGGAATCTCAGAATATCTTGTAGTCTTAGCAAATAATCGACTTTTACTTGAAATATACAGAGAATATACAGGGTGTTGCATTTTGGATGTCCGAACTAAAAGGTTTTGAGACACATGCTCGGGTCTGTTTTTTGAGAAAATAATCTTGGTTAAAACCGCATCTCGCTATCGTCTTTTGTTTTCGACTTATAAAACATTTTAGAAACATCTTCAAAAATTCATATCTTTTTTATTATACAAGATACACATTTGAAACAGAGACATTATAAAAGCACTTTTTTACGGAGAATTTAATAATGTTATCAGCGACTTATTTTAACCTTTCGTTTAAGTGTAATAACATAAAGTTGTATTTTTTTAAATAGGAATCTTAGTTGGCTATGACATTTTCGAAAGGCTTATTTTTTTCTGAACTAAAAACAATATAAATACAGTTTGATATTTGTATATACTTTTGATAAAAAATATATTTAAAATATTTTAAAGTAGTTGGCCATGGAAAAATAATTTCACATAAAAGGTGTGAATAATCTAGAAATTTTTGGACGGTTATTAAAAGAAAAAATGTGAAATTATCAAAATAAGCTGTTAAATTTATTTTCAACTGAACAAATATACAATTTTAATTACATAAAAAATGTGCAGAACATTTCAAACAATGCGTCACTAACTAATTGACACTTTTTTATGATTTAGTAAAATGCAATGGAGGTGACGCTGATAATGCTAATTATTTTTTTTACCGCAGATGAGATTTGATTTTGGTGTTTAGATTGATATTTTTTTGTAAAATAAAATTTTATTTACAAGCAATCATACAATTAATAATTTTTTCTTTTTTTCCAACATTTTATGTTTAATTAGAAAATAGGATAATAATGTAAGCTTACCATTTTAAATCTTAAAACAAATATTTTTTAATCGCAAAAATTTGATCCAATAATTATTTATTATGCTGTTTTTGAATTAAGTACTTTTTAAAAAATCATTAAACTATACATACTAGTTGAGTAATACATTTTTCATAGTTTGAATTAAAAATCCAAAATTTTTTCATGGCCTACTATAAAAAAGCGAAATGTTTTGTTTTTTTTTAATAATTTAAAAATAATGTATTACACAAATAGACATACGAAATCAGAAAAAAATTAACTTTTCAAAAATGTCATAGCCAACTATGATTTCTATTAAAAAAAATACAACTTATGTTATTAGAACTAAACGAATGATTAGAAAAAATCGGTGGTAACATTACTAAATTCTCCGTAAAAAAGTCGTCTATTTGCTAAAACTACAAGCTATTCTGAATTTTTCTATTGCAAATTTGCCAGAAAATATTCATAGGCGACTTCGCATTGATTTTTCAAAAATTGGTCAAAAGTCGAATGATTCCGAAAGAAAAAAAAATAGTCCCATAAAAGTTTATATAAAGTTACATTATATTTTTGCGTAGAATCCAATTATGCAAAAATATATAAGGTGTTCCATTTAAAAAAAATATAACTTTGGTTCACCAGCCAGTATGCAACACCCTGTGTATAATAAAAATATTTTTAAAGTGTGGACTTTAAGCCGATCTATCGGATCATAGCAATATTTCAAATAGCAAAAAAGTTGTAGACCGATTACAACCCCTGTGTCACCCTGTACAACCGTTGTAGTAGTGTTTTTGCCCGAGTGTGTTCTACAAACTTAAATTCGGTTAATAAGGTAATCAACATGCTGCACTATCGCAGGAAGATAATGGAATTTCGGTGTCAAAGGGGCTGAAATTAAGCGCTAAGTAAACGTGTTCTTGATGGTCGTAACAATCGATGGAGATGTTTCGGGTGATTTGTGGAATTCTTCCAATCTGTGAAACTGTTAAACAGGCGATCGATCGGCTCGTGGACGGAATAACAATTCCTGTGAAGAAATGGCAGTCCTTGTTTCGCTGGCCTGAATACATGGGACAACAGAATAAATATTTGGAGAGGCTGTTTGGCCAAACAATTAATTTTCTCCCTTATTCTGCGAGCTGTTACTTTAAAATAAGATTTAGAAGCCGAGCTAAAGACCAAGTTTTTGAGTAGTTTATACTTTGAGAACAGTTTGTTTATCATAAATTAAAAAGTGAAGGTGATTTGTTTACTTTTATGAATAAATCAATTAAGCTTTTTGTGTTAATTGCATTTGTTATTGACCTTGATTCCTTCGAAATGTTTAATGCACCTCCAGTCGGAGTCTGATCTTGTTTGGTTTGGAGGTAAACACGTATAAAATCTTGACCCGTTTGAATAAATACCACAGAAAACAGTGCCAAATGCAAATAAAACTGCAAGTGGAGTTATAATTTATTGATTTCAGTAATTGTACATTTATCTCTAAATAATCTAAGCTATCCCCTAGAGAAGGTACATTTGAAAATATATCGGGTGTTGTCAAGTCTTTTCAATTGCGCTCCTTCTGTGCAAAAATGTATCATCTGGAAAAAATTCTTGGTTGGAGATAAATTTAGCTGTGGGTAAACACCGCGTGCTCCGTCACGAAAGTAACAATTCTGGATATCCTGGAGGTTTTTCTACATGTTTACAACAGCGAGATTTTACGACTATTCGCACAGGACGTGCCATTGTTGGCTCTGCTCCATGGGGTTGGCGATGGCCGTGTTCCACTGGATGAGGGCCTTGCCTCTTGCGAACATGTAGGAGCCCAGAACGCACTTCCCGATCAGCTTGTCTGCAATCAAATCGCGCTCTTGAACACGACCAAGATCAAGGAACGCGTTGCGTCACAGTGAAAGTAGAGGAAGTGCAAGCGGAAACCGAAATTGCATAATTAGAAAGTAAATCGTGCAAAAACGAGAAGATCAGCCACACGGACAAACACGTACCCCTACCGTAACCAGAAGTCGCCTGGAACACGTGGAAAGCCAGGCTGGAGATGTCCACCTGGGACGGGGCCAGCTTGAAGTTGAAGCCTTCGGTGAAGGTCACGGCACCGTCGCGGGAAGGTCGCGCCACGCCGGTGCGCTTCTCTTTCACGCTGCGGTAGTGCTGGTTCAGGGTGAGGCGCACGTAGGCCTCGTGCTTGTCACCCTGGAACTGGGAAAACTTCAGCTCCTCCACCAAGTTTACGTTTGCGCCACAAATTAAAATCAACAAGTTTGCTGACAACTTGTGGGAAAACAGAGATATTATTGACGATATGTTAGCTGTTTTTGGAAATCAAAGAAAATATAGTTAATAGCGTTAGGTCTGTGTTATATGATGTTCAGCGAATTAAAGTCCTTGCTGTATAAAGATTGTAATTTATTTATTCTAAACTCAGAAAACAGAAGCCGCCTGAAGTATTTTCCCTGAATGTTTTAATGATTTATTTACAAATGTGGAAGTTAAACTAAATGAACAACTCCGAACTGAACCAAACTTCGTTTTTCCCTCGACCTAGAAGAAATTTTAAATGTCTAACAAAGTGTCTAACTTCAAAAATTCCCACTCCTTAAACAATTATGGCATTGCAAATTAAATTTTTCCTGACTGTTTAAAACTTAGAATAGTTCCCGTGTTTAAAAAAAATTAGATGTCTTGGATACAGTAAAACCTCTCAACAACGGACACCGATGAGCAATCTTAAATTGTCCGTTGTGGAGAGGTGTCCTAATGGGAGGAGGAAATTTTAATATAGTTTTTGTGACATTCCTACAAAAATGTCCGTTGTAAAGAGGTGTCCGTTATTAAGGAAGGTTTCAATATAATTACCGACCCATAAGTATAATACCGACTTCTGGCAAAATAATATTATTATTATTTAAAAAGGCTGTTTTTAATTGTATTTTTTGCTGATTTTTTATTTTTTTTTACAATGAGTGTCAGAAATAGAAGCAAGAATAGTATAACTATAGTAGTTATTTACTCTATACTCTGTGTTTTCCATGTGGTTAATTAGTTACGTTTATCATATTTCGTTTCACGACATTAATATGACGTTCAACTAAAAGGTTTTTTTGAAACGTTAATTATACGTTTAAAACAAACGTTAGTAAATACGATTAATAATAACGTTAATGTTCACTCCGTTTTTTACGTAAATACAACATTAAATTAAGACGTCCCTTAAACGTTAAAAATAGTAAATAGAATAAATATGGTTTTTTAACTACGTAATATAAACGTTAAGAAACATAAGTATACAACCAAATAGGTAATAGCGTTGTAAATTTTAACGTATGGTGTTCTATCAACTGTTCTAACGTAAAAAGTAAATCTACGTCTGTGTGCTTACTGGGATAGAATTAACTCTCTTGAAAACACGATGTTATCAAGTTATCATCAACCATATTATGTGACTTAAGTAAAGCATTTGATTGAGTAGACCATATTTACTACTTGTTAAGCCTCAAATTATAGAAGACAGTCTGTTGAAATAAACAATAAGAGATCTGCAGCCAAAGTTCTTGGCTTTGGTGTACCCCAAGGATCAGTTTTGGGACCACTACTTTTTATAATATATCTTTTTCACTAATATTCTGAGTGAATCACTTCCCAACTATACTAAGGTACTTAGAAATGTTTGCCGAGGACACAAAATTACACCTTTCAAATAAATACGGTCAAGAGTTGAATGAGAGATGTGTACTGTTCACTTATGGGTTAATCAAAACTCTTTAACTTTGAACCGGTCTAATTTCCAAAATATAAGTTTTCCATCAACTACATCTTGCTTAAAGGCTGTCCTAAGTAATTTCTAATAATAAGAAATTTTAAATTATGGGTTCTACAACGTACTTATTTCAGTTGTTTCAATTCAATTTTTCGTGTTCAAAAAAAAATAGGATAATGTCCTGTAGCTATATTAGATAATTATGTAAACCACTGTTTATAAAGAATCGAATTATGACGATAATGCCGTGTAAAGTTCTATAAGAATTCGTTAAGATCATGATTAGCGCTTCTTCTTGATACTGACTGATGTCTGTTCAGTGGAAGAATTTATGGGTCATGATTTTTTATTATTTATTATTATTATTATTATTACAGTAAAACCTTAATGGACACCTCCGAATAACGGAAATTAAATTCTCCCAATCGGTGTCCGTTGTTGAAAGGTTTTACTGTGTTATAATAATAATAAAATAAATAATAATAATTATTATAATATATAATATAATATAATAATTATTATTATTGTTATTATTATTATTATTATTATTATTATTATTATTATTATTCTTTAACCTGCAAATAATTTTTTACTGCATTTTTATTTGCGCGAGGGATTTTTGATTCCATTTTTGTCGCCGCAAGCTATTTTTTCACCACTAGCTATTTTTCTTCTGCAATATATCATAAGGGGAGAAAGAAACTCGTAAAGTGTAAAAAATCTTTATTGAACTTAACCTAGGACACCTCTTATCACCAAAATCACATTAGACTTCCAAATACAGGTACAAAAAATAAACCGCGATCGTGATCCCCACCCCTAATAAAAACATCACAAAATGTGGCAAATACTTCAGAGGGACCCTTTTCCGCTCCTCTAGGGCCATCTGAATGAGCGAAATTTTCGAATTCGAATACGGCGGGTACCTACTAGCCATGATTTTCTCCGGAATGGCTTGAAAATCCCTAACTAGAACACTCTTCTTGTGCGTGAACGTATCAAAAGTTTTCTTCCCATGGTACGATCCCATCCCACTCGTCCCAACGCCCCCGAAAGGTAAGACATCTACCGAGGCGTGAAGGATGGTATCGTTGACGCAAACTCCGCCACTGGACGTCTTCGAGAGGAGTTTTTCCCGGTCTTGTTTCCTCGTTGAGAAAATATACAACGCTAGGGGTTTATTCCTCCGGTTGATAAAAGTGATAGCTTCGTCGATGTTATTTATGGGAATGATGGGCAAAATGGGGCCGAAAATCTCTTCCTGCATTATAGCGTGGTTGGGGTTGACGTCAATGGCAATTGTGGGTTCTATAAACCTGTCTTTTTGCTCATATCGCCCCCCAACTGCGATCTTAAGCCCGGGCAAAAGATTAACCAATCTTTCGAAATGTCGGTCAGTGATAATGCGAGAGTAATCATTGCTATCCTTAATATCACTACCGTAGAACTCCAAAAGAGCCTTTTCGGCGTATTTTACAAACTTGTCTTGCACTTCTTTAGTGCAGAGAATATAGTCAGGGGCGATGCAAGTCTGGCCGGAGTTTATGCATTTTCCCCATAAAATACGTTTCACGGTTTTGGTTATATCGGCCGAGTTGTCAATGTAGGCGGGGCTTTTGCCGCCCAGTTCCAGCGTGACAGGTGTGAGGTGCCTATTGGCCGCCTTGTGCACGATCTGGCCCACAGAGGTGGAGCCTGTGTAGAAGATATAATCGAACTTTTCTTTAAGCAACTCGGTTGTTTCTTTGACTCCGCCCTGGTACACAGGGTAGCACTCGGGGTCCAAATAGTTGGGCAGTAGTTTGTACATGAGCTGACTTGTGGCAGGGGAGAGGTCCGAGGGCTTGATTACGACGCAATTGCCCGCTGCTATGGCGCCTACAAAGGAATTTTGTCATTTTTTTGGATTTTGAAATTTGTGATTGTATTTCAGGAAGTGTAGATTTTTATTAAAATTGAAAGAGTCTGCTTTGTTTCACTTTCACTATTGTTCACAAAACCGCGTTAATTATCCTTTTTCCCACACCTACCGTCCAGATAAACGTGCGCTCAATGAAAGTAACATTTTCGACATATATGAAACAATTTTGCCACATTAGACTTATATAATAATTGCGCCAATTTCGATATATCCGAACTCGTTAAAAAAGAAAGTAGGTTTATGAACCGTGATTTACCTTTCACACAAAAAACAAAATCTTGAGACAAAGTTCAGCGTGTAACGCGCTAAATAATTCAGACTCGGTTTGTTGTTGTGCAAAAAAGCAAGTTTAAATAACTTCCCGGTGGGAAACTTGGCCGAATGTAAATTTTCCATTTGTTCTTAAGCAAATATGAATAATTTACGGCAAATCGGGCGAATATGAATAAAATATCGCGTGCCTAACAAAACGTAATTACACACGCCGAAGTCTAGCGTAATTAAATAATAATTAAGAGCAACACGCATATTACATATTTGTCACCTGTGGGGCGAGGTTAATGGGGCACATGTTTCGGATTTTGTTGGGTGTTAAATGTGATAAGTGAGGACAGCCTTGGACGAACAATGCTGAACTTGTTTAATTTCCTGACACGGCGCGGCCGAGAAAACAACAATTGAGAATTAAAGAAATTGTCCGATGATAAACAAAGTGACTTGCCTTGTTCAAGAATATTAATAACAATCAAACAACTTGTAATGACTCGATGAAACAAGGCTTCCTAACATTATTTTGTAACTGGAAATTAGTAGTCGTCGGAAAATTATATGAAAAAAATGTTTTTAAAAAAAGCTACAAAGTAAAAAATTTATAAAAGTTTAACTTAATTAACTAAATATAATTGCATTGTCACGCCGATTACGTAAGTATGCAAAATTTCGATTCGTTCGGACAACAGAAACCCTCTCAAATTTGGCCCGGAAAATATGAAACAGACAGACAGACAACAAAGCAAGTTAAATAAAAGCTTTGACTAAATAACGTTTTTTTTGTCAACTTTTCCAACTAAGTGCAATTATTCAAATTGTGTGCACACGTTTGGGACTTTACCCCACTTATCGGCAATTTTGAATTAAATTTTGTGATTCAGCAAAAATTTTGCTTCACTTGCATTATTGCAGGAATTACATGACAAACGTGCCAATTTTAATCGAATCATCCTGACCAACAAAAAACCCGTACTAACCAATAACAGGCATCAGCACCAGGGCTAGGGGGTAGTTCCAGGCGCCCATGACGAGCACCACCCCAAAGGGGTCGTTGTAGACCATCACCCCATCCAGCAAATTAACTAGCGATTTTTTGGGTTTTTCTGGCTTGGCCCACTCTTCCAGATGGTTGATGGCATGTTTGGCCTCCTTGACCACCGGCACGATCTCGTAGCAGACGACTTCCTGTTTGGGCTTCCTGAAGTCCTGGTAGAGGGCCTCCAGGATGGCGTCTTCATTGTCCTGCACGAACTTGACGAGGTTGTTGAGCTGCTTCTTCCGGAATTTAATCGGCTTGGTTTTGCCCTCTTCGAAGCGGTCTCTGGCGATGTGGACGATTTTCGCCGGGTCTGGAGGTGTTGTTATGTCCACGACTGTTTCGCCGGTTCTTGAATACATTTTCACTCGCGTTCACTTTCTAGCTGTGTGTTTGTAGTATTGCATGGATGCAACTACTGTTAGATAATACCGATCTGCGAGGGAACTGTACCGAAACTTGCGAACCAATCGCACAGGCCTTCGGCCAGTTTACCTTGGAGGTAACACTGACCGTGGATGAAGGGAGGACGAGGGTAATTAGCGGAGGAGGGAGAAACAAGAAACGTGGAGGAGGGATTTTGGATACGAATATTCCAAAGTTTTGAGCAAATTATCTTAAGTGGGCCACTCACGTCAGAGATAACAGTTCAAGTGCGATTAATTGACACTTAATTACTAATTTAAATATACAGGGTGGGCATTGATATGGGCATGTTCGACTGCTCCTGCACTGTCAGAAATACCGAAATAAATCAAATGGCACTGCAAATGGGAAGTCTATGTGTACGTTCTAAAATTATTTTGCCCTATACAGGATGTTTTATTTTTAACATAGGTTTTTTAAATGGCACCCGGTGTATATTTGTACATATTTAAATTTGCATTTTTTAGGCTTTATAAAACAGTTTAGTTTTCGCAATTTACTTTAACCGTTCAGAAGTTATTTAATTTTTTCTACAATTAAGTGCGTCTGCAGGCACATTATTAAAAAATCGCAGTGCCCTTGGTTTTTGGGATATTAAGTTGGGACTTTGTCCGTAGGTAAACAAATGTCTGAGGTATCTTTTGGTGACAAGATCATACATTAGCATTGTAGCATCACTTTGCTGTGACACATTAATTTTGGTAAATTTCAAAGGACCATAACTTATTTTTTTAATAACACCTTCTGTATTTTATTACTAATTATTATTTAGCGTCTCATTTTACATCTTTTTTACCTCTTTAGTTTTTTTTTCCAAAGTTGATAGTTAAGGACACTTGATTTTTCTGAAAAATGCACACAAAATCTCTTGGATATTAATGTATTGGCGACAAAAATTAATTAGGGTCTAATGAGTAAGAAATATTTAATTAAATGAGTTATGCTTGGCAAAAGAAGGTATTAAGAGTTAGCAGAAAAATGTTTAACTTTCATATTTTAATGAATAGATGTTGCACTCGATATGGTTAATCATAGGAAAGGAAAAAACATTCTTCTCCACCTGTACATAATAATAAAATATTTTTCGAAATAAAAGTGAAATGAATGTTATACAAAAACGTATTTATTTCTGACCCCATTTTTTATTCAAGTGTCGACAAAAACGAAAACAAAATCAAGAACTAAAAACAACGACAGTTACATTAAAAAGTGTAGCTAATGTTGACAGTGTGTTTTTTGCAATTACAGAGTATATAATTTTGTAATTTCACTTATTTCATCAGAGTGTTAATAACGTATCGCTCCTTAGTAGCGCGTTTTTGCAAATATACGTCGTTGAGAAAGTAAAATATTATCGTAATTCATTTCTAAGTACCTAGTTGAAATATGCATTGTAATTCTAGGAGATTTGACTGATTTACATTGCTGACAAACACCATTTTTCTGAATTATAAATCATTGCTTTTGTCCGATTTGCGTAATTTTTTAAACTAGTTTCTGAAATATTCGAACTTTGGCCACATTTTTTCTGGTTCAGGTAAACTATTTTGTTTATACTACAACTTGCCATAAATATTATTGGCCAAAAAACATCCTGTTTATAATCTCCTATCGCAAAAATTTATTCCGAAAATAACCGGTTTGTTTTAATTATTCTGCAATCGCTATAATTACAGTTCTAGACAATTAATACTTAATTCCCCCCTATTACCCTATTCAAATGAAGTTTTTTGTCATCACTGTCCTGCCTCGGGTCAATGTCAATGCTAAAATCCTTTACATTCTATTTATTTTTTGCCACTGAATGTACTTTTAACATTGGTCTATGATTAGTTTTAATCACCCGTAATTATAAAAAGATAAGTAATTGCAAATTTAATAATTCTGTCCTGAATAGAAATGTTTCTAGCACATTAACATGTAGTCACAAACCGCAAAACCGCAAATTTTCGTCTGTCCCCATTGTTTCGTTTAGCACCCAACGTGACGTCATTTCAGTCTGATTAAAAATTCCTCTCAACCTTCGTATTTTAAGCACCTTGATTTACAGGAATTTATATAAATGTGAATAAAGGTCACATGTCTTGTGAGGTCCTTCGATCGTCTGCTACTTTATGGACGTAATTATTTTCAGGTATTTGCCGGGAATTGTAAACAGTTTTGTTAAAACTGGAATTTGAAAAAGCACTCTATCACGCGTAATAATTCAAATATCTATTTCTGTTAACCTGTTTGTTTTTTTACGCTGTTACACGTGCATCGAAGTGGCGATTTGTGTAAATTATATCCTGCCATATAAACAACAAAGTCAATGCCGGTACATTTTATTTTTATACTTTCAGTTAAATCATTTTTATGCCGCACAGTGCAAGTTGCGACGTCACAAATGCACTAAAATAGCGGTTATTAAATAACGTATCGGAACAATGCCAGCGATCTTGTGAATGAATATTAATACGAATACTAAAATAGACCAGACGCTGTAAAGCCATAAAAATCGCCTAAATTTACAAGTACACGAATAATTTGGCAGAGTAATAGGTGTTGACATTGAAAAATCGTGTCTGTTTGTACTGAATATCCATAATTCGAAAGCTGTTGCTCCCAACTTGTACAACTCAATGTCAATGTTGAGTAATTTCGAAATGTAAAGCGCATTCAAGACAAAAATTCGCTCCTAATTTAACGGGCCGTTGAACTCGGAAATGAATCAATTATAACCGGCCATTATAACTTCAAATTAAATCAAATCAGCTTAATCGTTGCGGAATGAACTTCTCTTATCTTGGAGAAAGTTATAATTTTTGTCACTTGAATTGTTACCGAAAATTTACTGCTTTGGAAGCTCTCTTGCCTCAGCCGAGCGTGCAACAAATTACACTGTCTTGTCGGATTTGTTCCGGTGTGACTGATATATTGCCGCTTTTGTCTGCACTTTTCCCGTGTTAATCGCAGATATGCAGGAAAGCAATTAGACGTTGCGTCGCGCATTTAACTTGTCAAATTAACATAAGGTCGATTGCCGCTTGTGCGGTTAATAAATTTGGCGTTTGGTAAAAATGGTGGATGCGCCGGGTTAGCGATTTTTCAAATTAATCACAAAACCTGACTGATATTGAAATTGTTACGACACGTTGCTTCATTTATTATCAGTTTGCGGAATATTGCTGGTTGCATACACAATTAATTTTTTATCGCGCCATCAAACTCAATTCAAACTTTCCATTCCCGGCCGGCTATTCACGTAACGCAACTAGTACGGACTGAGTTTAAGTGATTTGAGAATAATTTATTACAATGCTAAAACTTATGCATATTGCATACGAGGATAAATTGAAAAGTCTCCGGCCTAGCTAGGGCGTTTTTCTTGGATTTTTTGTTTTAGCTGGTCCAGCAGGGAAGCATAATATGGGCCGTTGATTGTTTTTCCTTTTTCCAAATAATCTATGAAAAGAATACCCTTAGCATCCCAATACTGACTTTTCCGGCCGACCGAAGTGTTTTCGCTTTCTTCGGAACGGGTTCCCCCTTTGCAGTCCATTGTTTAGACTGCTGTTTGGTTTCGGGTGAATAATGGTGAATCCACGTCTCATCTACAGTTATAAATCTTCGTAAAAAATCCACCGGATTGTGTTGTAAGCGGGCCAAACACTCCTCAGAAATCATTTTTCTAATCAATTTTTGCTCTGGTGTGAGCAGTCGCGGCACCCATCGCGCAGATAACTTTCTCATATCCAACACTTCAGTTAGGATGTAATGTACCCGCTCCGTTGAAATGCCCACAGCTTCTGCTATCTCTACCAATTTTGACCGGCGATCATTCAAGACAATTTTATGGACTTTTTCTACAATTTCTTTGCACGTAGCGGTTTTTGGTCGTCCTGAACGTGGTGCATCTTCCGTGCTTTTACGACCACGTTTAAAGTCCGCGACCCAAGTTTTAATTGTCGTGTAAGAAGGAGAAGAGTCGCGCAATGTATTGTCCAGTTCAGATTTTATATCCTTTGAGGATAGCCCTTTAATAAAAAAATATTTGATCACTGCACGAATCTCAGTTTGCTCCATTGCGTACAAACACCAAACTACATCGAATTCAAACAACTGTCAAATAATTATTATTTGACCGATGTTTTTGATATTCCAAGGCACGACTAATAAAATATGAAAGAATATAATGCCATAATAAAATCTGCCAAATTTGCATCCTATCTAGGCTAGGCCGGAGACTTTTCAATTTATCCTCGTAAATGTCAGATGCGATGTTAACATCGTATATTTAAATTTTCCACTCGTATTATTGCATTAAAGCAAGATGATTAGAGAACAAGGAAACGCCAAAGCCTTTTACGTATCTTGCGGGAAGAACCTTCTCTTTTGTTATTTTTCAAGCAGTGCGAATTAAAAGCGTTATATAATAGTAACTCGTGTGTGTTGTTGCTCTTAACGAAGAAATTAATCACGTTTGAGTAAAGGTTTAAAAACGAAATGAGCGAACTGGGAAAACATCCTCAATATATTACGTAAAAATATAGATGTAAAGACTTGAAACCGAGCTTGAAGCCTGAAAGGGTTGTTTTAACAAAAATCTGTGGAAACATTTTTTGTTTTTATTACTTTTTCCTTTGAAACAGATTACTTGGAAATTGAGTTCCCAGGTAGAATAATTACGTAGTGAATTACTTAACTAGCTATGCAACCAATCCTACAATGATAAAAATAAAGGAATAATAATAGTTATTTGTCTCACAGGCGCAGTTTTTTAGGTACACTATACCATTGTTTTTGGTGAGAGAAATCAAATTTTTCTCACAAGAGAGATAAAGCTAAATCTTTTAGCTTTATCTCTCTCGTGAGAAAAATTTGCTAAGATAAGATAAAATGTCGGTATCACTCGTGATCGAAATGCCATTATAAAGCTCGTGAGAAGTGTCCCACTCGAGCGCAAGCGCAAAATTCTCACTCGCATATAATGATGCATTTCTATCATTTATAATATAAATAAAAAATAAAAACATATTAATAAAAAACTTTCACGAGTGGATTGCCAGACCACGAGTGAAAACGAGTGGTTTATCACTCAAGAGGTAAAATAAATTAACCGATTTACACGAAAAAGAGTTGAATACAACATTTTATTTTACGAATTAGACTCAACAAGGCTTAACATTGCTTTAAATCTGTTAAAAATAATCTGACGTTTCGTATTAAAAAATGCCAAACAGTTGTCAAAAGTGCCTTACACAGGAGAAAAAACGAAAATTTTAAATTTCGAGAAATAAAAATAATTATTTGGGTTTTCGCAAATTTTGTTATTTATATTTTTAATATATTTTAAACCAGAACCTCAAGTGTTACGTGGGTAATAGAAAAAACGCTGACTTTATTTGTGTATTTGTCAAAAATATTTTTTTTCAAACTGATGACAAAATATTTCGCGATATCTTCAATCATTTCCAACATTTTTTATTTAATTTAATTTAATTTTTAAGCTTTACACAGTTAATATGTATTTTAAATCTTTTATTTATTTTTTTTGTTGGTAACATTTTTTATTTCTTTTTAATATCTGAATCCTAGATTATAAACACTATTTTAAAACACGTTTCCCATAGCAACATGTTTTCACTATTTTAAAACACACTTCCCATCGCAACGTCTTTTAAATTACAATGTTAAAAAAATAATATTCATACGAAAACGCTTAAAGTTCTCGGGTGTCTAGGTATGCAACTCGCATACGCTCGTTGCATAATGACATTACTCGAACTTGTATTTTCGCACTCGTATTATTAATATTCGAATATATTCAAGTTTCAACGTCTCTCATTATCGTTATTAATTAGTCGCATCTAAGCTCCAGGGTAGTATAAAAAACAAAAAACATCGCTTTATTTTAGATAATATACTTTTCTACAGTAAGTATTATTTCATATAGTGAACTAGGGCAAAATAATTAAAAAATAGAAAACCTACAAGAAACCCGATCAAAAAAACCGAGAAATAAAACACCCAGATCCAGGACAGCCCTCTCCTGTACTTCAGCAAAAACGCCAAAATATCAGTTTTCCGACTGGAATACGGCGGATACCTCATTTCATTCACCTTCTCGATAATCCTGCTAAAATTTTTCACCAACACACTTTTCTTATGAACAAACGTATCGAAACTATCCTTTCCTTTATAACACCCCATTCCACTCAAACCCACTCCTCCAAACGGCAAACTCTCAACAATCAAATGCATGAGCGTGTCATTGACTGTAACACCACCCGAAGAAGTATTATCGATGATATAATCCCTAACCACGGCATTTTTCGTAAAAACATACAAAGCTAGGGGTTTTTCGCCCTTGTTGATAAAATTCACAGCGTCCTTAAAATCACTAACTGTGATAATTGGCAAGATTGGTCCGAAAATTTCCTCTTGCATGATGGGGTCGGCTGGAGTTACCCCTGTGACAACCGTCGGCTCTATGTAATTGTCCAGGGGGTCCACGCGCCCCCCGATCACCACATTGAGCCCCCTGAGCAATTTCTGAAGCCTTCTGAAGTGAAAATCATTGACGATGGGGCAACACCTAGGGTCATTGTTGAAAAATTTGGTCAAAGCACTTCGGGCGTGTTGGATAAATTCCTTCTCGACCTGTTTCGTACACAGGACGTAATCAGGGGCGATGCACGCCTGGCCCGAGTTGAAACACTTGCCCCACATGACCCGAGTCGCTGTCAGTTCCAAATCGGCACTCGCATCGACAAAAACCGGGTTCTTCCCCCCTAGTTCCAAAGTTATGGGGGTCAAGTATTTATTGGCCGCCCTGTGCACGATTTTGCCCACGGTCGCACCCCCTGTGTAGTAAATATAGTCAAATCGCTGCTCCAGCAACTCGTTCGTCTCCTCGACCCCGCCCAGGAAGACGGGGTAGCAAATGGGGTCGATGTATTTGGGCAAAAGCCGGGCCAGCGTTTTGCCAAAGCTGGGGCAAGTGTGCGACGGCTTGATCACCACGCAGTTGCCGGCGGCCATGGCGCCTGGAATTCACACGTTTTTACCGTTTTTGGGGTCTTGGGCGTACCTGTGACCGGAACGAGGGTCAACAGCGGGACGTTCCACGCCCCCATGACCAGGACCACCCCCAAGGGGTCGTGGTAGATGTACAGGCCGTCCAGGAGGTCGGTCCAGCGCTTGGCCGCCAGGTCGGGCTCCGACCACGTGCGCACGTTGTCGATGAGGTACTTGAGGTGGTTTATGGCCACGAAGACCTCAAGGCGGGCCTCCTCCCGGTGCTTGCGGAGGTCGTCGGACATTGCCTCCACGATCGCGGTCTCGTTCTCCTCCAGGAACTTGATGAAGTTCTTGAGGTTTTTGACGCGGTAGCGCATGTTCTTGGTGAAGCCTTTGTTGAAGGCATCGCGCGCTGTTAGCACCAGGTCGGCCGTTCGGGCCTGCACCATTATAGAGCTGGGCCGGACTGAGGTTGGTTTGGAGGCAAGGGGGTTTAAGTATTTTTGCCGAAGGCCGGCGTTGTGACACCACTTTGGGGCGAAGCTCCGCTGAATTTCAATCAGTTGGCGCGGTATCGGTTATCTAATAATTGAAACACTTGGAGGAGTCGCTCAAGCGTCATAACTCTTTATTCTGTTGACTGGCATTAGGTGCGTGATGACTTATTCAAAGGTAATTGCTCGAAGTAAATTTACTCATCAAATGAAAATCACGCTATTTACTCACCACAAGTGTATTCAATTCAGGCGCAATTGAGGTGACATTGACATGACTGAAAAGTTTCAAAGTCTGCTACACGGGAAATTAAGATAAGGGACTGGTTTTGAATTTGGGAAAATTCCGAATTCGCTTTTGGGCGACTGCAAGTGTTACGCGCTTAGCATGTCCACATATTTCTTCCTTTTTCAGGTTGGTTGGAATAAAAGAAAGTAAGCCTCCTACGTGTTGATCATTTATTATAGTGATACAAACCTGGTTACAAATTGCACCGTTATGTAACTATTATGTGTTAAAAAATAACTTATTTCATATTTCTCAATTCTAAACGTTTCAGTTTTTATAATTCAGTGGCAAGCTAGGGCTTATTTAATTCATACAGTACGTGACATTTGGTAACATGTGGCTATTTGTTGGAAAATAAAGCGACCATTATGAGCTGCGTGTATTCGGCAAAACAGTTATTCATCTAAATATGGATAATAAATCGGTGTGTGTGCATATTTTACTCGAAATTATGTGCAAAACTGTAACTCATTTGAAAATACCGCACTTAGGAAACTGGAATAAAATTGACAAAACATATCTTCACCCTGAGATTTTTTTTCAATTTTCCATGGATGTGGGTTACTATAAAAGTGGTTATTTATTTAACGAGTTTGGGTGTAAATCGGACGTTTTATTATATAAACGAGTGGTTTATCATCCACGAGGCGAAATAAATGAACCGATTTACACAAAAACGAGTTGAATACAACTTTTTTTTTCTCGACTTAGACTCAACAAGGCTTAAATCTTTTTTTTTAAATTTTAAAAATAATCTGACCTTTCATATTGAGAAATGCCAAACAGTCAAAACTACCCTACAAAGGAAATTTTGACAGTGTCAAGAATAAAAATAAAAAATATGACAACATAAAATTTTCGAAAAAATATTTTTGAAAACCGGTTACGTTTGTTACTCTTATTATTACTTCTGAGGCGAATTAGAATGATTATTTATGTTGTTAATTAAATATAGTTACTAGCTTCAGTTTTTTTCATAAAATACGAGTACCAAGTATTTAGTTTAGGGTAAAAATGCTTGTTTTTTTATTTTTTATTCACCTAGGACGCCCTACGTTTTATTTTGATAACATTATTACAGCGCAATTTTATTATTGATCACTGTTTATTTTCTTTTAAAACCTGCGTCTTTCTATTTTTTATTATTTTAGTCGAAGTCGGTAATTCTAATAATTATTCCAGTTCCATCTCCTTAGCATCATATTTCCGATAATATAAAAAACTAAGTTATGTAAAGTAGATTTTAACTTAGTATTTGTTGTAATAAAATATTGATTTTACAAGTTCTTCCACTATTTAACGTTCTTCAATACTGTTTGTCCTTGTTTTTCAAAAACTGGAATATTTTTAATTTTCAAAACTACGGGCAAAAGTAGGATTTTGTGTTTGGTGGTCCTACAGAGTGCTTAAAAACTGGCGCATGTTGAAAAAAAATATAGAAAAAAATTCCTAAATTCATATTTGAAAAACTACAAACTTATTGTGTTAACTTCTTTAGTTTTCATTATTTTTTAATGTTTTTATGCTTCCCTAACGAAACGATGAATTTTTATTTTGAAATTTTCAGACTGTAGCAGTTTTTTGAATTTAAAAAAAAATTATATTCATCAAAAAAATCACAACGTGTATTTTTTAACTATTTTTACCCTTACAAGTAAGCAGTTCTCTCCCACACCATTTAGTTGGTGCCCCAGTTTTGGGCACCCGGTATGTCTTAGGCTCCTTGATTTTTTTGTAAAATACAATTGTTTGTACATTTCCTACATTCATTTTACCAATTATTTTTGTACCTAAATAATTGAGACATTTCTAATTGATTACCTTGTGCTGTTTATGTTCTAAATACTATAAAACATTCACTCTCGGTAGGTATAACAGTTTCAGCCTTGAGTTGAGAAATGCGAATAAACTTTGCCAAAATAAATACAAACTATTAAAAAAGATGTCGTTTTGTTTCAAACATTTCAAATTAATTATTCACCAAGGCCACCGAGCTCTCTCGACTCCTCTTTAAACTATCCATATTTTACAACGTGGCAGCTGCACATATTAAAAAAATATGCCAACGGTCGATAAATCGTTACAAAATATATAATTAAAATTTTTCCCTGTATAGATAGCATATTGATTCAGTCACTCGTCGACTAATCTATAAAGGAACTTGTACATTTTTCTCAAAAATCAATTTGTCATCACCCTGTATACGACAGTACATATCACAGAAAATTCCAAACCCGCCCTTAAAATTAATCATCGGCGTCCCGACAAATGTATTGCAAGCCGTACGAAAACGCCACCCCTAACCCAAAAACCAACGCCGTCTTGATCCAACTGACGCTGATCCCGCGCCGCTTCTTCGTGGCAATTGCCAGGAACTGGCCCTTTGACTTGGTGTACGGCGGATACCTCGCAAACTGCGTCAACTCTGCTATTTTCCCCAACCCCCGCTCCAAAACGCCCTTTTTATGCGTGAAAGTGTCGAACCCGAACTTGCCATGGTAGGCCCCCATCCCGCTCGCGCCCACCCCTCCGAAGGGCAAATTATCGGCCCAAATGTGCATGATCACGTCGTTGACAGTCACCGCCCCACTTGAGGTGTTATTCAAGAACAACTCCTTCACGTCCTTGCGATTGGTGAAAACGTAAAGGGCCAAGGGCTTGTCGCGCTCGTTGATGAAATTGATGGCCTCCAAGGGCGAATTCACGGTGACAATGGGGAGAATCGGCCCGAAAATTTCCTCCAACATCACCGGGTCGTCGGGCTTGACGTCGATGAGGACCGTGGGGGCGATGATCCTGGTCCTGGGGTCGCCACTTCCCCCAATTGCCACGTTCGAGCCCTTGATGAAGTTCATGAGGCGGTTGTAGTGGCGGTCCAGGACGATTTTGCTTAAATAAGGGCTGAGTTTGACGTCCCCATCACCGTAAAACTCCTCAAGAACTGTACGCGCAGCTGCCAGGAACTTCTCCTCGACCTCCTTCGAGCAGAGGAGGTAATCGGGGGAGATGCACGTTTGGCCCGCGTTCATGGTCCTCCCCCAAATGATCCGGCGAGTCGCAGTCAAAATATCCGCGGATTCGTCCAAGTAAATGGGGCTTTTGCCCCCCAGTTCCAGCGTGGTGGGGGTCAGGTGTCTGGCGGCCGCTTGGTGGATGATTTTCCCGACGCTTGACGACCCGGTGAAGAAGATATAGTCGAACTTGTGTTTGAGCAGCTCTGTGGTGTCCTCAATCCCGCCCAGCACCACCTGGTAGCAGTCCTTGTCCAGGTACCGGGGCAGGAATTTGGCGATGAGTTTCGCCGATTCGACGGCCAGTTCCGACGGTTTGAGGATAACGCAGTTTCCGCCGGCGATAGCACCTACCATGGTTTTTGATAAGAGAAGTTTGGCTTTCGGGGAGGGTACGCACCTATCAAGGGCCCCAGGAGGAGCATGAAGGGGTAGTTCCACGCGCTCATAATGAGGACCACGCCGTAGGGATCGTGGTAGATGTAGACTCCGTCGAGGAGGTTCAGGATGCTCCGGTCTGGAGCCACGGGTTTTGCCCAATCCGACAGCTCGAAGAGGGTGTGTCTGAGGTCGCGCTTGACCAAATCGATCTCCCCCATGGAGGCCTCCTGGCGGTGCTTCCCCAGGTCTTTGTGGACGGCTTCGCAAATTTCGTCTTCACACTCGATGAGGAACTTTTCAAGCGCCTTGAGCTGCTTTTTCCGGAAATTGATCGGCTTGGATTTGCCGCAGCTGAAGGCCGTCCTGGCCGTGTTGAGCACCTCCTGGAGGGGCTTCTCGTTCTGTTTGGTGTCTTCGTCGATGTCGACCACCACCGGGTTGTAGAACCCGTTGAGTGGCTGCTTCGCAGGCAAGATAAGTTCACTTTCCACTCGGGTCATTTCGCGAACTGGTTACCACGACCACTGAATGTGTTCTGGTTTCCTTTGAGCTAAGACAGTAGTTTAAAATTCCAGCGCGCATGGACAAGACCCTTTCAGTTTCCCTCGTTTCGTAACGGCGACTTTATCAAACGCTTACGAATAATTGATGATATTTCTGCTCGTTTTTAAACCGTGCCATCAGGCGCGAGATGGAATCGTACCAAGGAAAATGACCGGTTGTTGCGTTATAAAATGATTAGAAGGCGAATTTTATGTAACAGCTTTTAATCAAAACACTCGCTTGTGAAACAATTTTCTCTCAATTCCGCATACAAATCGCGTTACGTCACGTCTTCTCCGAGGATGTGGATATGAAAGTGAGCGCTGCTGAATTATTCGGGAGGATTCAAGTTCAAGGTGAGGGAAATAAAACACCGGTATGCAAATAGGGGATTCTCCTGTGTCAGCAATAACAACTGTGTTAAAATTTAATACTGGAACTGGTCGATTGCGATATAATAGATGTGCGATTAAAACTGGTGTAGCAGTTGTGCCGGTGAATTATTGAAATTTGTCCAGTGACGTCAATGGAATTACATAAGAAAAATTTTCATTGAGCAATTTTAGCCGCGGTCATTAGACCCGTGTGTGTTTGAACACATTTCTTTATTTGTACATAATTACGCCGGAAAAAAATCAGGAATTTGACCTTTCCAGTTGTTGAACTTGGTGTTATGAATGATTTTTTTCTATTAATCGCCGGTTTATTTATACGCACTTTTCCAGGTTTCTGGATTACGGTACTTACCCACTTTGCTATCAAATTAAAACTGTTCAAATTTCGAAACAACTCCTTGATGTAATTGAAATATAATAATTTCGTCCTTGTTGCACTTATTTGCATTCAGTGAGCTGCATAAATTTATGTGGATAAAAGCAGTCTTTTTATAATGTGGGAAAATGCCAGTATTTCACTTTGAGAAGAGATTTTCAATGAAGGATCTAAGTTATTTAAATAATAAAAACATTCTTCCTTCTAATGTAATGTAGAGTAATAATAAAAGGATATAAAATTGCAAATGCAGTAATTTAAAAAACGAGTTTTCTGAATTTGAGATGCACGTTTTATACAGGTCAGCGGCTCATTTTCTGTATTAAACCAACTTTTAACGAGATCTAACATTTTAAAATCCTTTGCTAAAGGATAGGCATTTCCCATAGTTGAAAATTTTAGTCAACAAAAAAATTCATAACTCAAAAACTAAAAGTCGTAGAGCAATGCGGTTTGCTCCATTGAATTCAGCGGCTCATTTTGCGTATAAAACCATCTTTTAACAAAATGTAAGCTTTTAAAGTTTTTTCCTAAAAATTAAGATAGGCAATATCTATAGTGAAAAATTTTATTTACGAAAAAAATTTCATAACTCAAAAACTAAAAGTCGTAGAGTAATGCGGTTTGTTCCATTGAATTCAGCGGCTCATTTTGCGTATAAAACCATCTTTTAACAAGATGTAAACTTTTAAAGTTTTTTGCTAAAAATTAAGATAGGCAGAATCTACAATGAAAAATTTTATTTAACAAAAAAAATTCATAACTCAAAAACTAAAAGTCGTAGAGCAATGCGGTTTGTTCCATTGAATTCAGCGGCTCATTTTGCGTATAAAACCATCTTTCAACAAGATGTAAACTTTTAAAATTTTTTGCTAAAAATTAAGATAGGCAATATCTATAGTGAAAAATTTTATTTATGAAAAAAAATTCATAACTCAAAAACTAAAAGTCATAGAGCAATGCGGTTTGTTCCATTGAATTCAGCGGCTCATTTTGCGTATAAAACCATCTTTCAACAAGATGTAAACTTTTAAAGTTTTTTGCTAAAAATTAAGATAGGCAGAATCTACAGTGAAAAATTTTATTTACCAAAAGAAATTCATAACTCAAAAACTAAAAGTCGTAGAGCAATGCGGTTTGTTCCATTGAATTCAGCGGCTCATTTTGCGTATGAAACCATCTTTCAACAAGATGTAAACTTTTAAAGTTTTTTGATAAAAATTAAGATAGGCAGAATCTACAGTGAAAAATTTTATTTACGAAAAACATTTCATAACTCAAAAACTAAAAGTCGTAGAGCAATGCGGTTTATTCCATTGAATTCAGCGGCTCATTTTGCGTATAAAACCATCTTTTAACAAGATGTAAACTTTTAAAGTTTTTTGCTAAAAATTAAGATAGGCAATATCTATAGTAAAAAATTTTATTTATGAAAAAAAATTCATAACTCAAAAACTAAAAGTCGTAGAGCAATGCGGTTTGTTCCATTGAATTCAGCGGCTCATTTTGCGTATAAAACCATCTTTCAGCAAGATGTAAACTTTTAAAGTTTTTTGCTAAAAATTAAGATAGGCAGAATCTACAGTGAAAAATTTTATTTACCAAAAGAAATTCATAACTCAAAAACTAAAAGTCGTAGAGCAATGCGGTTTGTTCCACTGAATTCAGCGGCTCATTTTGCGTATAAAACCATCTTTCAACAAGATGTAAACTTTTAAAGTTTTTTGCTAAAAATTAAGATAGGCAATATCTATAGTAAAAAATTTTATTTATGAAAAAAAATTCATAACTCAAAAACTAAAAGTCGTAGAGCAATGCGGTTTGTTCCATTGAATTCAGCAGCTCATTTTGCGTATAAAACCATCTTTCAACAAGATGTAAACTTTTAAAGTTTTTTGCTAAAAATTAAGATAGGCAATATCTATAGTGAAAAATTTTATTTATGAAAAAAAATTCATAACTCAAAAACTAAAAGTCATAGAGCAATGCGGTTTGTTCCATTGAATTCAGCGGCTCATTTTGCGTATAAAACCATCTTTCAGCAAGATGTAAACTTTTAAAGTTTTTTGCTAAAAATTAAGATAGGCAGAATCTACAGTGAAAAATTTTATTTACCAAAAGAAATTCATAACTCAAAAACTAAAAGTCGTAGAGCAATGCGGTTTGTTCCATTGAATTCAGCGGGTCATTTTCTGTAATATTCCAACTTTTCACAAGATTTAAATTTTTGATTTTTTTTGTTAAAATTTCCTGAGTAATAAATACACTTACCTTCGAGAAAGTGAAAAAATTTTTTTTTAAATTCGTCCTATCATACTTTTTCGTACTTATATATCCCTTTACAACTCTCTAGAGTTGTTAAAAGTCCTAACAAAGTCCGTATGTTCGATTTTTTGATGTTTAATTTTTCCAATTTTTGTCGCGATTTTGGTCGATTCCGGGTGCCCGGAACATTTATCGACCAATAACTCCGGAACTATTAGAGATGACCCCATCAAATGTATTATCTTTGGAAAGCTCTTTTGGTTATCTATTTTTTTTTAAAAAGACCTTTGTTCTCCGACTAATAGTTTTCGAGATACTTGCAAATAAAAGCAAAAATAGGTGAAATTTTAAAAAATTCATAAGTAAAAAACTATTGGGAATTTGGCAGTTTTAAAATAAAAAATAAAAGATCTTGGCTTCGTCTTTCAAATGAGCTAAAAAATATCTCCAAATTTTAAAAAATGGCAGAGTTATCGATTTTTGAACTGGAAGGTGCAAATTAAAAAAAAATTAAAAACCTTAAATATTTCGTAAATGGCTAAATTTAGGTAAAAGGTAAGCTCACGAAGAGTACCTTAAAATAATTCTAGTAATTCAAAAACGCCTTAAAAATATAGCTTTCTATTTAAAATAAGGAAGTGTTACCATCTTGAGAATATTTTTATTGAGCAGGACCTAAGAAATTATGGTTGTACAATGTGGAGTTTGAACGGATCACCTGTATGTTTTACATTTTTATATTTCGGGTTATAGGGTTTCTTATAAGCAGCTAAATCTGCGGAAATACATGAGTGAAAGGAAGATGAATAACATTACGAATGTGTGAACGCAATGTGTTAGATAACGCAATTACTTGCTCCACTTGAAAAGTGCAAATAGATGCAAACGCAAAGATTTATGTGTTTAGATTTGCATTCAAATTCTGCCAATATTTGCAGCTTCCCAAATTTGAATCATTCCAGAAGCCAATTTGAATATAAATCCGAGACATCAAAGCAATGTCGGCTTTCCATCAGTTTTCCGTTATTAGAGATACGGTTTCACATAAAACCCGTAAAACGATCCGAAGCACCTTTCGACGTCATACCCGATCTATTTCTTTTGTTGGTATCATTTCACTTTGTGCGAGGAAAGGTCATAACCTGTGTTCCTCACCGCGGGATTGAATTTAGGTGTATTTAGTCGTCATAGCGACTCACAGAATTCCAGACGTTGACATACAAAGAAAAATAATCCAATATTATACACAGTAGAACACGAAAAGTGGTCTTGAATGCGTTCCTTGCGCAAATCCAGAAAATCGATGCAAAATTAGTTAGACCTGTTCAACTCAGTCATAATCACATTTGCTGCGTGAAAAAATTCATACACTTGTGCGGCGATAAATTTTAATTTCCGGCCACAAACATCAATTTTTTAATCGCAGACGTGCTGGGAATTCGCCAGACTTTCGTGGATAAAAAGACCTGAATAATTAATAAACGCGACTTGATAATAATTGACGAAGACGTGTCGACTCCTTATTGTGGAGTGGATCACGAATGGCATAGTGGGGAATTATTGATGGCCAAGTACGATGTATTTCGCATAAGTAGGCATAATTACATGGAATTAATTTTACGATTCTGCTGTGCTTTTTATCAAAAGTTTAATCTTGAATTTTTAAAACACTATAAAAGGAGATCGATTCGGTGATTTACATACTTAACGGCGCTGTAAATTGTTTATTGCGTGCTTAATTTATGGGAAAATAATGTGATTGTTCTTGAGGTTTTGTCGCAAACGAGGCGCTTAAAACACCTATTTTATTAATTTTGCAATTCCACTACACTTTCACCTTTGCTGAATCTCAGCGAGTCGGGCGTCCATTTCAAACGAGTGTCCGCCGACTGACAGGAAATGAAATGTTTTCCGCGCGCCTAATGAAACATTCTCGACATCTGACCTTTTCAATCACTTTGCAATCAAATATTCAGCGTAAAATGCATGAAACGGCATAAAGGATTTTTTTGAAAAGCGAATGACTTGCAGAAAGTCCTGGCACGCCATATCCCGTATACAATTATTGATTAATTTAGGCTACTCTAAATTTAAGCAAAAAAAAAATAAATTTCAAATTCTTGTGAAAATTTTATATAATATGTAAAATAAACCGTAGAATTCAATGGAACAAACCGCATTGCTCTACGGCTTTTAGTTTTTTAGTTATGAATTTTTTTTCGTAAATAAAATTTTTCACTATAGATATTGCTTATCTTAATTTTTAGCAAAAAACTTTAAAAGTTTACATTTTGTTAAAAGATGGTTTTATACGCAAAATGAGCCGCTGAATTCAATGGAACAAACCGCATTGCTCTACGACTTTTAGTTTTTGAGTTATGAATTTTTTTAATGAATAAAATTTTTCACCATGACAAATGGCTACCCTAAATTGAAAATTGAAAAAAATCAAACATCAAAAAATCGAACATTTGGACTTTTTGTGGACTTTTAACAACTTTTGTGGGTTGTTAAGACATGTAGAAGTCCATAAAAATTTGCTGGAGTTACTTAAAAAAAAAAATTTTTTTTCACCTCTTTGAAGGTGAGTCTTGTATTACTCAGGAAATTTAAGCAAAAAAAATTGAAAATTTTAAATTCCGTGAAAAATTAGTATAAGAGAGAAAAAAAGCCGCTGAATCCAATGGAACAAACCGCACTGCTCCACGATTTTTAGTTTTCGAGTTGTGAATTTTTTTAATGAAAAAAATTTTTCACTATGACAAATGGCTACCCTAAATTTAGGCAAAAAATTTTAAATTTTTAATGCTTGTGAAAAATTGATATAATATGTAAAATGAACCGTAGAATTCAATGGAACAAACCGCAATGCTCTACGACTTTTAGTTTTTCTTTTATGAATTTTATTAGTGAAAAATTTTGATCGCTTCTGTAGCCGGAACCGTTGTCCGGAGCGGCTCCGGGTTTGGTCGAAAAAATAGATAAAATTAAGCGCTATCAGATGGCTTTTTGTTCGTTGCTCTAAGTCTTACAGTTTCCGAGAAAAACGCAAAAAAAGGTTTCCATTTTCACTTTTTTTCAATTTTCAACCGCCAATTACGGCGAAACTATTAGAGTTATCGAGAAACGGAAAAATGGAGGACAACCGGAATAAAAAACTCTACAAAATGGCATAGGACTCAAGGCGATATCTCGCAAAAAAATTTTCAATTTTCAAACGCCGATTACGGCCAAACTAAAAGAGCTAGAAGAAAACGGTTTGTTCCATCGTAAAGAGCACATCAAAATCTATAAGATAGAATAGGTTTCATTTGATTTTGAGACACTTTAAAAATTGACCAATTTTAAGGGGGGGGTGTTAACTTCTTTTTAATTTTTTTTATTTTCGCATTTACGGCTAAACTATTCCAAAAAATGGAACTGTTTTGATCTATACCCATGCAAAATGATCCGGGGAATCGATTAGCATCGAGAAAATTGCCAAATTCCCAATAGTTTTTTAGTTATGAATTTTTTAAAATTTTACCAATTTTTGCATTTATCAGCAATTTCCTCGAAAACTATTAGTCGGAGAACAATAATCTTTTTTGAAAAAAATAGATAATGCAAAGAGCTTTCCAACGATAATACACTTCATAGGGTTATCTCTAATAGTTCCGGAGCTATTCCTCGAGAAATGTTCCGGGTACCCAAAACCGACAAAAACTGCGACGAAAATTGAAAAAAACCAACATCAAAAAATCGAACATTTGGACTTTTTGTGGACTTTTAACAACTTTTGTGGGTTGTTAAGACATGTAGAAGTCCATAAAAATTTGCTGGAGTTACTTAAAAAAAAAATTTTTTTTCACTTCTTTGAAGGTGAGTCTTGTATTACTCAGGAAATTTAAGCAAAAAAAATTGAAAATTTTAAATTGCGTGAAAAATTAGTATAACAGAGAAAAAAAGCCGCTGAATCCAATGGAACAAACCGCACTGCTCCACGATTTTTAGTTTTCGAGTTATGAATTTTTTTAATGAAAAAAATTTTTCACAATGACAAATGGCTACCCTAAATTTAGGCAAAAAATTTTAAATTTTTAATGCTTGTGAAAAATTGGTATAATATGTAAAATGAGCCGCTGAATCCAATGGAACAAACCGCACTGCTCTACGACTTTTAGTTTTTGAGTTATGAATTTTTTTAATGAAAAAAATTTTTCACTATGACAAATGGCTGCCCTAAATCCAGGCAAAAAATTTTAAATTTTTAATGCTTGTGAAAAATTGATATAATATGTAAAATGAGCCGTAGAATTCAATGGAACCAACCGCAATGCTCTACGACTTTTAGTTTTTTTTTATGAATTTTTTTAGTGAAAAACTTTGATCGCCTCTGTAGCCGGATCCGTTGCCCGGAGCGGCTCCGGGTTTGGTCGAAAAAATAGATAAAATTAAGCGCTATCAGATGGTTTTTTGTTCGTTGCTCTAAGTCTTACAGTTTCCGAGAAAAACGCAAAAAAAGGTTTCCATTTTCACTTTTTTTCAATTTTCAACCGCCAATTACGGCGAAACTATTAGAGTTATCGAGAAACGGAAAAATGGAGGACAACCGGAATAAAAAACTCTACAAAATGGCATAGGACTCAAGGCGATATCTCGCAAAAAAATTTTCAATTTTCAAACGCCGATTACGGCCAAACTAAAAGAGCTAGAAGAAAACGGTTTGTTCCATCGTAAAGAGCACATCAAAATCTATAAGATAGAATAGGTTTCATTTGATTTTGAGACACTTTAAAAATTGACCAATTTTAAGGGGGGGGTGTTAACTTTTTTTTTATTTTTTTTATTTTCTCATTTACGGCTAAACTATTTTAAAAAGTGGAACTGTTTTGATCCATACCAATGCAAAATGATCCGGGGAATCGATTAGCATCGAGAAAATTGCCAAATTCCCAATAGTTTTTTAGTTATGAATTTTTTAAAATTTTACCAATTTTTGCATTTATCAGCAATTTCCTCGAAAACTATTAGTCGGAGAACAATAATCTTTTTTGAAAAAAATAGATAATTTAAAGAGCTTTCCAACGATAATACACTTCATAGGGTCATCTCTAATAGTTCCGGAGCTATTCCTCGAGAAATGTTCCGGGTACCCAAAACCGACAAAAACTGCGACGAAAATTGAAAAAAACCAACATCAAAAAATCGAACATTTGGACTTTTTGTGGACTTTTAACAACTTTTGTGGGTTGTTAAGACATGTAGAAGTCCATAAAAATTTGCTGGAGTTACTTAAAAAAAAAATTTTTTTTCACCTCTTTGAAGGTGAGTCTTGTATTACTCAGGAAATTTAAGCAAAAAAAATTGAAAATTTTAAATTGCGTGAAAAATTAGTATAATAGAGAAAAAAAGCCGCTGAATCCAATGGAACAAACCGCACTGCTCCACGATTTTTAGTTTTCGAGTTATGAATTTTTTTAATGAAAAAAATTTTTCACTATGACAAATGGCTACCCTAAATTTAGGCAAAAAATTTTAAATTTTTAATGCTTGTGAAAAATTGGTATAATATGTAAAATGAGCCGCTGAATCCAATGGAACAAACCGCACTGCTCTACGACTTTTAGTTTTTGAGTTATGAATTTTTTTAATGAAAAAAATTTTTCACTATGACAAATGGCTGCCCTAAATCCAGGCAAAAAATTTTAAATTTTTAATGCTTGTGAAAAATTGATATAATATGTAAAATGAGCCGTAGAATTCAGTGGAACCAACCGCAATGCTCTACGACTTTTAGTTTTTTTTTTATGAATTTTTTTAGTGAAAAACTTTGATCGCCTCTGTAGCCGGATCCGTTGCCCGGAGCGGCTCCGGGTTTGGTCGAAAAAATAGATAAAATTAAGCGCTATCAGATGGTTTTTTGTTCGTTGCTCTAAGTCTTACAGTTTCCGAGAAAAACGCAAAAAAAGGTTTCCATTTTCACTTTTTTTCAATTTTCAACCGCCAATTACGGCGAAACTATTAGAGTTATCGAGAAACGGAAAAATGGAGAACAACCGGAATAAAAAACTCTACAAAATGGCATAGGACTCAAGGCGATTTCTCGCAAAAAAAATTTCAATTTTCAAACGCCGATTACGGCCAAACTAAAAGAGCTAGAAGAAAACGGTTTGTTCCATCGTAAAGAGCACATCAAAATCTATAAGATAGAATAGGTTTCATTTGATTTTGAGACACTTTAAAAATTGACCAATTTTAAGGGGGGGGTGTTAACTTTTTTTTTATTTTTTTTATTTTCTCATTTACGGCTAAACTATTTTAAAAAGTGGAACTGTTTTGATCCATACCAATGCAAAATGATCCGGGGAATCGATTGGCATCGAGAAAATTGCCAAATTCCCAATAGTTTTTTAGTTATGAATTTTTTAAAATTTTACCAATTTTTGCATTTATCAGCAATTTCCTCGAAAACTATTAGTCGGAAAACAATAATCTTTTTTGAAAAAAATAGATAATTTAAAGAGCTTTCCAACGATAATACACTTCATAGGGTCATCTCTAATAGTTCCGGAGCTATTCCTCGAGAAATGTTCCGGGTACCCAAAACCGACAAAAACTGCGACGAAAATTGAAAAAAACCAACATCAAAAAATCGAACATTTGGACTTTTTGTGGACTTTTAACAACTTTTGTGGGTTGTTAAGACATGTAGAAGTCCATAAAAATTTGCTGGAGTTACTTAAAAAAAAAAATTTTTTTTCACCTCTTTGAAGGTGAGTCTTGTATTACTCAGGAAATTTAAGCAAAAAATATTGAAAATTTTAAATTGCGTGAAAAATTAGTATAATAGAGAAAAAAAGCCGCTGAATCCAATGGAACAAACCGCACTGCTCCACGATTTTTAGTTTTCGAGTTGTGAATTTTTTTAATGAAAAAAATTTTTCACTATGACAAATGGCTACCCTAAATTTAGGCAAAAAATTTTAAATTTTTAATGCTTGTGAAAAATTGGTATAATATGTAAAATGAGCCGCTGAATCCAATGGAACAAACCGCACTGCTCTACGACTTTTAGTTTTCGAGTTATGAATTTTTTTAATGAAAAAAATTTTTCACAATGACAAATGGCTACCCTAAATCCAGGCAAAAAATTTTAAATTTTTAATGCTTGTGAAAAATTGATACAATATGTAAAATGAACCGTAGAATTCAATGGAACAAACCGCAATGCTCTACGACTTTTAGTTTTTTTTTTTATGAATTTTTTTAGTGAAAAATTTTGATCGCTTCTGTAGCCGGAACCGTTGTCCGGAGCGGCTCCGGGTTTGGTCGAAAAAATAGATAAAATTAAGCGCTATCAGATGGCTTTTTGTTCGTTGCTCTAAGTCTTACAGTTTCCGAGAAAAACGCAAAAAAAGGTTTCCATTTTCACTTTTTTTCAATTTTCAACCGCCAATTACGGCGAAACTATTAGAGTTATCGAGAAACGGAAAAATGGAGGACAACCGGAATAAAAAACTCTACAAAATGGCATAGGACTCAAGGCGATATCTCGCAAAAAAATTTTCAATTTTCAAACGCCGATTACGGCCAAACTAAAAGAGCTAGAAGAAAACGGTTTGTTCCATCGTAAAGAGCACATCAAAATCTATAAGATAGAATAGGTTTCATTTGATTTTGAGACACTTTAAAAATTGACCAATTTTAAGGGGGGGGTGTTAACTTTTTTTTATTTTTTTTTATATTCTCATTTACGGCTAAACTATTGTAAAAAGTGGAACTGTTTTGATCCTCACCTATGCAAAATGATCCGGGGAATCGATTAGCATCGAGAAAATTGCCAAATTCCCAATAGTTTTTTAGTTATGAATTTTTTAAAATTTTACCAATTTTTGCATTTATCAGCAATTTCCTCGAAAACTATTAGTCGGAGAACAATAATCTTTTTTGAAAAAAATAGATAATTTAAAGAGCTTTCCAACGATAATACACTTCATAGGGTCATCTCTAATAGTTCCGGAGCTATTCCTCGAGAAATGTTCCGGGTACCCAAAACCGACAAAAACTGCGACGAAAATTGAAAAAAACCAACATCAAAAAATCGAACATTTGGACTTTTTGTGGACTTTTAACAACTTTTGTGGGTTGTTAAGACATGTAGAAGTCCATAAAAATTTGCTGGAGTTACTTAAAAAAAAAAATTTTTTTTCACCTCTTTGAAGGTGAGTCTTGTATTACTCAGGAAATTTAAGCAAAAAATATTGAAAATTTTAAATTGCGTGAAAAATTAGTATAATAGAGAAAAAAAGCCGCTGAATCCAATGGAACAAACCGCACTGCTCCACGATTTTTAGTTTTCGAGTTGTGAATTTTTTTAATGAAAAAAATTTTTCACTATGACAAATGGCTACCCTAAATTTAGGCAAAAAATTTTAAATTTTTAATGCTTGTGAAAAATTGGTATAATATGTAAAATGAGCCGCTGAATCCAATGGAACAAACCGCACTGCTCTACGACTTTTAGTTTTCGAGTTATGAATTTTTTTAATGAAAAAAATTTTTCACAATGACAAATGGCTACCCTAAATCCAGGCAAAAAATTTTAAATTTTTAATGCTTGTGAAAAATTGATACAATATGTAAAATGAACCGTAGAATTCAATGGAACAAACCGCAATGCTCTACGACTTTTAGTTTTTTTTTTATGAATTTTTTTAGTGAAAAATTTTGATCGCTTCTGTAGCCGGAACCGTTGTCCGGAGCGGCTCCGGGTTTGGTCGAAAAAATAGATAAAATTAAGCGCTATCAGATGGCTTTTTGTTCGTTGCTCTAAGTCTTACAGTTTCCGAGAAAAACGCAAAAAAAGGTTTCCATTTTCACTTTTTTTCAATTTTCAACCGCCAATTACGGCGAAACTATTAGAGTTATCGAGAAACGGAAAAATGGAGGACAACCGGAATAAAAAACTCTACAAAATGGCATAGGACTCAAGGCGATATCTCGCAAAAAAATTTTCAATTTTCAAACGCCGATTACGGCCAAACTAAAAGAGCTAGAAGAAAACGGTTTGTTCCATCGTAAAGAGCACATCAAAATCTATAAGATAGAATAGGTTTCATTTGATTTTGAGACACTTTAAAAATTGACCAATTTTAAGGGGGGGGTGTTAACTTTTTTTTATTTTTTTTTATATTCTCATTTACGGCTAAACTATTGTAAAAAGTGGAACTGTTTTGATCCTCACCTATGCAAAATGATCCGGGGAATCGATTAGCATCGAGAAAATTGCCAAATTCCCAATAGTTTTTTAGTTATGAATTTTTTAAAATTTTACCAATTTTTGCATTTATCAGCAATTTCCTCGAAAACTATTAGTCGGAGAACAATAATCTTTTTTGAAAAAAATAGATAATTTAAAGAGCTTTCCAACGATAATACACTTCATAGGGTCATCTCTAATAGTTCCGGAGCTATTCCTCGAGAAATGTTCCGGGTACCCAAAACCGACAAAAACTGCGACGAAAATTGAAAAAAACCAACATCAAAAAATCGAACATTTGGACTTTTTGTGGACTTTTAACAACTTTTGTGGGTTGTTAAGACATGTAGAAGTCCATAAAAATTTGCTGGAGTTACTTAAAAAAAAAAATTTTTTTTCACCTCTTTGAAGGTGAGTCTTGTATTACTCAGGAAATTTAAGCAAAAAATATTGAAAATTTTAAATTGCGTGAAAAATTAGTATAATAGAGAAAAAAAGCCGCTGAATCCAATGGAACAAACCGCACTGCTCCACGATTTTTAGTTTTCGAGTTGTGAATTTTTTTAATGAAAAAAATTTTTCACTATGACAAATGGCTACCCTAAATTTAGGCAAAAAATTTTAAATTTTTAATGCTTGTGAAAAATTGGTATAATATGTAAAATGAGCCGCTGAATCCAATGGAACAAACCGCACTGCTCTACGACTTTTAGTTTTCGAGTTATGAATTTTTTTAATGAAAAAAATTTTTCACAATGACAAATGGCTACCCTAAATCCAGGCAAAAAATTTTAAATTTTTAATGCTTGTGAAAAATTGATACAATATGTAAAATGAACCGTAGAATTCAATGGAACAAACCGCAATGCTCTACGACTTTTAGTTTTTTTTTTTATGAATTTTTTTAGTGAAAAATTTTGATCGCTTCTGTAGCCGGAACCGTTGTCCGGAGCGGCTCCGGGTTTGGTCGAAAAAATAGATAAAATTAAGCGCTATCAGATGGCTTTTTGTTCGTTGCTCTAAGTCTTACAGTTTCCGAGAAAAACGCAAAAAAAGGTTTCCATTTTCACTTTTTTTCAATTTTCAACCGCCAATTACGGCGAAACTATTAGAGTTATCGAGAAACGGAAAAATGGAGGACAACCGGAATAAAAAACTCTACAAAATGGCATAGGACTCAAGGCGATATCTCGCAAAAAAATTTTCAATTTTCAAACGCCGATTACGGCCAAACTAAAAGAGCTAGAAGAAAACGGTTTGTTCCATCGTAAAGAGCACATCAAAATCTATAAGATAGAATAGGTTTCATTTGATTTTGAGACACTTTAAAAATTGACCAATTTTAAGGGGGGGGTGTTAACTTTTTTTTATTTTTTTTTATATTCTCATTTACGGCTAAACTATTGTAAAAAGTGGAACTGTTTTGATCCTCACCTATGCAAAATGATCCGGGGAATCGATTAGCATCGAGAAAATTGCCAAATTCCCAATAGTTTTTTAGTTATGAATTTTTTAAAATTTTACCAATTTTTGCATTTATCAGCAATTTCCTCGAAAACTATTAGTCGGAGAACAATAATCTTTTTTGAAAAAAATAGATAATTTAAAGAGCTTTCCAACGATAATACACTTCATAGGGTCATCTCTAATAGTTCCGGAGCTATTCCTCGAGAAATGTTCCGGGTACCCAAAACCGACAAAAACTGCGACGAAAATTGAAAAAATCAAACATCAAAAAAAAGAACATTTGGACTTTTTGTGGACTTTTAACAACTTTTGTGGGTTGTTAAGACATGTAGAAGTCCATAAAAATTTGCTGGAGTTACTTAAAAAAAAAAATTTTTTTTCACCTCTTTGAAGGTGAGTCTTGTATTACTCAGGAAATTTAAGCAAAAAAAATTGAAAATTTTAAATTGCGTGAAAAATTAGTATAATAGAGAAAAAAAGCCGCTGAATCCAATGGAACAAACCGCACTGCTCCACGATTTTTAGTTTTCGAGTTATGAATTTTTTTAATGAAAAATATTTTTCACTATGACAAATGGCTACCCTAAATTTAGGCAAAAAATTTAAAATTTTTAATGCTTGTGAAAAATTGGTATAATATGTAAAATGAGCCGCTGAATCCAATGGAACAAACCGCACTGCTCTACGACTTTTAGTTTTTGAGTTATGAATTTTTTTAATGAAAAAAATTTTTCACTATGACAAATGGCTGCCCTAAATCCAGGCAAAAAATTTTAAATTTTTAATGCTTGTGAAAAATTGATATAATATGTAAAATGAGCCGTAGAATTCAATGGAACCAACCGCAATGCTCTACGACTTTTAGTTTTTTTTTTATGAATTTTTTTAGTGAAAAACTTTGATCGCCTCTGTAGCCGGATCCGTTGCCCGGAGCGGCTCCGGGTTTGGTCGAAAAAATAGATAAAATTAAGCGCTATCAGATGGTTTTTTGTTCGTTGCTCTAAGTCTTACAGTTTCCGAGAAAAACGCAAAAAAAGGTTTCCATTTTCACTTTTTTTCAATTTTCAACCGCCAATTACGACGAAACTATTAGAGTTATCGAGAAACGAAAAAATGGACGACAACCGGAATAAAAAACTCTACAAAATGGCATAGGACTCAAGGCGATATCTCGCAAAAAAATTTTCAATTTTCAAACGCCGATTACGGCCAAACTAAAAGAGCTAGAAGAAAACGGTTTGTTCCATCGTAAAGAGCACATCAAAATCTATAAGATAGAATAGGTTTCATTTGATTTTGAGACACTTTAAAAATTGACCAATTTTAAGGGGGGGATGTTAACTTTTTTTTTATTTTTTTTATTTTCTCATTTACGGCTAAACTATTTTAAAAAGTGGAACTGTTTTGATCCATACCAATGCAAAATGATCCGGGGAATCGATTGGCATCGAGAAAATTGCCAAATTCCCAATAGTTTTTTAGTTATGAATTTTTTAAAATTTTACCAATTTTTGCATATATCAGCAATTTGCTCGAAAACTATTAGCCGGAGAACAATAATCTTTTTTGAAAAAAATATATAATTTAAAGAGCTTTCCAACGATAATACACTTCATGGGGTTATCTCTGATAGTTCCGGAGCTATTGCTCGACAAATGTTCCGGGTACCCAAAATCGACAAAAACTGCGACGAAAATTGAAAAAATCGAACATCAAAAAAGTGAACATATAGACTTTTTGTGGACTTTTAACAACTTTTGTGTGTTGCTAAGACATGTAGAAGACCATAAAAATTTGCTGGAGTTAGTTAAAAAAAATTTTTTTTTCACCTCTTTGAAGGTAAGTCTTGTATTGAAATTTGAGCAAAAAAATTAAAAATTTTAAATTCCGTGAAAAATTAGTATAAGAGAGAAAAAAAGCCGCTGAATCCAATGAAACAAACCGCACTGCTCTACGACTTTTAGTTTTCGAGTTATGAATTTTTTTAATGAATAAAATTTTCCACTATGACAAAAGGCTTCCCTAAATTTAGGCAAAAAAATTTAAATTTTTAATTCTTGTGAAAAATTGATATGATATGTAAAATGAGCCGTAGAATTCAATGAAGCAAACCGCAATTCTCTACGGCTTTTAGTTTTCAAGTTATGAATTTTTTTACTGTAAAACTTTAAACATTTCTGTAGCCAGAACTGTTGCCCGGAGTGGCTTTGGCTTTAGACGAAAAAATATATAATTTTTAGCGCTATCAGACGCTTTTCACTTTCATTATCACTGTCATTTTCACTTTTTTTCAATTTTAACCGCTGATTTCAGAGAAACTATTAAAGTTAGCGAAAATCGGAAAAATTGCGGTGAACCAGAATACAAAACCCTACGAAATGATAGAAACTACTAGAGTTATCAAAAAACGGCAAAATCGATTAGAACCGGTATAGAAAGCGCTATCTTACCTTCAACCCCCTGGCCTCTATCACAGTCGCCGTAAGCCGACTCAAATTTTCGTTGTAGAGCAGCGACACAAGCAACTCCCCCAGATTCGACTTGATCTCTTGCGGCTCCTGTAAACCCAACCCTTAAAACCCACCACCGTGTTATCCCACCGACAAACCTTTTCCAAGTCCAACTTGAAAAGCTGCTGTTCGGTCCCGTCCCCAATTTCCAAATCCTTGAGCGGAAACGTCACGTGTCCGATTTCGGATCTTCGCTTAGTCCTGCTGCCGTCGATTACTGTCAGCTTCAGGATGTGATCAGACATATCTTTCTGCGAGACCTGGATTTGTATGCAAATTTTCGTAGCGATAAGTACGTGACGTTCTACTCACTTGGAAGACCAGAGTTTCGTCAAAGTACGGGTTGCAAGTCTTTTTCTTCTGTTTGGATTGCAAGTAACGTCTTTCGTCGGGCATTAAGTGCAAGCTGGAGGGCAAATGTCAGAGGTCACTTTTGTAAACATTAAACAAGAAATTGTTGGAAAAGCGCTCAATTATGCAAACTTAAAGCACTGGCTATTTATAGACTTGAGCGAAATACGACTTGGACATTTGTTCCCTTTTATTCAGGGGCGAAATGTCGCTAAGACGACTCGAAGTTGCCTAAAGTAATTACTATTATTAGATTTTGCGGATCAAGTGAATTGTACCTTTTTATAACGTTTTCCTGCCAAACAATATAATATTTACAGAAGCTTGTTTTTATGCGGTATTGTTACTAATATTATTATTAAATGGGGAGTAATAAAGCGATCAGTAATAAATTCGATTTTGATCAGTAAAAATAAAAAATTACCGTATCAGTATTTATTTTTTTTTATTTTTTCTATTACGGCTAAATTATTCGAAAAAGTGGAACTATTTTAAGCCTTATCTTTGCAAAATGATCCTGGGAATCGATTGGCAACGAGAAAATTGCCAAATTCCCAATAGTTGTTTAGTGATGAATTTTTTAAAATTTTACCAATTTTTGCTTTTATCTGCAATTTGCTCGAAAACTATTAGTCGGAGAACAATAATCTTTTTTGAAAAAAATAGATAATGCAAAGAGCTTTCCAACGATAATACACTTCATAGGGTTATCTCTAATAGTTTCGGAGCTATTGCTCGACAAATGTTCCGTGTACCCAAAATCCACAAAAACTGCGACGAAAATTGAAATAATCAAACATAAAAAAATTGAACAAATGGACTTTTTGTGGACTTTTAACAACTTTAGTGGGTTGTTAAGACATGTAGAAGTCCATAAAAATTCGCTGGAGTCAGTTTAAAAAAAAAAATTTTCATCTCTTTGAAGGTAACTCAAGAAATTTAAGTAAAAAAATTGACAATTTTAAATCTCATGAAAAGTTGGAATAATACAGAAAATGAGCCGCTGAATTAAATGGAACAAACCGCATTGCTCTACGACTTTTAGTTTTTGAGTTATGAATTTTTTTGTTGAATAAAATTTTCTACTATAGAAAATGCCTATCTTAATTTTTAGCAACAAACTTTAAAAGTTTAAATCTCGTTAAAAAAGTTGGTATGACATAGAAAATGAGCCGCTGAAATCAATGGAACAAACCGCATTGCTCTACGACTTTTAGTTTTTGAGTTATGAATTTTTTTAATGAATAAAATTTTTCACTATGACAAATGGCTACCCTAAATTTAGGCAAAAAATTTTAAATTTTTAATTCTTGTGAAAAATTGATATAATATGTAAAATGAGCCGTAGAATTCAATGGAACAAACCGCAATGCTCTACGACGTTTAGTTTTTTTTTCATGAATTTTTTTAGTGAAAAACTTTGATCGCCTCTGTAGCCGGAACCGTTGCCCGGAGCGGCTCCGGGTTTGGTCGAAAAAATAGAAAAAATTAAGCGCTATCAGATGATTTTTTGTTCGTTGCTCTAAGTCTTACAGTTTCTGAGAAAAACGCAAAAAAAGGTTTCCATTTTCACTTTTTTTCAATTTTCAACCGCCAAATACGGCGAAACTATTAGAGTTATCGAGAAACGGAAAAATGGAGGACAACCGGAATAAAAAACTCTACAAAATGGCATAGGACTCAAGGCGATATCTCGCAAAAAATTTTTCAATTTTCAAACGCCGATTACGGCCAAACTAAAAGAGCTAGAAGAAAACGGTTTGTTCCATCGTAAAGAGCACATCAAAATCTATAAGATAGAATAGGTTTCATTTGATTTTGAGACACTTTAAAAATTGACCGATTTTAAGGGGGGGGTGTTAACTTTTTTTTAGTTTTTTTATTTTCTCATTTACGGCTAAACTATTGTAAAAAGTGGAACTGTTTTGATCCGCACCTATGCAAAATGTTCCGGGGAATCGATAGGCATCGAGAAAATTGACAAATTCCCAATAGTTTTTTAGTTATGAATTTTTTAAAATTTTACCAATTTTTGCATTTAGCAGCAATTTGCTCGAAAACTATTAGTCGGAGAACAATAATCTTTTTTGAAAAAAATAGATAATTTAAAGAGCTTTCCAACGGTAATACATTTCATGGGGTTATCTTTAATAGTTCCGGAGCTATTGCTCGAGAAATGTTCCGGGTACCCAAAACCGACCAAAACTGCGACGAAAATTGAAAAAATCAAACATCAAAAAATCGAACATTTGGACTTTTTGTGGACTTTTAACAACTTTAGTGGGTTGTTAAGACATGTAGAAGTCCATAAAAATTTGCTGGAATGAGTTTAAAAAAAATTTTTTTACATCTCTTCGAAGGTAAGTTAGGAAATTTAAGCAAAAAAATTGAAAATTTTAAATCTTATGAAAAGTTGGAATAACAGAAAATGAGCCGCTGAATTAAATGGAACAAACCGCATTGCTCTATGACTTTTAGTTTGTGACTTATTATTATTATTATTATTATTATTATTTTTGGTAAATAAAATTTTTTACTACAGATATTGCCTATCTTAATTTTTAGCAACAAACTTTAAAAGTTTAAATCTCGTTAAAAGTTGGTATAACACAGAAAATGAGCCGCTGAATTCAATGGAACAAACCGCATTGCTCTACGGTTTTTAGTTTTTGGGTTATGAATTTTTTTGCGAACTAAAAGCCCTCGAACTAAGCATTTATTATTTTATTGTGCATTTATTATTTTTACTGTACATTTATGATCTTACTGAGCATTTATTATTTTTGCTGTGCATTTATAATTGTTTTCTTGTGCATTTATTATTTTACTAGACATTTAATATTTTTACAGTGCATCTATCATTCTTACTGTGCAATTATTTATACCCTTAAAAGTGTTATTACCGAACAAAGGGGTCGCAGCTGTTGACCGTGCCCACAGTCCTCGAGGGCAAATTCTTGGCCTTGAGCAAGGAGACCAGCAATTTTTCCGTCGAAGGTTCGTACCTTAGCGAGAACCAGATCCGGCCAATGTGCCCTTCCGGCCACTGGATTTCGTCCAAATCCAGTGTGCTTTTATACAGGGCGGGTTCTATCACCCCTAAGCCGTAACAACCTAGGAAAATATGTTTATGAAAAAAAAACCGTTTGGGGCGCGAGCAAGCATAAACTTCAGCGAGGCTTACTGAAAGAATTCGATCTCTGATTCGAGACCGAAGGAAGCAGTAAACTCTCGGTGTCGACATCGGAATCATCCGGTTCAGTGAGGTCGCCTAGTGAGGTGCTCCTTAAAGGTGGAAGACTGAAATGGATCTCTTTGGTCCTACGTGGAAATTTATGATAAAACAAACACGAGATACACGAATATCTTATCTTACAAAAACTGAGGCGCGGTTCCTTGCTGAGATGGGTAAACAAGGATGCTGGAAGCGGCGTGTTCCTCGTCAGCGTTTTTAGTTTTGCGACGACGGAGGAAAAACAACACAGCCGCCGAAATAAAGACAAGCAGGACGACGCCCACAGCCACCGACGAATACAGGATTTCTGCGAAAAATTACGTCTCAGTTTATTTGAACGCCCACTGTTTGCACCCCTAATTAAAATTTAATTTCGTCTTAAACCCGAACTATGCCTTGACTTTACCTAGAAAAATGGACAATTGTTTCACGCCAGTTGATAAATAATCCGTGCACAAACTCGCTTAAATTCCGAGTGAGTTGTACAACAACAATGTAATAAAACTTATCTGCCCACCCTTGCGACAAGGGATGGTTATAATCACAGGACACAAAATTGTTTGTCCCAATTTCTTCAACCGCCAGGATTGCGTTTCATTTTTCGGGATAAATGGAATTAAAAGTATCGAGATAAATTGCAGAATTTTTGATTTGATTGCCCCAAGCTCAGGCAAACTTTCAATTACAGAAATGAAGCCCCATGGAAGATTATTATTTACAAAATTAAATTAATTGTATTTGTGTGACGTTTCAATTTGAAACACACCGAACGGAAAAATGTGTGCTGTGCGATTTTTAATTACAGCATTGTTTGTCACCGATTTCGTATCAAAAAATAATTAAACGCGACTTCAAACACGTTTTTACAAGCAATCACAACTATTGTTCCTAAGTTTTGTTAAAGTGTACCGTTTTGTTTACTTGCGGTTCGTCAAATCCGACAGGTAATTAACCCAGATTATAACTAAATTGCCCCATTTTTGCGGCAACCCGTCCTTGAATAATTACGAGCTTCCGCCGATTCCGGGAATTAATTAGGACGTCCCTTGTCGAGTCCCGGGACCCCATAAATTCGCTATCCCGGCGCATCCGCCAAAATTCTTACCGTGCCGTTGCAATTCTCCGGGAGTTTGTTCCGAGACCACGTACTCTTTGAAGGTCTCTCCTGTTGGTGGCGATTGGATGTCTCCCGGCGGAGGCTCCGACGACCGCACGCTCCGCAGGATCGCCAATTTGTCAGCGTACCATTGTTGATCCTTGCGCCAAGTGCTCAGCAGTTTACGGGTCCACGATTGATTTTCCATTATGGGCGGTCGGGGATTCACATATTTAGCCTGCAACAGGAGCGGACTACGAAATACGACGCGCCCGCTAAAAGCTTATTTTTTAATTTTTTTCTATAAAGGAACAAAAATGTAAAATAAAATGAACAGTTCTATTCGAAAGTTGCACAACCAACATTGCTTTCTTGTAGCCGGTTGCATAGTTAGAACTACAAGTTGGCAAATCTGGGACATATTGTAATTACAACTTCTGATTTGTAATGACTTATCCAAGCATTAAATGACTATTTTTTCAAGGCATTCATTCAACAAAAAGTTGGCGAAAAGTTTGAGCGCTCAAGAATTAATTTAAAGCCAATTAAGTGATTAATGAATAATTGACTCAAACTTTGTAAAACACTGCGAAGTTAAATGAGCGAAAAATTCTTGAGGCTTTAAAAAGTAAACAAAGAAGTTGGCGCATTTTGCTATCTATCACTTTGGAAAGCTGTGTAATGAGTAATAAATCAGTTTTGTTACTTGTGATTGGTTTATTTATGACAATAAATAAATCACTTTTAATTCAATTTAGTTTCAATTCTGTTGAAATAAACCTGCCTGGAAGGATCTCGCTGAATTCGCATATAGAGATTTATTTTTTGTTGCGTATAGAAAGTAGCAAGGTACCACCAAATTTAAATTAGTTTCGAAAAGTTGGAATTTCAAGATCACGCTTCGTTTCGTTCATTTCTCCTGTTTTGCGCCAAATTATTAAACAGTGCGATCTCTAGGTGTGGCTGTCGCTAAATCCTGTAATAATTACGTAACGTAACCGCACACAAGTCTAATAATTTTCAATTAGAATGCGATGGCAAAAAGTGACCAATACTTTCTCAACGCTGTTTTTATTGAAAATAATCCAATCCTCGAGTTAAGCTAAACCTTTCTCTCATTTGCTTTGGCGCTAAATTTGAGCCACGTATCGAACTTTTCAAAAAGAAAAACTCGGACAAAAGGGGATTCTGCCGAAGTTTATCCATCATTTCCCATTTATCACTCGGGCACGTGCAAGGAGCGTTTTGCATGCGAATAATCCGGCTGTGGTAAAAGGTAAAACGATAAATTCAAGCACGTTTCGTGCAATTTTCTCGGAGTGAAATGAGTGCGGTTTTGTGTAATGTGTGATTATGTACTTTCATCAATCAATAGATGGCATTGAACTTGGATAAGGCAATTTCTCCGCCAGGCTTTGATTAAATTAGGCGGATATTTTATCTAATCAGTCTCCATTCCTGTCAAAAACGGAAGGAACATGATTGAAACTCGCTGATTTCGGATGAGAGCATCGTGATCACCAAAAGTGACATGAAGTAACCGCATAACGGTTCAAATTCTTACTTTACCCACTTTTTCTTTCCCACAATTAATACAAGTTTTCAGCCAGCGCTAAAGTTTGGGAAAGCGAGGATTTGTGATTAATTCTCCGATTAGGAATTTGCGCCACTTTGATACTTACCGTTAATAATATACTCCTGTAACTTGTACTTACATTTTAATGATTTATGAGTGTTGCGATTTTTAGGAATTTTAATTCCACACGCGATACTTTGACTTTCTTCTTCTTTAATTGACCGTCATTTCAGTATATTCTTCACAAATAGGAATAGCACAGCAAAGTTTTATATTTCGTTGCTATTTTAATTAATTTCGAAAATTTTTAATAAATAAAAACCCAAAATGAGTTTCTTTTTGCATCTTTCTTTGAACCACTCTATATATTAAGTTACTCAGATTCCACTCAAATGAAATAGTAAATAGTTTTCATTTTCGTTTATTTACTTAAAAATGTGTAGATATTTTTGTTTGAAATAAACCAGGAAAGCTTCAGAAAGCGCAAAATTATCAACATGCGATGGTGGTGTAATGGTCAGCATAGTTGCCTTCCAAGCAGTTGATCCGGGTTCGATTCCCGGCCATCGCATTGATTTTTTTCCTTTTTTTTATCACAGATGGTTGATTCCAATCTAATCTCCGAGAATGTGGCTAGGTATTTAAACATCCCATTAATCGCGAAATAGAAATTGTCATAAAGTTTTAAATTATTCTTTTTTATTATTCATTGTTGTACAAGAATGTCAATAAAATAGTCGTTTCGCAACACCTGAAATAAATTCCGGATTCCGGAGAAGATAAATCAATGCGGAAACTGCCTTAAAACCATCTGGCGCCATAAACCCGATTATAAAAAAATTATAAATGCTGAATTTTTCGTTTAAGTAAAATCTCATGAACAATATGTAAGCGTTCTTGTGTGTGCTGTTCTTTGTGTTGAAAAAAACACGGATTAAATAACAACAATATTTATTAACTATCTACAACAGTTTGTATTTTCATATTAAATTAAATAGGAGCATAATAATACAATCTTTTGCTGGGATCTTTTACAAAAAACGGCTTCTTCGTCGTCGTCGTCTTCTCCTCGGACCCTTCAAAGTCATAATCTCCGCCGTCTTCATTTCTATTTTCTTCCCCTTCTTCCGCAACCTCAGCGTCGTCAATCTTCACCTCCATCAACTGGTTGACTTTTTTCGGTAGCTTAGGGTCAGTGTAAAAGGCTGCAGGTTTTTGAACAATATCAGTCAGTCTTCTAACATTATGTGTTTTTTTCGTCTCGCTTCCGTCATTTTCGCGCCGGTAGTTGCCACCGTGTTTATGCGTTTTGTCGTATTCTTGGAACACTTCAACGTTGTCTATTTTTCTGGAAACTACTGTCTTGTTTGAAGTTTCGGGTGGGGATTGGTGTCTTCGACGGATGACTTTAACGGTGACGGTTTCCTGTGTTTCCGTTTCCGTTGTAGGTTTAGGGACTCGTATCCTCGTGCGCTGCCTTCTGGGGAAAGTCCTTCGTGGTTTATCGTGGTGTACTTGAGGTGGTTCCGTTATGGTAGTACTGACAGGAACTTGGGTGGTGGCCCTTTGAGCCGGCCTCCTGCTCCCTCGAGTCCGCGTTCGGACGACTTTTCTGGTGGTTGTAGTACTTAAAGAAACTTCAGTCGTGGTTTTAGGCTCCACATCTTCGTGTTTACTTTCACTCATCACAGGATTAATTTCAGCTTCTTCCTCCGACTTTCTATCTTCCATAATTGGTACTTGACTTGTCTGTTTTTCCGGGTCTTGGTCAGGATTATTCCGAGTTGGAGGATTAGCCCGTTCAATTGTCTTGTACTTCGAATAGTCAATCGAAGTTCGCGGACTGTACGTTTTCACTTTCGGCAAATACTCAGTTATGTCGAAAATCTGGTAGTTGGAACCACTGATTTGGCCCCCTGGTGAATTCTGGACGTTCTCTATTTGACTTTCCTGTTCCTCTTCTTCCGGTGCTTCAGTCGTGGTTGTCTTAGCTTTTGCTTTCTCATCTTCGATGGGTTTGTAACCGGAATCGCTTCTAACTTTGGCTAAAATGCTCAAAAATTCTGGCGGATCTGTCGAAACGGCTTTCGCCGTTGTGGTCGGTGTTGTTGCATCCTCTGCCCTTTTTTCAGTAGTCGGAGGATCGGTGATTTCCTGATACTTCGGGTCACTTTTCAACTTTTTCACAAAGTCGACAAACGAAGGACCTGTGTATTCCTCAAACTTTGGTGTCGTGACTGAATTACGTCTGGTAGGTTTGGGAAGAGGGGCTTCTGTAACCTCGATATATTCCTCCTCTGGTGCTTCTGTCGCAACTTTATCGTAAACAATGCGTCCGGTTTTTTCATCGTAGTGATAGTGCTTAGGACGATGGGGGACGTAATCATCGTCTTCCTCAACTTTGACTTCTGTATCGTCCTCAACATCAATCGGTTTGTTCCGATTTCTCACAACTTCCGAATACGCGGGTCTTTGCGCACTTCTCTTGCCCCTCCTCAAGTAACTGTGCTTCCTTTTCCCGTGAGGGCGTGCTTTAAAATCAGAATATACGTAAACTTTCTGTTTGGGTGACGGTGGTTTCATTCCCACGACAAGAAACGTGTTCATTTTCACCTCCTCAACCACCCTTGGGCTGAAAATCGTTTTGTAGCGACTGGGGTCTGGCGGCATCAAACCGACGACTTTATCAGTGCTGTCTTCCGACTCATCTTCCTCTTCAGTCGCAATCCTCGTGTTGCCAAAGAACGGCTCCGACGTGGTCGTGGTTGTCAATTTCCTGTTCACTTTCAAGAGTTCAAGATTTTCGTATTGGTCCGCTAGCTCGTCTTTGTGTCTGTACGACGAGTATTTGATGGTCCCTCTTGGTGCCACCGTGGTTGTGCTTGAATAAAAACCGTCACTGTCCTCATTTTCGTCGGTAATTTTTTGGTAATTTTCCACAACGTTCAGCTTGACTCCGATTCGACTTGACGACGACGCGGCGATTTGTTGCGGGTCTCGGCTCGAGTTTTTGATATTATTGATAACGTCGGCAAAAACATTCAGTTGCTCGTCTGGTTTGATCTCGTTTTTGTAATGCACTTCACTCTTGACGCTTCGCTTGGGTACCACAGTACTAGTCCGGATGATTCGGTTCAGATGATTGTACGTATGCGTCGGAATGAATCTATTGATGTCAAAAACGTGGTGATAGGGCCTTTTGCGCCTTTGGAGGCTTGGGCGAGGCTTCAACCGCCGCCGCCGCTTCCTCAAGGCTTGACTCTCCGGGGCCGTTTCCTCACTCGTGTTAACAGTACCGTCGCTAACCCCACTCACTTCCTCTATGCTTTTACTCTGACGGTGGTTCAAGGGAAATACGGTTGAAGTAACGCCAGTATCAATTTTTTCCTGGTACGGCAGATGGTCCAACAGTTCGATTTGGTGATAGATGTGTTTGGGTTTCAAGTCAATTGTGTATTTCGGAGTCGTGATGATGGAAATTGTCGCTGCTTCAGTCTGGTTTTCCATTTCGGGTTTCGGCGTCGTAACTTTTTCAAACTGTCCAATAACATCGCTCAAGATATTTACCCCTAAATGGTTGTCGTCTTGTGTCAGTTCTTTGCGCACCGAAATTTTCGACGAATAGCTACGTTTTTCTTCGACCGGAATTTCGTTAGGTTTCACGTCAATGCTCGTCACTTTGCTGAATATGTTGAAAAGTGGAACCACGGGTCCGATGTCCTTCTCCTTGAAAAAGGGGCTATCAAGGGGGTTTTCGCCGAAATATTTCACCTTGAAACAGTCGATTTTATCGCCGAGATTTCTTAATCTTGGGGTTTGTGGCAATTCTTGCACGCCTGATGTTTCGTCAGCATTGTCAGGATCATCGTTGGTGTTTTTGACCCTTGCAGGGATCGGGTCTACGTTACTTTGCACTTCCTCACATTGGATCTTATCAGCTTGGTTGTAGAACGCGAATTCGTCCTCAGTTTTCTTCGGAATGTTGTCAAGATCCTCCGCGTAACGAAGAGGGGAGTCGGGATTTATTGCCTTGTTGTTATAATAGGGGTATTTTGGTTTCACCCTAACTATCAATGGTTTGGGTATGTCGTGCTTGATCTTATCGATAAAGGCGGTATCGACCTCAATTTTGGGGTAGTCATTAGTGTAGCGTTTGAATCTCCGCCGGAAGTGTTCCCTCACTACACTCTCCATAGACACCATTTCAGGCCTTGTGTCGTTTATTCTATCATATTTGTACATTTTGGGCACAATTTTGACGTACTTGTGCGTCTTGGTGCCATTTTCGGGGCTTGCCAAGACCTTAATCTCGCTTAAAATCTCCAGTTCGGTGTTGCCTCCGGCTTGGTCTTTGAGCGACGCCGTTTGGATTTGTTCAGTCTTCATAAAGTTGTCTTTCTTCATTTTGACCGGTTTGTTGACGGTTTTGTGTTGCGAGCCGGCAGTTTCGCTATCTCCCGATTCCTCCTTATCCTTCCGACGTTGTTTTTCTTTTTCTATCTCTTTATCAAATTCGGCGAAACCTTCGTCTTGTTCGGCCGTTTTCTCATGACCGGCGTGGTCGTAGGCGATATCTTCGTACCCTTCTTCGGTGTAGACAGTTTGGATTTTTGAATCCTTGATCACTTCTCGCAATCGGGGGTCTTCGACGAGTCTCGGGAGGTGTTCCGCGGATTCGCTCCGTCGGACTTGTGTGTATAGTTTCATTGGAACAAATCCTCGGTCTTGTTCTTCTTCTTCTTCTTCATCGTAATCCTCCGTTTCTTCTTCCTCTTCATCCTCCGCTTCTTTATCTTCCTCTTCTGGTGGTTGCCTGTAGGCCCCTAGCTTGTGATTTCGTGGGAACTGGTCAATGGTGTCCCTAAACTGGGCTTTTTGCCTATCAAACAGTTTTTTATTTTGCTCGAAAACTTCATAACCCTCTGGTCTTTCGTCTTCGGAGTCATCTTCAAGTTTTGCAAATCGGTGTTTGCTGATAAAGGGCCGGTGTTTGATCCCTTTTTTGGCCCACTGTCCTTCTCCCGGATAAATCGGCCGTGTTGGGACGTCCGGAACCACGTCATACTCGTTTTTTGGTGTTTCCCTGTGTATGTGTCGTTCTTTTACACTTTGTGTGCCATAGCTCGGCTCGTGTGTTTTATCGTCTCGATAGTTCTTATAAAGTGGTGATTTTTTCCCATGTTCTGTTTCCCGGATGAAGGGTTCTTTGAAGTTCTTCAGTTCCTGTTGGAACAAATGCGCTGGGAAAATCGGTTTCCAGTCGTTGGTCGAGGCGCTGGCCTTGAATTCGGTCTTCGGAGCGCTTCTTTCCAGGTTAGGATGTCGCTGCATCCTCGGCTGGTATTTCTTCCGACTGTTGGTTTTATGGTGTTGTGTTTGAGTAACATGTGGCCGCGTCCGGTAACCAATTTCACTGCCAACACTCGGTCGAACTGTCCTGAATTTTTGCACGTGTTGTAGGTTTTGCTTCTTCGGCCATGATGGCGGAACGCGGATGGCCGAAGTTACAGTAAACACACCGATTATTACCACGGTAATTAACTTCATTTTAGAAAGCGTCACGATAATTTCAAGTTCATTATTAACCGGGACACAAGTTGGCGTGTTCGCACCCTAGGAGTCCAGCATGGCGGCGGGCACCCTAATGGCGGATCTGGAACGATTCGGTTGTAGCTTTTGGCGAAAGTTTTCCAAGGAAATTATTCGGATGGTGATTTGTGAAAATTTTACGCTCAATTTGGCTGATTTATTATTCATGCGAGAAGCTTGTATAATATGCTTTTTAGTTTCGTAATTGATTCGATTCAGAATGCAAAGTGCTTTTTAAATGATTTAATTAGTCACAGGAATGGATTCGACCGGTCAGTATATCACTTTAATTAAGTTGCGGTAAAACAATTTTACGCATTACGCGCGCTTGTGCAACAGCGCGGTGCTAAAAATGACCCAATTAATCGGAAAAAATCACAACCACTGCAACATTTTCAAAAACAATTAAGAACAACCACGATTTGTTCCGAATTTTGTAATAATTTTCGTAAATTGCTTTGGAGCGAAATTAAATTGCTGGGTTCACCGGAAGTCAATTTGCGCATTTTTGTCCGAATAATTTCCTGGAGTCTTCGACCACCCACCTCACTCCCGATTGCATCAATCTCTTGAGCACTTCCAAAACGCTGCAAACTATCACTTTCACGTCGTGTCACATAATAAACCGGCCGCTGCGACTAGCTATGGCGAGAATGAGAAGTTTATTCTAAAGTAGTGGTTTATGTAGGTTCACGGTCTACTTGGAGGAAATGTAAAGTCGACAAAAAGCCTTTAAGCGAGTTTAGTTTATGTGGAACGGTAGCTCAGTGAGGTGAAAGTGACTCTGTAATAATCATTTATCACTAATGATTCGTCCCGATCAGGAGATGGACCTAATGAACACAATCTCCCCAATTTTTTTCACCCAAAAGTAGCATTGTTGTCCAATTAGAAATGCATTTTGTTGGGGCCGTTGACAACGTAGTTGGGTGCTACTTTTGCTTTCTATTCGGTCACGCTACATTAGATTATGGACTGTTTCCTGTAAAATAAAAACAAGAGTTTGGGTGCTCTCCAGCAAGCAATAAAGTCGAAAGAGGACACCTGAGCAACGTGATTTCGATCGGGATATATTTTATTGTGGTCCTTTGACATTTAAATTGTTTGGATGTGACAAACGCAACGTTTTTCTGGCTTAGTGAGCGATTATCCGGGAGGTTGGCTTGCAAATAAGTCGTTCGGTCGTTAAATGCGAATTTGTGGACCGATCTTCCAACAAAAGTCAAACCAAATTTTTGAGCCTGTTTTTTTTGCACGATCATTTATTATTTTAAATTAAAAGCAAGTTTAGAATTTTATTACGATCAAAACTTTTTATGATCTTTTGGGTTTGCAGTCATCAGCTTATTAAGGTTATAATATCTACTTATTCTACAATGAAGTTCCTCTGAGATTAAAAAATTCTAAAATCACCAATTTTAAACACGAATACAAAATGTTTCTTACAAAATGATTTTTCTATTTTTCTTATGTGTTTTTTTTTCCTTTCTATAATTTTGTTAAATAGAATTAGATATTTTTTTTATTATTATATTCATTATTTTTCTTCAATCACACTGTTAATTTTTATTTTTTGTTATTTCTCATTTATTGTCTGGGCCAAAACCTTGATCAGCTTTGCTGCCTTTTGGTCCAATTTGTGGTAGGAACAACTTGTAGAAAATTTTAATTTTGTTATCGTATTTTTTTTCTTGTTGTAACTAATTATATTCTAACTGTTTTACTGCCACAAATAAAATATTATTATTATTATTATTATTATTTATTATTATTATTATTATTTATTATTATTATTATTATTTATTATTATTATTATTAAATGTTTAAATGTTTAAATGTTGCACATTTTAAACTGAATGAATGTTAATGATACGAATTTTAAAAAAAACGAATAATTTAATACCTATTTTTTTTTAATTTTAAAATTGGGAACAGATTACAGATTAGTAGTTATTTAAATTTATTATTTTAATAATAATAATTAATTTTATTTTTATAATTTTTTTATTTTTTACGTTAGCCATTTTATAAAATTCCGCCATTACAACACTTTCTTTGGCAACCCCATCGGTTGGGAAACACTGACTTAGATAAACTGTGCTTGATGATTTCATCAATAGTCATCAATAGCATTTGAATTTTCTCTAGAAACCCGCTTTACTGTTTAAAAAACCAGAGTTTGCTTCAAATATAAATTTCCCGGAGCAGGTGTATGAACAAATACTTGCGGTTGCGGTGTCCCACAAGCTTTTACATCCGGTATGTGATTTTGCAAAACTTTTTAGCAATAAATGTCGATCCCAGCCGATCAGATCCCGTATTTATGCCTCTCGTAGTTAAATCTTGGCATGGAAGTGCCTCGTTATTTTCTAGTCTAGTCGATAAAACTCGCAATTCTCATAACAGAATTGGATATCTTTGTATGTCACCAGTGAAGGACGTTACGTTTCTTTACTGCACTTCGTAAATGCTTGAGTAATTAGTACAAAACTGACTTTCAATGCCAATAAGACTCAAACTTCTCATTATCAAAGCAGCGTAGAAACGCGGACTCAAGACCAGCAATCTCATTTTCCTTGGACATTTAGGCCATAATTGCGTGCATTGAATTGCAGGCCATACTTTGCGCCATATGTTAATGTTTATTGACAAACGCCGAAAGATAACGGAAGTCCGGCGAGATGCAATTTCGTCTAGGATTAGTTTGCATTTGGCTACCGTTACATGGACGAGATACGTACTGACACATTTAACATCACGAAAAAAGCAGATGTGCTACGTATACTTGGATAATTGCCATTATGCGGACGACTGCTTAACACACATTAATTTAAAGCCAGGTGCACGTGATAAGATCAGCTTTGTTTGTTTATGTTTTTTACACGAGGCGTGAATTTTGGCACTGACTGTTAAGAAAGTTCTAATAAACTTTTAGTCTTCAATATGAGCCCAAACTGCTTATAGTGCATCGTTTTACGATCAAAAAACTTTCATTTCTCTCGCTAATGGGATGAGCGATTATATGGCCTATGGCCTCCACGCTGTGTGACCTCTGACATATATCGAAGTATCGAAGACCACTAAAACTTAATTACGTGTCACATTTTATCATAATTAAATAGAACTTGCAATGTGCGCTGGGCCATAGTTTAAAATTACGGAAATAATGACATTATTTTTAGAACGGGAAAATCGAAGACTAACTTGAGTTAACACATTTTTCTATCTTATTTCATTACAAGGGGCAGAAAGACGTCACAGACGCTTTCCAACTTTCTGTGACACGGCCAAATTAATTTTTAAGAGTTCTAAAAGGAGCGGAATTGTAGAAATAACAGAAGGGTGCTGAGAGTGTTTTTACGGCCGATTCAGACGCAAATACCACGACTTTTGCAAAGCTACCCTACTTCATTGATCAACACAAATGGAATTCATACTCAAATCATACAATTATGACCAATTTCGCTTAAAATAGGCACAACAAAATCAATATTTTTTCATTTTCAAAAAAACTTTTTTTTATTCTTTCACCCTAAAATCACAGTCGGAAGCCTTTTCCCTTAGATTTTTCGTCAACAAATGACTAAATTATTGAAGTAAAAAGAGTTTTTTTTCAGTTTTACAAAAATAAGGTTGAATCGGCATTAAGAGTTAGACTTTCTGAATGTGTTTTCTATTTTTTATTGTCAATATGGTCCATATGAGGAGTCGCTTCTGTTAAAGAATGTCTCAAACAGGGTTTTTAATTACGATTTTAATAGTTCCGGAAAATCGAAAATTTTCATGACAAAAATTAAGCGGTTCCATGGTGTAATGGTTAGCACTCTGGACTTTGAATCCAGCGATCCGAGTTCAAATCTCGGTGGAACCTCATTTTTTTTCCACATATGCACACAAAACCCAGTAAAAAATTGTAAATAATGTGTGTCCCACTTGTATTGATTGCCACCAAAAATAAATTTTATTCATTAATTTAATTGTAGCAAATTACAAACACATATTTGGGCTCTATTAAAAATAGCTAGACCTTTTAAGTAGGCCACATCTGCCGTTTTCCCTGTAATTATATTGTAATGATAATAATTACAGTGGCGACTTTGTCATTAAAAAGTTCACATTTTGTTTCATTATTTTAAAATCAGCTTAAATTAATGATCTTATGATCTTTTGGGTTTGCTATTTTTATGTTTAGACGATTGGGGACATTTAAATTGCTGTAAACATTGCTAACATTTTAATCTCCTTGTGATTGGTCTATCTTGTTGTGGGGAGTGCAGTAGTCCGTCAATATCCAATCACAAACACTGCAGTTTTTTATGCGGTAGATAAACACAAGGAGGAGGTGGCTTTTATATTTTTATCTCTCGAGCAAATGAGACGGTAAATCGGGACTGACCCTTTCCACAAAACTAGAATTTCGTCTGCGAAATGGTTGACATTAATTCAGTTTTATCCAATTTGCCGAAAGTCAGTGAGAAAAATTTGCAAAATAAAAAATATAAAAAATGACTACACATATTTCGAGATTTTTCAAAAACAAATAATAATGTTCTAACTTTGGCGAGATTTTTCTTCTAATTCATTATTAACTCACTAACAATTCTTTTTGATTTTTCAGCAATTTACTTTCAAAACACAATAGCGGTAATCAGCTTAACGTTATAATATCTACTTATTCTACAATGAAGTTCCTTTGAGATTAAAAATTTCTAAAATCAGCAATTTTAAACACAAATACAAAATGTTTCTTACAAAATGATTTTCCTATTTTTCTTATGTATTTTTTCCTCTCTATAATTTTGTTAAATAGAATTAGATATTTTTTTATTATTATATTTTTTATCTTTCTTCAATCGCATTATTTATTTTTATTTTTTGTTATTTTTCATTTATTGTCTGGGCCAAAACCTTGATCAGCTTTGCTGCCTTTTGGTCCAATTTGTCGTAGGAACAACTTGTAGAAAATTTTAATTTTGTTATCGTATTTTTTTATTGTTGTAACTAATTATATTGTAAGTGTTTCACTGCCACAAATAAATTATTATTATTATTATTATTATTATTATTATTATTATTATTATTATTATTATTATTATTATTATTATTATTATTATTATGGCGATATTTCGATGGTTTAGATCAGTGGTTCCCAACCTTTTTCACCTTTCGAACCCCTTCTAACATCCGATAGAAATTGGCGAAACCCTTGTACAGCTTTAAAAAGACAATAAAATTTGATAATTTGATAGAACATTAATTTTTTTGTTGCACATTTTAAACTGAATGAATGTTAATGAACATGAATTAAAAAAACGAATAATTTAATACCTATTTTTTATATTTTTTGAGTTAAAATTAGGAACAGATTACAGTAAATACTTTTGCAAAGGATTCTTTAAACAGACATGTAACTTTGGCTTCAGAGCCAGTTAATTTGGAGAATTTTTAGTAAAAAAAATTGGATCCAGTGTTTTGTTCCCACATATGCACACAAACATCAGTAAAAAATATCAATAATGAGCTTTCTAAAAAACACCCCACTTGTATTGCTACCAAAAATAAATTTTATTCGTTAATTAAATTGTAGCAAATTACAAACACATATTTGGGCTCTATTAAAAATAGCTAAACCTTTTAAGTAGGCCACATCTGCCGTTTTCCCTGTAATTATATTGTAATGATAATAATCACAGTGGCGACTCTGTCATTAAAAAGTTCACATTTTGTTTCATTATTTTATAATCAGCGATTTCCACTTGACGTTTAATTTCCTCGCTGGAAAATGATTGTTTGAAAAATCTCAATTCAGTAAAATTTTTGCCCTAGATGATGAATTACATCTCGAAACGTCAGTAAATTAAAACAAATATTAGAGAAACGAACCTAATCAATCTTTATCAAAATCTGAACACCACCTACGAATTCGTTCAATATTTCAGAGACGTATCGTGGTTTATTTTTGTTTACTTCTTGTTTCCATAGAACAAACACAGCGGAATTTTGTTATTGCATTAGGAAATTTATTGTTTTATATGCAAAAATCAAATATTGGGCTTTAGCAGTCCTAAGCTACTTATCCTAATTCGGAATTCCATTAAGCAGCTAACCGCCGTTTATCCACGATCACATTAAAGCGTCACTAATTATAATAGTTTATGTAGTTACGACCAAACTAAATTAAATTCTGGGATTGATACGAAGCAGCGATGGATTAACGATAGTTTGATACTCCCAACTTGCTAGAAACTTTAATTTCCAATTTTGTCACCGTAATCTGATTCAGTGAAAAGTGAAATCTGCTTTTATCGCGAAAGGTTTATGGACAATCTGCTGACGAACTACTTTTCATAGACTGACTTAATTAAGCGGATCCTAATTCAAGTGGTAAATCCGTAGAAAGAGGGTTTTATGCACGATTTAAGGCGTGTGCGAGGCGAAATTGTCTCGAATTAAGGTAAATGGGTTATTTCGAGCAAATTGTAGAATTGTGACAACGACAATTAACTAAAGAGATAAAGCAAAGAAAACGCGAAACGGAACTGAACGATAAAGCTTAAGTATAATTGAATGCCATGAAAATAAAATAAAAATTATACCCGGAATTGCATTCCACAAAAAAGCGACATCAAAGGAAAAAATAACACGCAAACATTTCCGCCACAAAATTGGAAAAAATAACACAAGCAATTTTTGTCTGTCCCAAAACACTTGTTGAATAGTTTTTTTGCTAATCGCGACTGTTCTCAAGATTTTAAAACTTGGAAGCGCGAACTTTACACGGAGTTACGTAACCACTTGACTTACGAAGTCTTCGAAAGTTAAAATTAAAATTGGGTTTGGGAGAATTAAAGTCGAGCTTTTCGTGAAAAATTAAATTCAAACAAAACTCAAGAACAAGAATCACATTAACTGACTTAACTAACACATCGATGAATTTTATTTCAAAAAAATAAAAATTATTTAAACCGCTCTCAAAATTACTTCGCTAAAACCATTCAGGCCTGCACTAAAAATTGTGTTATAGCGTACAAGCTCACGCTTATTAATTGTTAAAAATTTTATTTGCATTGAATTGGCCCCCAGAAATTGTGAGCCGTCACATGCAGGTCCTAACGCAATTATTATGCAGCTGCATTTGCATTCAATCTTGCACGAAATTGGCTGTTATTGTTGCAAACAACTTCGAATTAAATTGTTGGAATAACTCGATTAAAATTGAAAAAAAACGGTGTCTCACCTGACAAATTGTTTATTTTGTCGTTGATGAGGCGTGAGTTTGATCCACCGGAATTAAAGTTGTCGCGCCGGAAAATAGGGTACGACTCAACGAATACCGGAGTCGACTGAGATTTCGCCACCCACGCATTTACCGGAGTCGGCCGGAGTCGAGCGTCTCCGACTGGGAACGACCCTTTGCAGGGACACTCAACAAACGTTTATTTAAGGTAATTTTGTGTCAATATAATCCCAGGGACTTAAAGTAAACTTGACATCAATGAATTGGCGGCGGACTGGATCATAGCACAATAAATTTTTAATGAGTTTTCTTGAGGCGGTGACGTGCTAAGGTCCGGAATGAATGGACGAGAGAGAAAAGGACGTTCGGGAGTTTCATTCAATGTTTCAAAAGTCAACACAAGTTTTGCATCAATATTTATGGAAGATTTTTCACAAACGGCACTCGTTTTGAATTAATTAATGGTGCAAAACTATCTTGAAATGAGCTTTGAATTTTAATGAGCAAAGTGCGAAAAGAAGCTTTTTCCACTGTAGCGAGCTTTTCATAACCGGCGACGGTTTCAAAGCTTACGACTTGTTTCAGGCTCGGGATTTTTTAGATCGTTGGCAAAGTTAATCCTGATCTAATTAACCTTTAACTCTCTTCTGTGTTTAAGTTTTCTCCTCCAGACAAATCCCCTTATTTGCGTCGTGTTTTGATTTAGCAGAAAACAAAATCGAGGCCTAATATTTAATATGATAATGTCCTGTCGTAGATTTTGTTTGTGGGCAATTTTTCCGCCCTGATGGACATTGACTGCGACGTTTTCTACGTCAGAAAATCTAATAATGGACCCATAAATAATTAATTCACTAATGCATATTGTAATTATCGGGTAAAAAACACAATGGATATTATGTTTTGACTAAATGAAGTAAATAAAGTCGGTTACAGGAGTAATATAACTGTAGCGGCAGCGATAAAATTGTAATTGATTTAGAAAAACTAATCAAAAGTGAAAGGATCGTTAAATTTTTGTCACAACTCTAGATTGAAATCTAGACATTTCAGGCGAAATGAATTGCCTCAAATGTCAAATTAGACGATAAAATGGAAATTTGGCGTAATTTATTATCTCGGCAGGAATATAATTTATTCGCAGGAATCAAACTTAGGTCTCAAACTAAATCTAATTCGATTTTTTTTGTCTCACCTTTCTAAGTTGTGTGATTTTGTTAAATGAGAACCAGAATCTCAAATAAGAATTTAAGTCCGTTATTTAGACCGAAAATAAATTATTTTGATTTTTTTTAGTTTCATCTTCTAAAGGAAAAATTCTTCTAATGCTGATGTTGCAGTTTGTTAAATTTTATTGTTTTACGAGTTTCTTTTGCTTAATTCATGTCTTTTTTATTAAGCCTTATTATTTGCTCTGGTCGGTAATAATTACGTAATAAATTTATTGATAAAATAAATGTTTTAATAAATATTCGAAAAAAAATTTTTTTTGATCAAATCTTTACTGTGGGTTTATTTGAGTCTAAATTTTGGTGACGGTCATTTCAGTATGACCTCTTCGACGATCAAAATTGCTTTGATTAAGACATATCCTCGTAATATGAACTTTTTTTGAAAAAATAATGTAAATTCCTAATTATAAAACTTTACTTCGTTTTTTAAATAAAAATGAACTATAGTTCTTTATAGGGGAATATTATTGACTGGGGTACACTGATACCTCCGTGTTATTCCATTTAAAGGATAAAAGGTCCTTCCTTCCTCCATACGTACCTTATGAGTTATTTAGAGGAAAGTGAGATTAAGTCCTCGGTAGTATAGTGGTCAGTATCCCCGCCTGTCACGCGGGAGACCGGGGTTCGATTCCCCGCCGGGGAGATTTTTTTTCTCATTGATTTATTGTAAAACTTCTCAACGCCTCATTAGCAAAGTGTCAAGTGGATTCTAGGTCGAAATAAAGCAACGCAAGTCGATTAAACTTTCATTTTATTATAAAAGTAACAGGTATTCAATAAAAACATCTAACAAATTACTTACACACTTCAACATTTATCTATATAATAGATAATTAGAATAAAAAAGAAAAGCTTAATTACATTTCAAGTTACATATGACTATCTGATAAAAACTTGATAAATGGCACTCCATGACAATCAGCTTTCACGTTTGGCGTCCTTTGAAATCGCGCGCGGAATGTTTAATCAATCTCCACCGGAGTGCGTTCTTAAACCTAGTAACAATCCATATTGTTGACATCGTCCTCGTAAGTCTTCAGCATGTCATCCAAAAGCGAGCCGAGATCTTCGATTCCGTTCAACCAGTTCTTCTTCTCGCTAATGATCGTGTTAAGATCCTGCTGCGTGAACTGAAGAAACTCGTTCGGCGTGACCACCCTCCGCACCTGGATGTCGTAATTGCTGACCGAGCTGTACTCGCTCGGCGCGTAGACGTTCCTCAACAGACACACGTCCTTGGAGTTGACGATCTGGTCGATGATGTCCTCGTTCAGCTCGTGGTGGTTCGACGGCGAGTCCATCGACTCGTCCACGGAAATCCCCGACGAGACCGACGCCGTGGACATGCCGTTCTCCGTCGGCAGGGGCGACGTCGGCGTGCTCCCGTCACTCCGTACATTGTACTTCTTGAACAACTCCACCAAACGTTGCGTTATCTTAGCTGCAGTCTTTGACACCTCCATATCACAGTCATCCTTAATGGCCGACATGAGCACCCCCAAGCACCCGATCGAGCTCAGCTGGCTCAGGACCTTCAGCAGGCGCTTCCTGATCTCGGAGTCGGTCAGGGTCACGATCTTGCGGTGTTCCTTCGAGAACGTCACGTTGGGGAAACTCCCGTCGATCATTCCCTGGTTCTGGAGGTGGTTTTTGATCACCTTGTCCCAGAAGTCCAACGCGCGGACCTTGACCTCCCAGTGGAGGTCCGTCGTGGAGGCGTAGATCATGGTCTCGTAGACCCGGTCCAGAGTGTCCTTGGGGAACTGCTGGTTCTCGTAAGCGACACACATGAACGTGGCCGCCTCCACACGGACAATCCCCTCGGTTTCGTTCAAGAGAACGTCCCGCATTTTTTGCTAGAATTTGACCAATGACTACCAGCTCCTGGACCGGACTGGACCACTTACCGGCAAATCCTCCGATTTCAAGGCGTTGTTCCAGATCTCCTCCACTTGAATCATCTCCTGGAGGCACTTGATCGCGGTCGCTCGGACGAAGCTCTCGCTATCACACGTTGACATCTTCACCACCAAAGTGGGCAACTCTGAATCCATTAATACTTTTTGTAAGGACGGAAATTCTGCCAAAAAAACACGCAATCAATTAACTGCGCAATCATGGAAACATAACAAGCATCTTAAACTAATTGTTCGCAAAAACACCGATAAGATTACTGCGACTTACTGCTTCGGGACATACGTCCCAGCGTACAAACCACCTCCAAGGCGGCCAATTTCACGTCCAAAATGTCAAGTAACTTAGAATAGAGCAAGGGGCCCAAGAGATTAACCGTCGAGTCCTTCGTACTGTCGACCAAAAGCGCCATATTCGGCGACATGTACATGTAATCGCAATATTCATCAATTTAAGGTTTTGCAAAACAACTCGAGTCGGCCAATTTGCCAACATCAGGAGCTCAAAACAGACGGACAAAACGTCAATAGCCTCGTAACTGTCTCTCCACGTGATTTCGCGCTCTTCGGTCAAAAGTGCCAACAACTCCAAATTCCCCGAGAAATAGTCGGGATGATTCAAGAACAGCTCCAACTTATCGGGCGACTTCTCAATAGCCCAGAGAAAGTCCTTCAAGTTGTAAAAAATGCACTGGAACGTCAAAACCGCATCCTTCCGACTGAGATACTTCCTCACATCCTTGATATAATCGAGACAACGAACCGAAACCTGGAACAAATTCGGCAACTCCAGCAAATGGTCGCGCCAGAAGTAACAACTCCGAATCGAATCCAAACCGATCATTTTCATACACTTGGTCATGTACGCGTCCCGGAAGGCGTCCGCTTCGTACTCTTCGTCAAGCGTCCCCGGCTGGACGCAATACTTGATAATGAGGCAATAGTGGGGGGTGACAAACGGGCAAAACAGTTGGTCCCAAAACAGGAACTCTTCCGTGTTGTTTGGGATTTTTTTAATTAGGACGTTCCAGTACAAATAGCCGAATTTGCAAAGCTGGACCACGTCCTCAAAACTCCCCTTGAACGTACAGGCCAGGAAGTTTTTCTTGATGTTTTCGACCGAATCAGTGATAGTGGCCGCACTGATACCGTTACAGACGGCATTGACGTACAGTTCGAGGAACTGTATCGTGAAGCTGATCCGCACGAACTCGAACAGAAAACAGGTCGGTTGGGTCGCTTTGACGAACTCGGAAACGCGCTCGTCTTGGTGGAAGTGCTTCAGGAAGACCAAAACCACGCGACACTCCCGATTATCAACGAGAATCCCCTCAAAAAGGTGCTCCAGCACATCCCCAATCAGTTTAAGGGCGGGTTTAAGGTCTCCCGGTTCGTTGGCTTTCCCACCAAGTGGGAGCATCAAGCGTTTGATAATATTGTTGCAAAAGGTTTCGTCATAGTCAAAGGCTTGTTCCAGTAGTTTCGATAGGAAGGCGGTGCAATGTTTGATAATTTCGGGCGAATCGCGGCACATTTGGTGAACATCTTCCCAGAACGTGCACACGATCATCCATTCGATCCCCGATCGGTGTTCGAGGAACGTGGACAAGAGCTTGATGTATGATATTTTGATATAAGGGGCGCAGTCAGGCAGTCTGACTTTCACAACGTTGACCAGTTTGATGAAAAAATTGTTATTTAAGGCGCAAAAACGGTCCTCGTTTTGCGATAACAAAACGGCGAGGTTTATTGTGAAAACTGCGATGTTCGGTGGAGGTGTCACCCGGGTGGCACTCCACGTGGTAACAGCACGTTTTATCCATTCTGTGATTATCGGAAGTGTTATCGCAGCCGATTCTTCTACGAGAAATTGGGTTAGAGTGAAGCTAGACGTGAATTTGGGCACAAACCTCGCTTTTCTTGTTCTGACAAGAAATTCAAAAATTTGTCCAAGACTTGACGGTTCTGGCACTTGACTTCGAGCAATTTCTCCAATAACTGTTTTATTTTAAACTGGTATTGTTCGATGTTAGGAGGCATGTTATCACATTTGAAGTAGTCGGACGAAAATACGTTACTAAGAATTGATTATAGACTAATCGTTATCGCAAGGATAAGCTTATCGGAGCCTTAGACGCAAAACTCAATAACAAATAAACTTACTGTTTAGGGACATTTGGGACATGGTCAAAACCACATCCAAGGAAGCCCTTTTGACTTCGTAGGCACCGCTTAATTTAGTCACCAATAACGGACCTAACATTTCTAAAGTCGTGTCGGAAGTTATGTCAACTAGGAGAGACAAGTTCGGCGACATGTAGTTCCGAACTGCCACGTTAATTAATTTAAGTGCTTGGACAACCTCGTTAGTGGGCCAACTGTACAACATCAGAAAATCAAAAGCAACGGCAATCACACTGACAGCCTCGAAGTTGTCCTTCCAGGTGATTTCAAATTTTTCGATCAAGTCAGAAAGGAAGGCAAACATTTCCGTAAAATATGTCTCACAACGGAGAGTTTCAAGTTTCTGGGGCATTTCCTCGACTGTCGAAACCAGGTCTTTCAGCACGTATATGAACATTTTAAAAACAACCATTGCGCTCACTTTTGAGAACATGTGCAAAATTTTTCGTAAACGTACGAGAGTCAGAGTACAAGTTTGAACCAAATCTGGACTTGTAGCCAAAGCGCTTCGCCACGTGTAACCAATTCGGAGAAAACTAGGATCCATACTTCGCACGAAATAATACAAGTTTAGGTCGCGACAATCGTCGGAAAAGTTCCTGTTTTCCCACTCGGCGATGGTCAAGAAGTTTTTAAGTAGAAGGGAAGCGTGTGGAAGTAGCAACAAGCACAAATCGTGATCGGAAAACGAAAATTGATTTTTCTTTGCGTTGTCGAAGCCGATTTTAGTATTGACCAGTGACCAGTAAGAATAACCGAAGCTACACAATTCGATAACGTCTCGATAACACCTCGTTTTGCAAAAATACTGGGTAAAGTTATACCGTATTGTGGAAATTGAAGACTTGGCGAATTCAAAACTAACGCTACTTGTGAGTACCTTAAGATGCAGTTCTAGAAACTGGACCACAAACATGATTTTCACCAAATAAATGCTACGACAATAAGCTTGGGACAGCAAAACCAAATCATCGATTAGTTCTTCCAGACGAAGATTGTCCAAGAAGAGAAAGGCAATTCGGAAGTCTTTCTCCCTGGTCAAAACACGAACAAAGCCAAATTCTAGAACACCAGCGATCAGTTTCAGTGACGGTTCAAGGGCACGTATTGCCGCCTCAGTGGGGTTTTTAAGACACTTGTAGACATTCACCCCCAGGGGCGAAATAATCCGTTTCACAACATTATTACAGAAAATTTCGTCACGACCAATGGCTTTTTCGAGGATAATTGACACAAATTCAATGCTTTGATCGCAAATTTCCGATTTGTCTGACAAACTTAATTTGAAAATATCCTCCCAGAAGGTGCAAACAATCATCCATTCGATCCCCGACTTGTGTTCCAGAAACGAAGACAGTAGCTTAATGTAAGCCAGTTTAACAGACGGCGCCACATCGAGGTGTCTCACTTTCAAAATATTAATCAGCTTGATGTAGAAATTGTTATTGTTCAAATCACAAAACACTTTTTCTTTCCGCGACAGCAAACTGGCCAAATTCAAAGTGAATAACGCAACACCGGTCTCCGGAGTCACTTTTTTGCGACTCCACGTAACAACGGCTTGTTTTAACCATTCGGTAAAAAGCGGAAGTGTTATTATTGTTGATTCCAAATCTAGAAAAATCAATTAGTGGAGCGCTCGCAAATTATTGACGAAACACAAACGTTTTTGTTCCAATTGCCAGAAATGGTCGACTAGCTTTGACGCGTCCAAATGACGATCACACCTGTCCTGAATTTTTCCCAACAAAGTTTTCAGTTTCAACTCAAATTGCACGACTTTAGAAACCATCGCGACCGATCGAAAACACACTACTGACTTATCACGCTGATAAGAGTCCAATAATGCGCAATCTCAGACAAAAAATCTACTTACTACAACCAGCCATAAGTGCCATGGTGTGGATCACATCAAGAGCGGCAATTTTGACGCTTTTTACTCCAAGTAACTTGGATGATAGAAGCGGACCCAGCAAATCAACCGCCGAGTCTGTGCTTATATCGACCAACAATAACATATTTGGGGACATGTAGTTTTTGATAGCCACGTTAATTAATCTAAGAGCTTGGACAACCTCGTCTGTGGGCCATCTGTGCAACATCACGAAATCAAACGCAAGGGCAATCACATTAACTGCCTCAATATCATCTTGCCAGGTTATACGAAAAGTTTCGATCAAATCGGCAAGAAGGTCCAAAATTTCGGCAAAATAATTATTGTCACGCAAAAGTCCAAGTTTTTCGGGTTTTTCTTTAACGGTCGAGACTATATCCAGGAACGTGTAAATGTGCAACTTGAATACGAGAGTCGCACTCGTTTTGGAAAACATCGGTTTAATTTTTTTTAGATGAGTTAGGGACTCCCCACAAAATTTGACCAAGTCTGGGTCGATCAGGAGATTGTTGCGCCAAGTGTAGCCAATGCGAATAAAATCAGGGTCCAGACTTTTGAAAAATTCGTAAACTGCCAATCCCCGGCAATCGTCAGCGAAATTTTTTGACTCCCATTCCTCGAACGATAAGAAGTGTTTCAAAAGAAGGGAACTGTACGGCATTAGTAGGAAACATAAGACGTGGTCAGAGAACCCGTAATGATTCTGATTATTATCCATGCCTATTTTTGACTCGACTATTGTCCAGTAAAGATACCCAAAAGTGGACAGTTCCATTATGTCTTTGTAACTCCCTTTGTGAACACATTTCGAAAAATTCTGCTTCATTGTGGAAATGGACGATTTAACAACATCGCAAGTGACACTCTTGCCAAGAACCCGAAGGTACAATTCGAGAAACTGGACCACGAAAATAATTTTGATTAAATAGATATTTGGAGACGACTGTGATAATGAAATTAAATCAGCGATCAGTTCCTCCAGACGGAGATTATCCAAGAAGAGGAAAGCAATTCGGAAATCTTTCTGTTCCGTCAAAACACGCGCAAAAACAAAGTCCAAAATACCGGTAATGAGCTTTAATGAAGGTTGGAGAAAACGTGCCGAAGCTTCGTTTAGATTCTTGTGACATTTGTAAATATTAAGGCCCAACCCGGAAACAATTCGCTTGAGAACACCATTACAAAAAATCTCATCGTGATCGATGGTTTTTTCCAAAAAAACTGCCACGAACTCAATGCTTTTGTCGCACAGTTCGCCCGATAAATTTGCCAAACTGGTTTTAAGAACATCTTCCCAAAAATTGCAAACTACCATAAATTCGACCCCCGATTTGTGTTCCAAAAACGAGGACAGTAACCCGATGTAAGCTAGTTTAACAGATGGCGCCACATTCCGGTGTCTCGCTTTTAGAACATTAATAAGTTTGATGTAGAAATTATTGTTGTTCAAATCGCAAAACACTTTCTCTTTTCGCGACAGCAAACTCGCCAAATTCAAAGTGAACAACGCAACGCTCGTCTCCGGTACCACATTCCTGCTATTCCACGTAATTACGGCCTGCTTGAGCCATTGAGCAGAAAGTGTTACTGGCGTTGATTCGAGTTCTACAACAGATCAAGGTTAACTCAAGTGACCGCAATTTGCTCACAAACTTTGCTCTAATCGCCAAAAATAGTCCAAAAGTTTCGAGCCGTTTAACGGACGATCGCACTTCTCCTGAATTTTGTCCAACAAAGTTTTCAGTTTCAGCGCGACTTTCGAAGCCATCATGCGCAACCGGAGGCAAACACATTACTAAATTTAGACCGCTAACTCTCTAATCGCAGATAAATGATTTCAACAACGCGCACTAAAATGTGGCGCCAGATACGAAAATCTACTTACTAGCAGACATGTTCGCCATTGTGTGAGTCACTTCAAGTGCGGCACCCTTGACATCCTTCCCACTAAGTAATTCAGATAGCAGAGGCCCTAAGTGACTTACAGCCGAATCTGAGCCTAAATCGACCAGTAACAACATTTTTGACGACATGTAGTTTTTGATAGCTATGTTAATTAGTCTAAGAGCTTGGACAACCTCGCCTGTGGGCCATCTGTGCAAATTCAAAAAATCAAAGGCTAGAGAAACCAAACTCAACACTTCGCTATCATCCCGCCACGTTATGTGAAACTGTTCAGTTAAATCAGCAACAAGAGCTAAAACTTCAACGAAATACGTTTCATGACGCAAGGATTCAAGTTTTTCAGGATTCGCTTTAATGGTCGAGACGATATCTTGAAAAATATAAACGTGTAATTGAAACACGATTATAGCACTGGTTTTCGTAAAAAGCGATTTTAATTTTTTTGTACGTATGACAGACTCGATACAAATTTTGGTCAAGTTTGGGTCGAAAACTAGGCTGTTTCGCCAGGTGTATCCAATACGGAGAAGGTTGGGGTCTAGACTTTTGAAAAAATTGTAAAATGTAACATCGCGGAAATCGTCAGCAACGTTAGTTGTTTCCCACTGTTCGAACGACATAAAATTTTTCAAAAGAAGGGACGCGCAAGGCACTAGCAATAAACACAAGACATGGTCCGGGAAACTGTAATAATTTTGGTTGTTACTGATCCCGATTTTTGACTCAACTAGAGACCAGTACGGGTATCCAAACGATGCCAATTCCATAATATCGCCAAAATTTCCTTTGCTACAACAAGCCGCAAAATTTTCGATCATTGTATAAACAGACGATTTGATAACGTCGCAAGTGACACTCTTGTTACGAACTCGGAGATACAATTCCAAAAACTGAATCATGAAAGTAACTTTTACTAAAGAAATGCTGCGATAAAATGCTTGCGATAGCAACGTTAAATCATCGATCAGTTCCTCGAGGCGCAGACATTCCAGAAAACGCAAAGCTATTCGAATATTATTCCCATCGTTTACAACACGGACAAGAATATGTTCTAAAATCCCAGCGAGAAGTTTCAGTGAAGGTTCGAGAACTTCACCATTGGAGTCTTTGAGGCAATCGTAAATATTTACTTTGAGGGGCGATAGAACCCGCTTGACAATTTCACAAAAAAAATCATCACGATCTAGCGTTTTTTCCAAAACTATTGACACCAGTTTGGTACTTTCCTCACGAACTTTGGTCGATTCATCTGATAAACACATACGAAGAATTTCTTCGCAAAAATCGTTTTTAATTATGAATTCTAAGCCCGGCTTGTGTTCAAGAAACGAAGATAATAGCTTGACGTAGGCTAATTTAACAGACGGCTCCACATCGGGTTGTTTGAAAATCGTAATCAACTCGATAAAAACAGAGTTCAAATCGCCAAACAAAAATTCTTTCTTTGCCAATAAAATTGCCAAGTTTAGTGTGAACAAAGAAACGTCTGTAGGTGGAGTAACAGAGTTGGTGTTCCACGTTAGGACGGCTTGTGTGATCCATTCAGAAAACAGTGGAAGCGTTATAAAGCCAGAATCTGTTTCTATAAACAATATAATTCAATCATACAGTCAAAGAGTGACCAAAGCACAAACTTCTTTCGTCCAGTTGCCGAAAATAATGTGTTAGTGTTTGTACCGACGCGCACTTTCCCTCAAAAACCCCACTCAACACTTTTTTAATTTTTATCTCATATTGCACAACTTTCGAAAACATTTTAATGCGAAGCCGACGAAAGCGAATACATTACTGATAGTGATAAGAACTCGATCCTAAACAACACATTTGGTAACTTACTACAGCCGGACATGTGTGCCATGGTGTGAATCACTTCCAGAGCGGCTATTTTGACATCCTTTGCCTCAAGTAATTTGGCCAACAATGGTCCTAAGAGTTCTAACGTCGAGTCTGAGCTTATATCGACCAGTAGTAACATATTCGGGGACATGTAATTCCTAATAGCAACATTTATCAAGTTCAAGACTTGCACAACCTCATTTGCGGGCCATTTGCACAACACCAAAAAATCAAAAGAAATAGTGATCACATTCACAACTTCGAAATTATCCTTCCAGGTGATGCGAAACCGGTCAAGAAGCGTGGCAACAAGTCTGAAAGCTTCGGCGAAAAATTCGTAATTTGCCAGAATTTGAAGCTTTTGCGGAGACTCTGCAACTGCAGTAACCATGTCTTTGATGTGATAGATCATTTTCTTGAAAATGAGCAAAGCGCTGTCTTTGGAAAACAGTAATTCTAGATTTTTGACACGTTCGAAGGATTTCATACAAATCTCGACCAAATCTGAACTTGCTAAGAGATTATTGCGCCAAATGAAAAACGTACGAATAAAATCGGGTTGAAGCATTTTCACATGTTCTGTCAAACATAACTGCCGGCATTCGTCGTCGGCAGTTTTAATTTCCTGCTCGGACCAGGACATGAAATGTTTCATGACGAGGAACATGTGTGGGAGTGTTAACGCGCCGACGAAATGGTCAGAAATGCAGTAAGAATTAGTGGACGCTTTATCCGTTGGAAAATTCAACTCGAAGTACTTCCAGAATAAAACACCAAAGTTGAGTAATTCCATAACGGCGTAATAATTGTCATCGGAAAGGCGTGATAGGAAGTCTTTCTGGATTTTTGAACGGAACTCCTTGACCTTGTCATAACTAGAATCGTTGAGAAAGTCTTGACGAAAGTCTAGCAATTCTACCACAAACATTATTTTCACCAAATTGACATTATTAAAGCCATGAGATTCGGAAAAAAGCTTCTTTTGACGAAACTCATCCAAGAAAAGATGAGCAATTCGGAAATCTTTATCCTCCACTAGGGCACGTTCAAGCACCTGTTCTAAAATCTCACCAATGAGGCGTAACGACGATTCCAGACCAACTTTACTTGTAGTGGAAAGTTCGCAAGGTGAAATTATTTCCTTGACAATATTTTTACAAAATGTTTCGTTAGAATCCAAAGTTGCGTCCAAAATTTTTGTCAAAAATTTGGTGCTCTCTTTAGACACTTGAGATTCATTTGATAGACTTAGACGATAAATATGCTCCCAAAGGCCGGAAGAGATCAAATAGTCAATGCCAGGCCTGTGTTCGAGAAATGAAACACACAATTCGACGTAAGCTAATTGAACAAATGGCACCGCCTTTGGTTGATTTACAATGCCAAACAATTTGTTATAAAAATTAGCGCTATTAAGTTCGCGAAACTTTTCCTCATTTTTTGACAACAAACTGGCCAAATGCAAGGCAAAGCTGGCAATAGCCGCAGGTGGAGGTTTGGCACTCCACGTGTCAGCGGCCCTCTTTAACCATGTGGTAAAAATTGGAAGAGTTAAAATTGTACGATTTATGTCTAAAATAATCCAAGGTTAGAATTGATCAAAACAAACAATCGAGACAAACCCCTCGTTCCTAGCCGGTAAAAATATTTCACGAGTTTGTCTAAAGACTCGTCTAGGCCGCTGTGACACTTTGCTTCAAGAAATTTATTCAACAAACACTTAATTTTCAAATGATAACTGACAATATGTTGCACCATTTTTACAACATAACGGACGGCGCGCACATCGAATACTATACACTGATTTTCTCGCCGTTATCTCTTTTTGATAAGATTATCATACGCAAAATAACTTACCGCCACGAGACATGTGTGCCATTGAGTGAATCACTTCCAGTGCGGCTATTTTAACACATTTTGTTCCAACTAATTTGGCCGATAACAACGGTCCTAGGAGTTCTAGGGTCGAATCTGAACTCACATCGACTAGTAGTAACATATTTGGAGACAAATAATTCCTAACAGCTACATTAATTAAATTCAAGGCTTGGACAACCTCGTTTGCGGGCCATCTACGCAATTTCAAAAAATCATAAGAAATTGTGATCATATTAATGACTTCGACATTATCTTTCCAAGTGAGTTGGAACTTGCCAACAAGAGTAGCAAGAAGTTTGAACATTTCGGTGAAATAATCATTATTGTCCAAGATCTCAAGTTTTTTCGGACATTCTGTAGCTGCAGTAAACATATCTTTGATTGTATAGATTAACTTGTTAAAAATGAACAATGCACCGTCTTTCGAAAAATGCTGCTCTAGGTCTTTGAGGTGATCAAAAGATTTCATGCAAAGATCAACGATATCCGTCCTGGCTATGAATTTATTTCGCCATTTGGACCCGAAACGGAAAAAATCAGAATGAACCATTTTTAAATGTTCGGAGAAATACAAATATCGACAATCATCATCTGCATATTTCGTATCCAGTTCAGTCCAAGACACGAAATGTTTCAAAACAATAAACAGGTGTGGAAATATTACTGGGCCCAAAAAATGGACTGACATACAATATTGCTTTGGACTTTTTTCTCGTGGAAAATTTAATTCGATATATTTCCAATACAATACACTGAATTTGCCCAATTCTATGGTGTCATCAAAATTATCGTCAGTAATATAAGACAGAAGGTCTTTCTGAATTTTTGAGTAAAACCTACTGACTATATCCCTATCATTATTTTTTGTACGAACGTTGCGACGAAAATCAAGAAATTCTTTAACGAACTTAATTTTCAAAAAACTGACACTGAAGCCATCAATTTCCGACATCAATAATAAATTGTCATAAAGCTCCTGGTGTTTAAATTCTTCCAAGAAAAAATCAGCGACTTGGAAATCTTTATCCTCAAGCAATGCGCGTTCAAACACAAGCTCAAAAATATGTCCAATTAGTCGTAAAGTGGATTCAAAATCCGATTTTGATTCTTCGTTAGAAAGTTTCAGACGATGGGACACATTTTCTCCCAAAGGCGACATAATTGTCTTGACAACTTTATTACAAAAAGATTCATTAGTGTCCAAAAATTTTGAAATAAATTTGGTACTCTCTTTAACAATCTGAGTTTCATTTGACAAACTCAACTGGTACACATCCTCCCATAGAGCACTGGAAATCAAGAACTCGACACCGGGTCTATGTTCCAGGAACGAAGTCAATAATTTAATATAAGCTAGTTGGACTTCTGGCTCCGCATTTATTTGATTCAAAATACGAATTAGTTTGATAAAAAAATTGTCACAACTGAACTGGCAAAATTTTTCCTCCTTTTTTGACAATAAACTAGTCAAGTTCAAGACAAAAGTCACAATAACCGACGGTGGAGGTTTTTTTTGGACGCGCCACGTTTTTACAGCTGTCTTTATCCAAGTTGTAAAAAGTGGTAGAGTTAACAATGTACAATCTACAAACAATTCAGGATTAGAAACTGCTCAAAACACACACAAGACGAACCCTTCGTTTCTAACCGATAGAAATACTTCAAAAGTTTTTCTAAAGCCTCCTCTAGTCCATTATGACACTTAGCTTCAAGAAATTTATTCAAGAGACACTTAAATTTCAACTGAAGTATGGTAATTTGTCGCACCATTATTAGGACCCGTCCAACGCGCACACCGACGACATACTGATTTTCTCGCAGTTATCTCATTTTTGATAAGGTTTATCAGTGCAAAATAAACGACTTACCGCTACAAGACATGTGTGCCACAGTGTGTATCACTTCCAGTGCGGCTATTTTGACACACTTTGTTCCAAGCAATTTGGCCGATAACAACGGTCCTAAGAGTTCTAACGTCGAATCTGAACTGATATCGACTAGTAGTAGCATATTTGGAGACAAATAATTCCTAACAGCTACATTAATTAGATTCAAGACTTGAACAACCTCACTTGGGGGCCATCTGTGCAAGCTCAAGAAATCAAACGAAAGAGTAATCACATTGATGACTTCGACATTGTCTTTCCACGTGAGTCGAAACTTGTCAAGAAGAGTTGCAAGAAGTTTGAAAATCTCGACAAAATAGTCGGTTCCGGACAAGATCTCAAGCTTTTCGGGACATTCCGTAGCCGCAGTCACCATATCTTTGATCTGATAGATGAATTTCTTGAAAATGAGTAACGCAGTGTCTTTGGAAAAATGCTGCTCTATGTCTTTGAGATGTTCAAAGGATTTCATGGAATGCTCAACCAAATTCAAGTCGGTTAAATATTTACTCCGCCATTTGGAACCAACACGAAAAAAATCGGGCTCAATCATCCTCATATGTTCCGAAAAACACAACAAGCGACATTCGTCATCGGCATGCTTCATTTCAATTTCCGTCCAAGAGACGAAATATTTCAGAACGAGAAACATGTGCGAAAACATCATAACACCCACAAAAAGATCAGACATGCAATAAAGATTCGGTTTTTTTTCTACTGAAAAGTTTAGTTCGATGTATTTCCAGAACAAAACACCGAATTTACCCAATTCGATGGGTTCATGAAAATTGTCATCAGTAAGACACGTTAGAAAATCTTTACGAATTTTTAAATAAAACTTCCTGGCTGTATCATCACTAACAACACCACGACGAAAGTCTAGGAATTCCGTGACGAACTTAATTTTCATGAAATTGACACTGAAGTAGTGTATTTCTGATATTAGAAATAAATTGTCATAAAGCTCCTCACGTCTAAGTTCTTCCAAGAAGAGATAAGCTATTCGGAAATCTTTATCTTCCAGCAATGCTCGTTCAAATACGTGCTCGAAAATGTTGCCAATAAGTCGCAACGAAGGCTCAAAACTCGAATCTGATTCGCTGAGACAAAGTTTGAGACACTGGTGTCCATTTTCCACCAAAGGCGACATAATTGTCTTGACGACATTATTACAAAAAAACTCGTCAGTGTCCAAAGATTTGTCCAAAAATTTTGAAATAAACTTGGTACTTTCTTTACGAATTTCGGGTTCACTTGACAAACTCAATTGGTACAAATCCTCCCAGAGAGCACTAGAAATCAGAAACTCGACACCGGATCGATGTTCAAGAAACGAAGTCAATAGTTCAATGTAAGCTAGTTGGACAGATGGCTCCGCATTTAGTTGATTCAAAATACGAATTAGTTTGATAAAAAAATTGTCACAACTGAATTGGCAAAATTTTTCCTCCTTTTTTGACAAAAGACTAGTTAAGTTCAAGACAAAGGTGAGAATAACCGGAGGTGGAGGCGTCTTTTGGACACACCACTTTTTTACAGCTGATTTAATCCAAGTTGTGAAAAGAGGTAGAGTGAGTAACGTGTAATTTGTATCTACAAATAAATCAAGGTTAAAAACTGGTAATAACAAACAAAACACACCTCTTTGTTCAAGCCGATAAAAATACTGTACGAGTTTATCTAAAGATGCGCCTAATCCGTTATGACACTTTGCTTCAAGAAATTTATTCAACAAGCACTTAATTTTTAATTGATATATTGTAATTTGTTGCACCATTGTGACCACAGCCGTACAACAGACAACACTGAATTTATCACCGTTATCTCAATTTTGATAAGATTAGAGACGCAAAATGACTTATACCAACAAATTGTAAACTTACTGTTAGCAGACATGCGCGTCATGGTCAAGACCACCTCCAAAGCAGCGACTTTCACTTCCGTTTCGTCTTGCAATTTAACAGCAATCAGCGGTCCCAACAAGTCTAAAGCCGAATCTGGGGTTTTATCAAGCAACAGTGCCATATTCGGTGTGATACACATTTTAACAGCAACATTAATCAACTTCAAAACTTCAACAACAACACTACTTGACCATCTCGTCAACAGGAGCAAATCAAAACAAACATCAATAATGTTGCAAACGTTGTAAAACTCCCTCCAAGTTATTGTAAAGTCCTCAATCACGACTCGAAGCAACTCCAAAATTTTTGTAAAATACTCCTCCTCAAAAAATTCCAGTCTTTCAGAAAACTCCTGAACCAGCTGTATTATGTCTTTCAGTTCATAGTAGAACGTTCCAAAAATCATGAGTGCACTTTCTTTGGTCAAAAATTTCATCAATCCTTTCAAACACTCGAGTGATTTGAGACAATACTGCGTTATTTCGGGACTTGATATAAGATAATTTCGCCAAAAAGCGCCTACACGGAGGAAATCCTTATCCGCTCTTTTGAAAAAATCGATAGTTTTCGTGTTACGATAATCATCACTCTCCTCCCGTTCTTCTGCTTCTTTCAACGTCAAGCAGTGATTTACGAGGAGATAAGCGTGCGGTATTAGAAGCAAACCGTTGGAATTGTCCGCCAAAGACAACAAGTTCTTGCCCAAACTGAACGAAATTTTCGATTCAAACACCCTCCAGTACAAGTAGCCAAAAGCACAGAAATCCATCACATCCTCAAACGGCCCTTTCGACATATTCACGAAAAAATTCTTTTTGATTTTTGCAACTGTGGCGTTAATTTTCGCCGGGTTTGCGTTACCCGTGAGGACGTCAAGGTACAGTTCGATGAACTGCATTATGAACATTATTTTCGCAATGTCGAAGACGAGGGACTGGGACTGGGCGATTATCATAAAGTCGGCAATTCGTTCCTCCAAATGGAAATTTTGGAGGAAGAGAAACAAAACTCTGAAGTCATTCCGACCAAAGAGAATTCCTTCCAAAAAGTGGGCTAGGATATTCCCGATGAGTTGCAAAGTCGGTTTCAGGCTTTTCGGAGTAGTTCCGTCATCTGCTGTTTTCAGAACGTTGTAAACGTTTTCGCCCAACGGTGCCATTAGACGTTTTGTAATCTCATTGCAAAAATTCTCGTCGAGATCAATGGTCTTTGCCAGAAAAATTTGCAAGAAGTTGGTGCTTTCTCTAACGAGATCTGGATCGGCTGAAGTTGTCATTTTGAGAACTTCTTCCCAAAAGGTGGAAGCGATCATCAATTCGGCCCCCGATTTGTATTCAAGAAACGACGATAATAATTTAATGTATTCTATTTTAGGACCAGTTTCGGATTCTCTCACTTTCAGAACGTTAAATAACTTGATAAAAAAATTGTTGCTGTTCAATTCGCAAAATCTCTGCTCATTTTTGGCAAGTAAATTGGCCAGATTCAGGGTGAACGTAACTATGTTCGGTGGTGGTGTCACTTTTTTGCTCTCCCACACACTTATTGCTTTTTTAATCCACTTTGTGAAAAGTGGAAACTTTATCGAAACCGAATTATCTACAATCCAAAGTCAGAAAAACAACCTGAATAAATAACAACAAACCTCTCGTCTCTAACTGCCAAAAATAATTCAAAAGTTTTTTCGCTGACGCGTCCGCCCTGCGGCCACATTTCAACTCAAGAAACTTCTCCAACAACTGTTCAATTTTTAATTGATGTTTCGAACCCATTCTATTTTCAAACTCGCAAAAACACACTAACAATGTCACGCGTTATCTCATTCCGGATAAGATTTATCAAAAAATCGCAAAGCGCATGTTCCGCAACACTTAAATGTGAGTACTTACTGCGACCCGCCATTTGCGCCATCGTGTGAGCCACCTCCAGTGCAGCCATCCTAACATCATACACATCAAGCAACTTAACGGAAACTAAAGGCCCCAAGAGGTCTAAGGTCGAGTTCGCGGTCTCGTCCACCAACAAGGCCATATTCGGCGACATTGACTCTCTAACAGCCACATTGAGCAGTTTCAAAGCCTGGACTATTACAGCGTTGGGCCATCTGGTCAACATCAAAAAATCAAAGGTTGAGGCCATCAAACTGGCGTCGTCGAAATTATCCTTCCACGACATGCGAAACTCTTCGATGAAGACGACCAGAAGTTCGAGCAGTTTGGGGAAAAAATCAGCGTGGAGGTCAACTGAGAGCTTCTCCGGGGATTCCTTAATTGCCCTCGTTATGTCAATGAAGTAGTACATTAGTGTATTGGAGATCAAGAGGACGCCGTCTCTTGTTACGAAATTACGCGCTTTTCGGACAAAAGTGAGGGATTTGATGGTTAAGTGGTTTATTTCTGGAGAGGTCATGAGGTAGTCTCGCCACAAATAATAAATGCGGAAGAATTCCGTATCCATTTTTTTGTAAAATTTCGAATAGAACAGATTGCGACAGTCGTCGTTTTCGTAGCGATCTATTAGTTCAGGCAAAGGGACGTAACTCCTAAGCAACAGATGCGAAACGGGCATCAAAATCATACAAAGAGAGTGTAGGGAATGATCCATCAAAATAGCCGTCTCGTCCGGACAAATCTTCACTGCAATTACTTTCCAAAACAGGCTTCCAAAACAAAGAAATTCGATCATTTCGTCGTAAGAACCCTTCGAAATGGTCATCAAATAATTCTTTTTTATGCTGTCAATGGCTGCAATAATCCCCTCGTAACTCAGCTTCTTTTCATGCACACTGAAGTACAATTCAAAGTATTGCATTATGAACATGATTTTGGACAAGTGGAGCACAAGACCCTCAGTCTTGGACATGATAACAAAATCGGAAATGCGATCTTCCAGGTGAAAATTTTTCAGGAAAAGGGACGCAATTCGCACGTGTCCCCCACCGTCCAAAATCTCCCCCAGGATATTCCCCATCAATTTCAAAGTCGGGGTCACAAACTGTGTCGTCGTCGCTGGGTATTTAAGCGATTTGTAGATGGTTTCGGTCAAGGGCGCCATTATCCGGTTAATAACACTACTGCAAAAATTTTCGTCATAGTCAATCGTCTTGGCCAAAATTTTTGCCATAAAGCCACAACTTTCGGTGACAATCTGTTCACTTTGATCCGACAAACTCAATTTGAAGATATCCTCCCAAAAAGTACAAGCCGTGATCCATTCAATGCCAGGCTTGTGTTCAAGAAACGTCGATAAAAGCTTGATATACGCTGACTTGACACGTGGTGGCGCGTCCGGTTGTCTGGCTTTGACAATATTTACCAATTTAATAAAAAAATTGTGATTGTTTAACGAATTAAACTTGTCTTCGTTTTTTGATAGTAAAGTAGCCAGGTTTAGGGTAAACCACGCAATAGTAGGGTCTGGTGTGACTTGAGCAGCCTCCCACGTAGTCACAGCTTGGATCAACCAATTCGTAAAAAGGGGAACATTTAAAATAGTAGACGATTTTTCTAAAATTTTTGCCTCAGAATGGACGAAAACGATTTTCAACACCAACCTGAATCTGACAGTTGCCAAAAATGCTTCAACCACTTTTCCAAATGTACCTCGACTTGTGTAGAACACTTGGCTTTCAGAAATTCGGCAAGAATTTGTCGTATTTTCGAATAATATTGGAATATTTTAGACTGCATGATGTTTCATCAGTACGTCGCGTTTTAATGCGGTTTAACTTGTTTCGACTTTGTTATCACGTAAAGATTAGATAAAATACCCGAAAACATTTTACTATTATCAATAAAGGCCAAACAAGGGAACAAGTCTTAATGTGGAATAGTATTGGTCCCTTGGTGCGCACCGCCAAAAAAATAAAAGAAATTGTGACGTATAAAACGAATTCAGTAAACATTTGTTACGTTTTTTTGTTGGTAACATTTTAAGCCTACTGTTTAATATCTGAATCCTAGATTATAAATACTATTTTAAAACACGTTTCCCATAGCAACGTGTTTTAAGCTCAAATGTTTCAACAAAAAAGTGTTAACCCAATACAAACACTTCGTACAAGCAATAATAGCACACTTTCTCGTTTGGAATTTACTCATTTAGTGAATAAATAATGACTTACTGCTGCCCGACATGCGTGCCATCGTACGGATCACCTCCAGAGCGGCAATCTTGACCTCCTTGACCTCATCAAACAACTTAGCATACAATAAAGGTCCCATCAACGCAATGGTCGAATCGGACGTCCTATCGACCAAGAGAGCTAAATTCGGTGCCATGTATTTCGCGGTTGCAATGTTCACTAACTTTAAAATCAGCACAATTATGTTCGTGGGCCAATTAGGCAACATCAAAAAATCGAAACAAATCGTCAACAAGTCAATCGATTCCAAACTGTCCTTCCACGTGATCTGGAACTCCTCGATAAGTATCGCAAGAACTTCGAAAACGTGCGAAAAATACGTCAGTTGGTTGAGGAAAATGTCGAGTTTGGAGGGAGATTCTTTGATACCGTTGCCAATGTCTTTGAGGTTGTAGATGAGTGCTTGGACTACGACTACAGCTCGGTTTCGCGAGTAGTACTTGCGAGAGTTTCGGATACAAAGAAGGGAATAAGTTGAGATTTCAAATAAATCGTCTCGGATGACTAGACAGTCTCTCCACATGTAGGCAAGACGGATGATTTCATGACAGGATAACATTTTAAACAACTTGTGGATAAAGCAATCCCGGAATTCATCCAATGCCAACTCTTCCAGCTTATCCTTATTCCAACAATACTTCAAAAGGAGGCAAAACTGGGCAAAGATTTGCATCACAACCAGTCGATCAGTAAAAGGAACATCACCGTCAATTTTATTAATTTGAACAATAGGAACTTTAGTCTCCATCAAATTCCAGTAGAGCTGACCAAACGTTGCAAATGACACCACATCCTTGAAACACCCTTTTGAGATATTCAAAGTGTAGTTATTTTTGATCCTCCGAACCGTCGCATTGACACTTTCTGGAGTCGCAGTGTTAGTCAAAGCTTTAAGGTACAATTCGAGAAACTGCATAATGTACATTATTTTCCCCAAGTGAAAAACAAGATTCTTCGACTGGGCGATAATCATAAAATCGGAAATTCGTTCCTCTAGATGGAAATTCTTCAAAAACATCAACAACACGCAAAAGTCCCCTCGATCAAAAAGCAGCTCCTCCAAAAAGTGCTCCAAAATACTCCCAATCAGAGTGAGCGTCGGCTGGAGATACTCCGAGGCGACTTGATCGGCAGCCTCCGTTGCTTTAATCGACTTGTAGACATTCTCGCCCAACGGCAGCATCACCCTTTTGATAACATTATCGCAAAAGAGTTCATCATACTCGACGGTCGCTTCCAGCAATTTTGCCATAAACTGTGTACTTTTTTCCACAACAGGCTCACAGTTTGTCAAACTCAACTGGTAGATATCTTCCCAGAAAGTACAAGCAACCATCCATTCAACCCCCGATTTGTGTTCCAAAAACGCCGATATTAGTTTAATGTAGGCGAGTTTAAGAGATGGCGCTACGCCTGGCTGTCTCGCCTTCAAGACATTCACCAGTTTGATAAAAAAATTGTTATTGTTCAATTCACAGAATCTTTGCTCGTTTCTCGCCAATAAACCGACCAAACTCAGAGAGAATGCGGCAATATTGGTCGGTGGAGAGACCCTTGCGGCGCTCCACGTAGCAACAGCTCGTAGAATCCATTCCGTAAAAATCGGAAATGTAATTGCACTCGATTCGACTGCTACAATAAACAATCAGAGGAGCGAAATGGCACGGTTTTCGACTGACCTGTCCTGTCTTGGTGGCAAAGCTGCGTCAATAGCTTATCCAAATAGACGTCGATTGCGTTTTCACATTTCGTCTCGAGTAATTTTTCAAGTAATTGTCTTAATTTCGCTTGGTATTTAATCACGTTTAATTCCATCTTATCAGATTGAATGCGTCAAAGTGCCATGATCTAGAAACCACCATGACGGACGACACTATCACTACTGATGTTGTTTTGTATGTGAGCGTTGTTGCAACTTGAATTTAACCGGGGGCCACGTGATTTCACTTTAATTATTACATTACCGTAGGCTTGACGCGGAAATTTGCCAAGAACGGGTTTAAATTTTTGCCAAAATGTGCGTTTGGAAAAAATGGGACGCACTGATTTAAGTTTTATTTTTAAGCAGGAGGTGATGTGAGCCAATAAGAGTCAAAGCCATCAATCAATGTTCACAAGAGGCGATAACGGAATATTAATGGTCGATCTTTTTTTTTCAACGAATTGTTGGCGATTTTCTCCGCCAAAACAGCTCAAAATGTTGTTGTTGTCTTCATCTTGATATAATAATAGAGCAGGGTTCCTGCACGTGTACCAACTTCAAGGCTTTTGTCTTAATAATGATAGTGAAAAATGGCGTGCAAGACGATGTTATATAATTATTTTGATACAATATACGACAAAAATAATGACAGTGCCTGCCACAGTCTAGGGTTGGTCCAGGTTAATAGCCTCATTTTTTTATTTTATTGGTATATTGAAAATGTAAACCAATGTTCAAGAACAAACAATTTTTACACAGTCTTAACAAGGTGGTTATGTTCGGACTATTTATCAATAAATTAATAAATCAAAACCCTAAGTAGAACATAAATTAATGTTCCACTTAACTTGACATAATATATCTTAACAATGTTTGTTATAATACATCAAATAAAGATAAAATACTATATGTACTACGCTTTAAACAATTTCCATCCTGAGATTCATCAGATTACCGCCAAATTTATTTCAAAAGTCAGTGACCATTCTTTCCTTCTTTATTTATGTAATAAATTTTGGTTTTAATGCATTCTTGTCTATCAATGAGCTGTTTTTAATTACCTAATAATAGTCGTAAGTGAAAGATAATTTTTATTTAGTCGATAATTCAGTTGGGACCATTTAAAAGCATGTTTAAAAAAATAGCGAAAAAATTTATACTGAATGTTTCATGTATTAGCATTTAATGTAATTTTAAATTATATAATAATAAAACTAATATCTAGCTAATCGTCGCAATAAAATCAACAATAAACAAAACAACGCAACTACGTTTTATTTCAATGCAACAAGTTGACGGTTTCTAAAAAATAACGTTGAACAAATAGTAGCAAGAATAATTATTTACTCAATAAAACAAATAGCGGACAAGTGTGACTTTTCCCGCAAATTAAATAAGAACTATTCTGCTGATTTTATTTATGAACAAACTATTACTTCCCTCATGAATTAAAAGTAGAACAATATTTGGTGTAACGATTATATTTTACACAAGACGTGGATTAATTTCCAGTGAAGACAGCCGTAGAATAAAAAATAATTGTTACGCATTTTTGTTGATTTTTAGGAAATAATTGCATTTGAGACACCATATTTTGTAAAATTTCAACCTGCTACAAATAATCAGTGTTATTAGAAATCTCTTATGAGCCATTACAATTTAATTTGCAATCGTTCCACTGTATTATAACATTTGCAACAAATAATTAAATCCTTCACCGTTTCTCGGTCGTAAATGATATTGAAACTTGTTTTTTCGTCAATTTTGTGATTTTCTAATATTTATTTACACAAATAATTAGCAACTCTAGAGCAGGAATAAAAATAGAGTATATTAGACTAATGCGAAACTAGTCTAAACCTTGTATTAATCAATTAACACATTTCCTGGTTAGCTACATTGGCAATAGAATTTTTATTACGTACTACTCATTGGTTTCATTACCATAATTTGTTTTATATTCGTTTATAATTCGCGAAAAACTGTACGTAGTGTCTAAAGAGAGCAAATCTTAACATATAAAAAAACAAGAGCTGCTGTAGTACAATCAGAGTACTAATTAAATCAGCTAAAAAGATTTTTGTTGGGAATAAATAAATAAATTGCCATTCAAAATAAGCGCAAAACCGTAAAATACTGTGCACATTACAGTACTTTCCGTCCCTGAGGGTGAGATTAGGCTAAATAAAAAAATACAAACAGTACGAAAAAATCCGTCAGAGTAGCAAAATAACAAATCGAAATCAAAAACCAGAAATAAAGTTTCTAACTTTTAACACTTACTTGTATTGGAGAGATGCGACATGGTGCAGACCACCTCCATGGCGGAGTCCCTCACCTCCCAGGTCATGTCATGCAGCTTGGTATGCAGCAAGGGGCCCAAGACCGCCATGGTCGAGTCGGTCGTCCGGTCGACCAAAAGCGCCAAATTCGGCGACATATACTTCACTATACTAACATTAACCAACTTGAGAGCCTTCACTACGAGCTGCGTTGGCCACGTCGGAATAGTCAAAAAATCGAAACAAATCGCCATCACACAAATCGTCTCCACACTGTCCCTCCACGTGATTTGAAACTCCTCGATAAAAACGACAAACGCGTCAAACAAAAGCGAGAAAAAGGCGACCTGCTGTGCAAAAAACGCAATTTTCTCCGGCACATCTTTGACGACACACATCACGTCTTTGAGCAGGTAGACGAAGGATTGGAAAGCTATGGCGGCGCGTTCGCGCGGGTAGTATTTACGAGATTTCATCACGTAGATGAGGCCTTTGGTGGCGATTTCGAAGAGGTTGGTCTGCGACGTGAGGAAGTCACGCCAGCCGTAGGCGATTCTGACCGTGTTTTCGCACATCATCATGAAGAGCTTCTGGACGTATTGGTCCCGGAATTCGTCCGAGTCGATATTCCTGCTATCGCTAATGCAATATTTCATCGCGACAGCGAAAATTGGAAGCAGTTGGATAACTAGGAGTTGGTTGGCGAAGGAAATCGGCTCATTGTCTTTATTTACCTTCAAACAGGGGATTTTATACCCCATCAAGTTCCAGTACAACTGGCCGTAGTAGCAAAGTTTCAGCACGTTTTCGTAATTCCCCTTCGAGAAGTTCGTTCGGAAAATACTCATTATTTTGCGAACGGACGTTTTCACATTCCCCACTTTCAAATTATTCGAAATCACCCCAATGTAGAGTTCGAGAAATTGCATAACAAACATAATTTTCCCCAAGTCGAAGAACAGATACTTGTTCTGAGCGATCATCATTAGGTTGCAAATCTGCTGCTCTAGGTGAAAATCGCGCAAAAAAATCAGCACGATTCGGCAATCGTTCTGTGCAAATAGAACGCTTTCAAGGAAGTACTCCAGCGTGTCCCCAATAAGCTGCAAGGTGGGGCTCAAATTCTGATAAATCGCCTCATCGCTGATCTCCATCATGTCCCCCGACGGTTTGATCGCCTTGTACGTGCTGTCCCCCAAAGGCACCATAATCTCCTTAACCACCCCATGGCAAAACCCCTCATTCACGTCAATTGTCTGCTCCAGAAGTTTCGCAATAAACCTGTACCCCTCCCGCGTGATGTAAACCGTCTGATTGGTTAAACTGAACCTGAGGACATCGGCCCACAAGTCGCCCCCGATCAGCCACTCAATCCCCGACTTGTGCTCCAGGAACGCCCCCAGGAGCTTGATGTACCCCAACTTGACCCCCGGGGCGGTCTCCGGTTGCCTTGCCTTGACCACGTTGAGCAAAGTCGGGTAGAAATTGCCGCCCCTCAAGTGGCAAAACCGCCCCTCGTTGCGCGAAACGAGACTCGCCAAATTCAGGGCGAAAGAGGCGATTTTGGCCGAAGGGGTGATTTTCTGTGATTCCCATATCGTCACAGCCTGGGTTAACCAATCGGTGAAAATCTGGTTGTCGGTGAGGGGCCCATCGACTGTAACATATGCACTGATAAATGCCACAATGCAGAAGGTAAATAAACAAATAAACCTGTTTTTTCCTGGCTTGAGAGATGGGTCAGAAGACGATTGAGATAAGTGTCGGTTTTGATCTCAAAATCGGGCTCGAGAAACTTCTGGAAGAGCTGGTGGAGTTTCGACTGGTACTGCACATTATTCGATTCCATTTTACTGAACTATCAAAACAAACAGATAAATTTAACAAAAATTTGAAAATTATTTATAATCGGGGGGAGGCTCACTAGGAAGCGGTCCGAAATGCCACTTGTTGAATGTGCGCTAAAAATGGGATCGCTCACCTTGAATAGTGGCCAGAACTAAACCCAACGTCCTTGACGGCACTAACCAGGCACGTGTTGGACTCATACAAATTACACTTTTGTACACTTGGATTCACGCAACTCCACCCTCAGTGTGATTAAATCACCGAATTTCGGGGATAAAAACGCAAAAACAACGCAACATGTGTGATAACGCTTGACGGTTAATTGACAGTTGACAGCTGTTCAAGGTTTTGTGGTTATATCAAAAATAATGTAACGAATTCCCGAAATTCCCGTGTGTGGTAAACAGTTGGGCCGTTTCGTGGGTTCTGTGATGACATAATGTGAGACGGGATGGAGTCGGGCGACGAGTCAGGTCTGAGCACCCAGGAGGCCCTCCAGCGGCTCCACGCCGAGATCGAGGCGGTTCTGCAGCAGCTGAAGCAGTCCCAAAAGGCCAGGTTTGCGTAGCGTTGACTTGGCGCCCCATTGCTCATTTGGCTTTTGTGTAGAAAATCCCGCTCCTGGATCAAAGACACGTTCCACCACTCCAGCCAAGACACCACGATCAATTGGGTGTCTGCGAGTTTCCAGTTGTGGGCGGTGGCCAGCATGTTCCTTGCTTTTATAATTGAACAAAATTTTGTCTTGTGTGTTGAGAGTATCACACTTTTGCTTTTTCTCCTAATTAACGTGACGTTGGAACTGTACGATAATAAATTGAGGCATGAGGAGGTGCCAAACCGGGTGCAGGCGGTTCTTGACACGATTAAGAGGATCTCGGAGGGGCGCTGGGAAAAGGAGAATTACCCTAACTTGTGTTCACCGTTTTCGCCGTGTATTACGCTGCAGTGGACCTACAGGGACAACAAACTAGTCAATCTACCGTGGGCCCTATTGGTCAAGGATGACCTAATTGTGATAAGGCCGGGACAAGTGAGCCCCGGCTATTGCGAAGCCGTTGATAAAACCTCCGAATTTCCGCTCCTCCACGCCAAAGAAGTATACGCACCGTCGCTACAAAGTGCCAACGAGATTTTCAGTGCCCCAAAAATACGGAAACCGCTAGAAAATAAAAAATACCGACTGCTGGAAACCCCATACTTGAACAATTTGCGGATCTACTTGGAACAGTCACTAGACAGGCCTTGCACCCTCCTCAACAAACAGAGGCACTTAGTTATGATTAAAATAATCGAGCGTTTTGTCCTCCCTATTTGTTTTATTGTCACGTTCCTTGTGAATTTGTTCCGATTTTTGTTCCCGTTGGGCCCCAGCCAGCCCTCGGTGATGTTCCTAATCGTCCCCATTTCCACAATCCTACCTTTGCTTCCGTTAGTTTTCCCCATGGCCTGGAACCTGTTGAATTACTTCGGTCTGGCGCGATTTCGCTGCATTTTGGACATTTCCAAACAAATTGAAGCCTACAAAGACAACCCCCTCGAAGAGGACACCGAGACTTCGACCATCGACCACCAAGAGCTGAAATGTCGGCGGCAGGAACTTTGGAAAAATTTCGTTTCGATTGTTAAAGGCCAGCCAGATTTGTTGGTACATTCCGCCAATATTTTGCACGTCTTGGGCTCGGTCACTGTGAGTTTGAACGTGTGGTAGAGACACTTTTCAGTGGAAGCTTTCAGGCACTTGGGTGCGTCGATAAAAAAGGAATCCTCTCGTGGCCAAACCCCACGGCTGAAAAAATCTTTTTCCTCCACAATAACGAAAACGCTTCGCCTTCCTCTAGTCTGGGCAACGTGGGGGACTTGGCCCCTGACGGGGACAGCGCCGGTGGCACCCCACACCACTACTTCGAAAGTCCAAACACCGCAACTGGGGAAGTTCTGGACTTGACGCACAATCACAGCGACCCTTTTAAACTCCATTTCGACGACCAGGAGTGGCACCAATACTTAACCTCCCTGAAGCCGCTAGGCCTTGCTATTTTGTTAAACACTTGCAACGTTGAAACCCAGGTTTTATTTGGTTTTATTCGCCCGGTTTTATTTATTTTTATTTCCTTCAGGAGCATTATGCGGCATTTTGTAGCCACATTACGTGCGAGGCCATTTATAACGAAAATCTGGTTCCGGTGAGCAACCGACGGTGTCTGTGCGAGTTGGCCAAAGAAATTGGATTTGTGGACCAGGCCCAGAAAATTTTCGCGCTTGAACAACAACTCTCCACCTTTCGGCACTTGGTAAGCCCCGCCTCTCGAATCACGTGGCCTAAGCCCCGCCTTGTAGCAGCCGGAAATGGTCCGAAGTGATAATAAGTATGCGAGGTCGCTTCAACTTTCAACAAAACTCAAATTTCCGTTCCCGCACATGTTTGCTGTGGTGGTCAAAGAGTTGAGCAGTGGCTCCATGCAGTTGTTGTCTGAAGGAACGGCTGATATAATTTTGGATTCGTGCGTGGATTATTGGGACGGGCATGATCTGTGCCCTTTGACTCCTTCCGACCGGAAAAAAATCCAGGATTTTTACCAGAGGAGCAGCCTCACGGCGTATTGTACGGCGTTCGCTTACAGGCCCTTAAATAAATGTGTTAGTAGTAAATTAGGGGGAGTTTATTTGGAATTGCCGAGTGATAGTAGACACTTGTATATGAATTACCGGAGTCCGACGCCAGTCCATTGGGACTGCAAGAGCGTCCTTGAGCCGAAAATTAAGACTCCTTTGGGGCAATTTTTTAGCACTGGTATTACATTGTGATTTGGTGACAGGGTTTGCAAAATTATTTCGTAGACTCGCTTTTGTACAATGATTGTCCGTCGGTTGATGTTTCCGATGCTGAGAGTTGCTTCCAAATGCAGTGTAATCAGGTCTTTATCGGAATGGTGACTATGCAGTACCAGGCATTGACCGATATGGTGAGCCTGACTGAGGTGATACCTCGCGTTACACCATGTTCCAGGTGCAGCTAATCGAACAGCTGGAACGTGCCTGCATCCGATTCGTCCATTTCAGCAAGGAAAACGAGCTGCGTTCGCGCGTTTTCAGCGAGAAAATGGGCCTGGAAAGCGGCTGGAATTGCCACATTTCCCTTTTGAGCGAACGCAACAGGTTAGAATAGAGCAGATTCAATTCGGTGGGCATTTACATGTTCGTCCTTAATGCTTGGTAATCTCACCTCAGTTCCGTTACAGATTCTTTCCCCCCTTGACTTTCATTTGTTTTAAATATGGGTGACTTGATGTGGGATTCTTTTTCACTTTTACTAATCTCTGTTCACTTAAATGTTTGTGTGTTTTATTGTACTAATTGCTGGGAGGACAGACGTGATAGTGGACAAGCGGAAACCGTTAGTACCAATCCTCGGCACGAAAGACAGAGACGGTTATCGCAAAGTGCTCGCAAGCTAACGCCGCATAATGACGAAAGGTCTTGTTTGCTCTCTGATAGGTACAACATTAAACATTTCTGCACTGTTTTTTATACAAATCGTGGTCAAGTTGGGCGAATTTCAAAGCCGTGTCCAATAGCTTGCCACGCCTACTAGAGGCGTGGCCACGCATGCGCACCCCCGCTGACACCAGCTTTGAAATGACGGCAAACGCACTACAAACTTTAAACTGCACAAAACCAACCGGCTTTTCACACTTCAGCAATTTGGAGTCGTCCCGAACGATGAGCTTCTCCGCCCCCAGTGCCATAAACATGGAGCATTCGGTTGTGAAGTTTGACACGGAACAGGAGCGCCTCAACAAAAATTCAAGCGATCAAAGCGGCGTTTACTCCACGAAAGTGAGCCACGACAGCGTCCAGATCCACAACGAGATCAACACGTCGCACGACTGGCAGTCTCTGAGTTGCCTCACGGACAGTACCGAGCAAAGCGCCCCAATTAACTTCGATATGAGCAATCGGGTAACAATCAAGCGTGTATGTGTCACTCGTTATGTGCTCATTTCAGGCGAAACTACCCCGTGGTATTGACAAAATCCGCCCCCATATCGAGCTAATCGACAACGTCCCCTTGCTAGTGTCCCTCTTTACCGACTGCACGCCCAGCGCGACCCGCGAAATGCTCAACATCATGCAAGACTACGGCGAAATCGTGTGCATAATGGGCTCCTCGGCCAACTGCGAGAACGCGGGGATTTTCATGCAGGCCGATGCGAGCATCGCAGTGGACCCCCTGTTCCCCCAAATGTGCCAGAAAGTCCCAGTTTACAAGAAGCCAAAAATGGGGGTTTCACCGCTCGATCTGTCGCGCGACTTGAACTCGATCGCTTGCTCCCTGTGCCTCAAACGCGAGGACCCGATCTCGTTCTATCACCTAGTCATGGAGGCGCGGCATTTCGTCACAATCCTCTGGAGTTCGGTCCAGTTTTGGGTGTCTTGTTGCGTTATCTTGAGTGTTCTGCAGCTGGTCTCGGTGCTGGTGATGTTGCCCCCCGTTTTGACAACGGGGCAAGTCTTGTGGTTGACGTGTTTTGTTGTTCCTCTGTTGAGTGTGTCGCTGATGGGGCTTCCGGTGGATCCGGAGGTCATGAAGAAGCCGCAAGGGAAGAACCAAGTCGGGGTCAATCTCTATATTTCGATGTTTATTCTGTGGTGTTACGGATTGAAGTTTTTTCCGACTGTTGTTGTTGTTATTGTGACGTTTGTAGGCATCTTGGCTGAGCATTGTGTTGAGATTTGTGGCGTGCGTAATTGCACCTGTCAGGCGTTTTATCTATCGACTGAGTTCATGTGGGAAGAAGAGTCCTGGACGATTGCAACCGCAAGACTTATTATTGTGTTCATTGTTTTACTGCATTTTGGTAATGCCTCACTTTTGCAAAAACAATTTTTAACCGATTCTTTTCAGTTGTTATTTCGATAGGTTTTGTTTTTAGAGATTATTTAATTTATAAAAGACCGCCAATCAAAAACCTTTACTGGATAGTCACTTGTTTTATTCTGTAAGTGTCTCGGCTACTTGGGACTAGAAAATTAGTCCTTTGTCGAAATTTAACATAATCAAAGTTGTGTCATTTCAGAGTGGCGCTTCAGAGTATTTATACGATTTTAAGTTTTTACAACATTACGAATAATACCGATAATAGTATCCAGTTTCAAATACCACTTTGGGTGATAATTTTTGCCGCAATATCTCCGTTTTTAGTGCTGATTATTAACGAAGTGATCAAACAGCAGGAAATAATGTAAGGCTCCAACGCAGCTGAGTGTTTTTTTAATGTGTTTTTAGGGTAAATAAACGATTCAGGAAGCGGGCGCGACTGGACTTTGGGACAAAATTGGGAATGAATTCTCCATTTTAGCGATACGAAGTGAAAACTATATTTTTATATATCGGTGTAACGGAACCAGTTGACTGATTTCATTTGATAAGACTGGAATGTTTGTAAAAAATAAAGTGTTGATTTTAAGTGTACTAATTTATTATCACACGCTTCACAATAAAATTAAAATCGTACAACTCTAAAATGATTAAAAGATGAGTAATACTAGTAAGAAATTAAAATAAATTAATAAAATCAACATACTGAGAATAGTTTAAAAGTGTTGAGCAAATTAGGAGCCAATTTAAAACCATGTGATGCAACATAAAAGTAAAATTAAAAAAGTTACTAATCCTACGCTACGATTTAATTGACTTTGTAACTAGGATTATTAGGCATTTATCGACGAACACTATGTGAATGAACGCTTACTCTAGTCCAATATAGAGCGTTTAAAATTTCTATCGTGCATTAACAACTTGTTCATAAAAACTCAATGTCACTTTGTACTTTAGTCGATAACAAGAAATTTAAACGAAACGAAGACTCCTTTAGTTAAAATCTTACTAAAATAAAAAATGTTCCTAACTTAAGAAATATTGCACGAATCTCAGGGATTCTCCGGCAAATCCAAAATCTCCGAAATGAACGACGAAAAATCGGTGTTGGTCTCCTTGTGTTTGAGGAGAAACTCGTGATTTAACAATTGTTCGTAATTTGATCGGTCTGTGTACTTCTTTTGCAAGCACCTCGAAATAAAGTCCTCGAATTCGGCCGTGAACTGACCTGAAGGCAACCTCGGCGGGTCATCGGTGACCACTTGCTTCAACTGTTCGAAGGGGGAACCCCACCTGGGGTAGGGGAACTGACCCGTCGCCAACTCAATCAGCGAAATCCCTAAGCTCCAGACGTCGGAACGGATGTCATACTGTGAGGGGTTCCCCTGGGGGTCTATTCGCTCAGGCTGGAGCCCAACAATTAAAAATGAACCACAACAAAGTTTTAACTTACCGCCATATACGGCTTACACCCGGCGTCAATGGTCTTGGCTATGGAGTCAACCAAATAGCCACTTATCCCAAAATCACACATTTTGACTTCTCCCTGCCTGTTAATGAGAATATTTGAGGGCTTGACGTCCCTGTGAATGACCCGTAATCTGGTGTGGAGGTAGTGGAGGGCACTGACTACGGCAAAAGTGATTCGTCCTAGAAAAATCAAGTTGGTGACTTGACACACAACATGGGGAACCCCCACCTAACATTTCCTCGGGTATTCGCCGCCCGTGTTTGTACACTTTCGCGTAAAATTTATCTAAACTCGTGTCCATCACCTCCATGCAAATCCAGACGTCGCCCTCGCGGAACAACGCCCCGTAAAACTGCACGGTGTACGGGCAGTCGCTGCTCCTCATTGAAACGTCTAAGTCAGTCAGCAGTCTTTTCTGTTCTTGGGTATTTACAGTGGCAGCGATGCGCTTCACGGCCATTATGGTCCCGCTCGGAACGTGCCGCATTTTCTCGACTATGCCGTAAGCCCCCCGGCCCAAATCGGCGATTTTCTCCAAATCATCCGCCTCAACATCAAAGGTCCGGTCCCCGATTGTGATAGTGGTCCGCTTGTCCAAGTTGGCCGGGGCGATTCTACAAAACGAAATCAAACACGAGATAACCTCAACCGGTTAATTACATTGGGGGCGCCTCCTCGCTGACTTGGAGCTTCAAATTGTGCTTCTTCTTGCGCCCGGGGGCCGACATTCTCGCTGGAACCGAGCTAAATCAAGCGATTTGTTTACAAACTAATAACAAGTCAGTTGCGGTTGTTATGTCATTAAACAAAACAAGTGGCAGAGTGGTGGTGTTTTAGCGCAATATTGGTGAGTTAAAGACGTGTTACCTTAAACGGGTCGAGTGGGAAAGTTAAATTTTAATGTATTCAAGTGATTATGACCATATACGGCAGCCTGGACGCTGGATCTTACAATTTGCTTATTTTAAAAGTGTCAATAGAGAGGGCGCCAGTGGTGGGGGTTATGGGGTTACCAACATAACAAACCATTTTTCAAATTTTATTAACACCGTTCAAACACTCTGTACAAATTGGGCAAATTGGCGATTTCCAGGACTGACACGTTCTCGGTGAAGCTCTTCGGGGGCATGAAATACTCCTTAATTGCTGAGTACACCACGTGCTCGGTTACCCACTTCCAGTCGTTGCTCTCCCACTTTGAGTTCTCGCTCATTTTGGAGTAATAAAGAGCGGTTTCTCTGGCCACTGTCTCGAAACATTCCTTTTCCGACTCCCAAGTAACCTCAGTCGCTAATCTAACCACGTACACCGGAAGCCCGGCAATATCAGGCGTGTAATTATCTAAGAAAAAATATAACACAATAATCAGCAATTACGGAAAATTACCCAAAATCAGCGGAAGCGAAACCAACCGCCCCGTCTTGTCAACATTCAGCGAGAAATATTCGTTCAACATTTCCCCGTTTTTGGTCAAAATCTCGGTGATTTTTTGCGCCAAATCCGCCTTGTCCCCGTCTTCAGGCGTCCAGCCGACCTCCGGTACCTCCAGCCCTTGCAACGCCAACTCATAAACCGATAGAGGCTTCGTAAAATTGATGAAACCGAAATTTTGGAAATTATACAAAACGAACTGGTATAACAGCTCCGTCATGATTTTTCTAGTATTACACAGAAACAACTTTGTGCTGTATTGGATCAGGGCCTGGGAGGGGTTAATAGCCCCCACAAAGACATGCTGGGCGAAAAGGTCGCGCAGCACCCGGTGACAGTTTTTTTCGACGGCTTTGCGCAGTTCCAGGACACTCGTCAGTTCAGTGTCCACCCTATTGACTTTGGAAATGAAGGGGGCGCTCAGTCCCTCTTTTTCCGACATTGGGGCTCCAAAAAACTTCTCGATTTTTTGCTCACTAGCGTCCGTTCGGACGAATTCTTTCGGGTATATCTTTGACTTGTCCGTGTCTTTGAGGGGTAAATTATCGGCTTGGGCCCCCGGCAGTTTGGCCTAAAATTTTTTGACTAAATTGATAAACGATATCGGAATGTTACTTGGGTGTAGTAGACTCTAGAATTGTTCGATTTCAAGAGTCGGGTCTCAAGGGCGCCACAAACTGCCTCGACGATTTGGTCCTCGTTTAGGAAGTGGACTTCGTGTTTGGTGGGGTGCACGTTGACGTCGACACTTACGGGGTCTAATTCAAGGCTTAGGTAAACAAACGGGTGGCTGTTTTTCGGCAGATAAGTCGCATAGACCTGGTCAATACATTTCTTCAAATCTTCAAAAAAAAATCAAGTGATATTGTAAATTAAAAAGGGACAACTCACTATTGCAATCGACTAATCTATTGTTGATAAACAATAAAAAGGTGAATTTTTTGCTCGAATAGTTGACATTCGTCATGTACCCCCGTGCTTTAAATTTTAAAATATCATTTTCTAACTCAAAATCAACCAACTCTCGTGCAATCGTATTACTGTAGACAATTCTAATGTTCTCAACGCACGTCGAGTCGGGCGGGGTCCTGATATCGTTATTTTCGTTCGATTTTCTCAGCCCGAACCCGACCTTACTGTTATGAATTGCGTATTTCCCCACAACTTCTGAAATTTTTTGATACTCTTCAGCGGGGCTCCTCAGTGCTTTTTTCCGGACTGACATATTGAAGAACAGGTCTTCGACTGTAACAATCGTGCCTTGATTCCCCGCAGTCGGCAAAGGGGCCCCTTGGAGCTTCCCGTCAACAAAATGGGCCCTAATCAACTTAGCCACCTCCCACCGCTTAATACTCACTTATAGGCGCACAGCTCGTTGCACGTTTTAGACACGATAGTCAAGTGCGCGATATGACTGATACTGGCCAGGGCTTCGCCCCGGAAGCCGTACGTGGCGATATTTTGCAAATCGTCAAATTCGCGCAATTTCGAAGTGGTGAAACGCTCGCAAACGATGGCAAAATCATCTTTACGGATGCCAGTGCCATTGTCTTGAATCTACAATCGAAGAACGTACTTTGGCACTGTTTTTGTGCCAAAAACCGACCTGGAGCAGCTTCAAGCCGCCGTTTTTGACCGTAATTTGGATATTCGTGCTGTGGGCGTCGAGACTGTTCTCGATCATTTCCTTAAGGGCGTTTGCCGGCCTTTGAATTATCTCACCGGCGGCGATTCGGTTAATTACAGCCTCGTCCAATTTTTTGATTTCTTTGGGTTCTTCCATTCTAACCTAAAAAACAACCAAGCGCCCAATTTCAAACCTGGGGATTTTTTTGTCAACTGTCTTTCTGACAATTGACAGCATGACAACAAGTTTTTGTTTATAATTGTTGAAATGTTTTAATTTTAAAAATAGGCGTGAAAAACCACTTTAATAACGTGTTTACGAGTGAAACCAGCTATTAATATTCCGAGGTCACTACAGAAGCGGTAAAGTTGGTAAAAACTCCCGGTTTCAGTTGTCTGTGTAATTACCCTGCTTGATCCACCCCAAGTGGCGAAGTTGTACAAATGCAGCCCCTAATTGGCGTACGGTTGAATCCTGTAGTTTTGTCGTTACCAAATAGCGGCCAAAATGTAATAAAGTTATGGCAGTTTTCAGTAAGTTTAAACTAAACTTCAAAATGTGGCTAGTGGGTGACTTGACGCCCCCTCTGAGCGTCCCCACAGTGCTTAGCACTTTTATCGTTTGCGTCATAAGTTTTTACCTTTTTAAATGGTTGAGTGGCGATGGTAATGTCCCCATTCGAGACTCCTCCAAGAATCACAATTGGACCCCCATTAAAATCACCGCAAAGGTTTTTTAAATTTGCGCCCCTTCCACTTTAATATTACCGTTACAGGCGTGGTATTGTTCAATTTGTGAGTCATTTTTAATCAACGGGATTGGGGTTTATTGTGACTGTTGTGGTGTCTGTGCCGACCCAGAATGCGTTAAAAAGGCCAACGCGAAATTGCAGTGCAAGGTCGTGACCAGTAATAATGAAAATCAGGCGCACCAGTGGGTTAAGGGTACAGAAACCCATCATTATTTATAACAAAAAAATAAAAAAATATTTAAGGTAATTTACCCCTGGGGGCTGTGTGTTGCTTGTGCAACGAGGACTGTTCACTGGAGCCCGGTTTGATTGACTACCAGTGCTGCTGGTGTCAAAAAACCGTCCACACTGACTGTCTTCCCAAACTCCCCCAAGAGTGTGACTTTGGCCCCTTTAAAAACATGATAGTCCCGCCCTGGTGCGTGCAAGTGGCACGTCGCAAAGGCGCCCTCAACAAGCACCTCCTACTCCGGGGCGTCAAAGACCCCGGATGGAAAAACTGGACGCCTTTGGTCGTAATTGCGAATAAAAAATCAGGCAATAGTGATGGGGCCTTGCTATTGTCTGAATTCCGGAAATACCTGAATCCGGTCCAGGTCATCGATTTGAGTGCCCGGAAGCCGCCAGCGGCCCTGCAATGGGCCGTGCTTTTGGCCCCTAGGGAAATAAGGGTGTTGGTAGGGGGAGGTGATGGGACAGTGGCCTGGGTCTTGACCACGTCACATAAGCTAGATTTAGACGTAATTGTTTTTTGGGGTTTTTCAATCTTTGATATGGGGGTTGTAGCCGGAGCCGCCTCTTGCGATTGTGCCTCTAGGGACCGGAAATGACTTAAGTAGGGTTCTGGGGTGGGGGAGGGCCAATCCGTCTGAGTTAGATGTGGGGGAGGTGTTGCAAAACGTGCAAAACTCACGAGTGGCGCAGTTGGACCGGTAATTGATTTTTATTCAATCAAAGTGGTGTTACTCGCTTTTTGTTAAGGTGGAGAGTTGAAATAACGTCGTCAAGACACTTGGGGCTCCGAATTCCCAACAAAACGCTCTACATGTATAATTATATCGGGATCGGGGTTGATGCCCAGGTGGCTTTGAATTTCCACAAGACCCGAGATAGCCTATTCTACGTGTTTGGGAGTAGAATTTTTAATAAAGTGTGTTGTTAAACACACTACATTATTTTAAAGACACTGAATTGTAGATACTTTATTTATGTTTCGGGACGCAACAAGTGGTTACGTCAGATTGTAAAAACTTGGAGCAAAAAATCGACTTGTATTTGGACGGGAAACAAGTCGATTTGCCCGAACTGGAGTCGATTGTTATTTTAAACATCCCATCATGGGGGGCGGGGGTCAATTTATGGGGTAAAATCGCATCAATTTAGTGTTTTGTGCCCAAAGTTGTTTCAGGTCTTTTGGGGAATAACACAAAGCCGGCACAGTCATACCACGATGGTATTTTGGAAGTTTTGGGAATTTACTCTTCCTTTCATATTGCACAACTACAAGTTGGTCTTTCCACTCCACTAAAACTAGGTCAAGCAAAAACAGTTGAGGTACGACTTAAGTCCAAATCGCCCGTTCAGATCGATGGTGAGCCTTGGGAGCAGCACCCTTGCGTTATGAAAGTGACTTTGGTCAATAAATGTCCTGTACTTATTAATCCGAGTAGAAGTTAGAAACAAATGCATTTACCTAATTAAGCATTTACTCCCAGTTTCTTGCCGTGATACTTAAGGTTTTTAACGTTTTTAATATTCCAGTACAAATTTTTATTTTGTGTTGAAAATGTATATCTTTATGTTGTAATAAATCGAAGAAAAAGTACTTTTTTATTTCACTTTCGGTTCCGGAATGTACCCAAAATACATCCTCAAGCGCTCATAAAAAATAAAAGTTATGATCGTGTGCGGTCCTATCCTTAAAAACGCAGGGACGTAACCCTTGAAAAAGCCCAAGGGCCCCTCCTTTGCCGTAAACAACACAACGTCCAAAATATTCCTAAATTCGCCAGGCTTTGCGTTCATTACTCGTGTCTTTATCACGTCTAAAGGCTGAGTTATGGTCGTGGCAATCACGGCCTGGAATTTGCTAATGCAGAACTCTGTCCAGAATGGCAAATAACTTACAGCACCCATACTGGACGTAAAATGCGTAACTAAATCATCTTCAAAGTAGCTCGTTCTTAAAAGAACTCTTTTGATTTGGTCGTATGAAGTTAACTGTCCCACCCCCATGACCCCGGCTCGAAACGACGCAGTTCCACCCCCTGTGAAAAGTTTCGCAAAGCCTTCGCTTTGATAAACGTGCCAAAGGCCGTCAAAGGCGTGCTTGTAACTGGAAAAATGCGTAATTTGAGTGTGAGTGGGGTTTGCATTACTTGAATCTTTTTTCCGGGGGTAGTTTTACGTCGTTTTGCATCCGAACGTTGACTTTATCAGGGGGCGTCCCCACAAAACCGCCGAAACTTCCTGCAAAAAACGCCACAAAAATACGGCTCGTGAGACTGCTGTCTTTTTCCATGTAGAGTTTCGCAGTGTCGTAAATACCGAATCTGATGACAGAGTAAGTGAGCTGGCGGCACAGTGAAGCCGAGAGACCGTTGTAGAGACTTAGAAAGCCTTAAATTTGTTGTGCTACTTCCAATAAAGCGACGGACGACTTACCATTTTTTTTCACAATGTCTGTGGTGAGGTGTATTATCGATATTTTTTTACCAGCATGGGTTTGCAAATGCACTTTGATTAAATCCAACGGGTGGGTGAAAAATGTCGCCATTGCCGAGGCAAGTCCGCCGAAGTACCATCGTGGGACTCTGTCAGAAGTGCTCATTTAGCGGCGATAAAACGTCATTTTGACTAGCGGTTGCTTTAATTAAAACGTTCACACATTGCGATATTTTTTATTTTGGGAAAATAATGTTATAAAAATATATAAATAATTTTAACAAGTTTTAGTCTCAAAAATAAATAAAAACAATAAAGACAGCATTACATAACGTGGTAAAAGAATATTGCAGCATTATCACCGAAAAACTTAACTGGGGGCTTCCCCTAAACTCAATCAAAATTTTTTTACTTAACCTAATGTCCTCTCAGAGGGTCAAATACCCTAAACCACTTATTGAATTTTCTCGGGGAAATACCCAAAATTGAACCTCAACTGTTCCAGAAAAACGAAGGTAAGAATCGTCTGGGGCGCCAATCTAACAAAGGCCGGTACGTATCCTTTGAAAAACCCTAACGGTCCTAATTTGGCAGTATAGAGAACAATGTCCCACATTCCCTTAAACTCGCCCGGCTTGGCATTCATTGTACGAGTTTTGAGCACGTCTAGAGGTTGCGTCAGGGTGGTAGCAATAGCCCCCTAAATGAAAATCACAAACAGGCCCACCAACTCACTGCAAACTTACCGCAGTAAGACTAGAAACGAAATGAGTCGTCAAGTTATCCTCAAAATAGTCAGTAGTTAAGAGAGTCTTTTTAATCTGGTCGTAGAAAGAGAGCTGCCCGATGGTCATCAAAGCCGCGCGGAAGGTGGCAGCAGTGGCGCCGGAGAAGAGCCGGGGAATCCCCTCCTCCTTGTAGACGCGCAAAAGGCCATCGAGGGCGTGTTTGTAGCTGGAAAAATAGTTATTTCGCGAACCAACGCTTGGTTTATTACTTTAGGCGCTTGTCGAGGGGCAGTTTGATGTCGTTTTGCATCCGGACGTTGATCTTATCGGCGGGGGTTCCCACCAGCCCGCCAGCGGAGCCTGCAAAGGCCGCGAGCGCCACCCGCGCCGAAAAACTGCTGTCTTTGTCCATCAGTTGCTTCACGCTTTCGTAAATTCCGAACCGAGTCGTTGAATACGTGAGTTGGCGCAATAACGAGGCGGATAGGCCGTTGTAAAGTGCGGTAACCCCTTCAAATAGAAATAATTACTCCCATCATTGCCTTGTTGGAGTTAATTGGACGGAAATTTAAGTGCGTTTGGTGTTAATAGTAATAAGCAAAAAGTGCAATAATTGGGTTGGACAACCCTTCATTCTTGCCATTGCCAACCCCTCAAACTCAAACTGTCAACTCATCCAAAAATAATAAATTAATTCCAATGTCACTTGGTGCCAGTCGCGCCCAATTTGCATCTAATTAGCGATAGTGGAACTTGTTTACCCAAAAAATTAATTATGCATGCGTTATCTAAATCAAACTCGTCGATAATTACATGTTACAGGCTTACTGAAGACCTCCCCGGGATCTACCTACTCTAGGGTTTTTCTAATAGAGCTCTCACCCTGCTTTTTGACAATGTTTACGGTTAAGCGTATCACCGAAGTCTTCCCTTCTTGCTGCGTCTGCAGCTGGACCTTGAGGAGGTCCAGGGGGTGCGTGCAGCAGCAGGCCATGGCGGAGGCGATGCCCCCGAAGTACCACCTGGACAGCTTCTGCTCCTTGGCCATCATCCTAAAACAAAACTGCTGACTCGCCAAACACCACTCACGCACTCAATCCGGAAGATAATGCCACGCTTTTATCGTATCATGTTATCAAAGCTCTCATTCGAAAATTAGCGCAAAAACGCGCCCTCTACCGGCGAGAATTTCGAGGTTAAGTCGCGAAAATGCGTTTTATGTGGGATTGAGGCGTGTTGGGGCACTTACGTGGTTTGGGGCGGATTCCTGGCGTCTGGTGCAGGTAGGGCCGGCTAGCGCTGCATTGGCGGTGTCAATGAGGGGTCATGCGAGGGGCCAAGTCGGACGTCCTCATTGTCCTAGTGTCTCGCGGCACGTGAGTCGGCACTTGGTCGTCAAGGTTGGGCAATTTTGAGCGAAACTGGACGCACTTTGGTCATTTGTAACGGAGTGATCGCCTTGACCTCTTATTGATTATGTAATGGCGTTTCGGTCGGGTTTCAAACGCACGGGGTTTGGTTGCAGGGATGGCCGCCGTCAACCCCTTGCTGGCCTCGCTCGACATCAAACCCACCGATAGAGTCATCTCGATCAAGGAGAACGGGAACATTGACTCGAACTTCGTCATCACGCACCTCATCAAACAGATCTTGCTCGAGAACGGAAAACTGTGCTTTGTCATTTTGCACAACACTCTGGGGCACTACCACAATGTGGGCAAGCGGCTGGGGTACGACTTCCTGAAGCAGGTCGACGAGGGGGGCATTAGGACCATTGAGCCGCTTAAAGACATTGTGGAGGAGATAGGGAACGGCACCCATTATCTTATTGATGATAAGGAGCAAATCGTCAAAGCCCTTTTCACGAGTATCAAGAACAGTATTGAGGAACTGGCCGCTACGGCCCCCAATCGGGTCTATTTGATCATCGACGACATAAGCCATTTGTTAGATCTAGGGATCGATCTTAAGTATATTATAAGCTTCATAAATTATTGTTTAAGTCTCGTTAACGACGATAGGGTTTCTGTTGTCATTAACACGCACGTTTGTAGCAAATCCGACGAAATCATTTGTAACAACTTAAACTACGTGTCGGATGTTGTTATTGAGGTTTTGCCTTTGAAAACTGGGCTCAGTAGGGAGGTTACGGGTGTTATGAGTATTGAAAAATCAGGGAATGCGCAGGTTACACAGTTTCACTTCAAAGCCTACGATAAGGGAATCAAGACTTTTCATTTAGGAGAGTCGGTTTATAATTTATACAAATAGACTGATTTTTGTTTTTCGCTTTTTTATATTTTATAGTTTTGCTGTTTACAAGTTAATAAATGATTAACATCGACGATTTAATGTGTGTTTCATGTTTTCCCTTTTTTCCTTACCTTATTTCTCCAAAAATCTGTTGGAAAAAGCGTAACAAAATAAGGGTTTTTTGTGGAATTTTATTAATTTAATCAGCCAATCCACAGTAATTGGCAACTTTCGCATAAATTTTATACTGAATTATTTTTCTGAAATATCGTTCCAAAATATATTTTTTTAATAAATAAGCAAATTTTTGCGTCCAGTAAAAAGACTAGTTTGGAACTAAGTTTGTTTAAAAAAAAAAGAAATAATGTTTAAGAATTCTAGGCGTGCACAAAATCAAGATTTTTTTTCATTTGGAAGTTATGTTTCTAAGTTAAGCCTGAAATACAATTCAAAAATTGTTTTTCCAATGCTTACGACAAAACATTAATTGTTAAACGTACTTTATATTTAATTTTACAAGAACGGTGTTTTTTTGATGATTGGTTCTTGTTTTTGTTAAAATTTATGGTTATAGTAAAATCGTTACTTAGCATAATTTTTTGTCCCGTCCGTAATCTCACTATTTTTCATTTTTATTTGTTTGATAAAATTAAAGTTGTTCATAATTTTTCTTTCATGTTTAAATAAATTTAGCACCTGCAACATGTTTTTGTTCTTTTGAAAGTATTCAAAGTTTTTTTTTACTTATACTTACGTTAGACCTAATTTTTATTAGTGCATTCGTGTCTCGTCCGTAATAAATTTTTTATAATGATTTTACTATTCCTACGTTTTTTAAGAAGAGAAAAATCACATTTTCAAAATAAAAGTTGACAATTTTACCTCGTCCGTAATCATGCTGTAATCTAACATATGTATGAATTTTTTGCGATATGTAAGTGCGTTCATAACTATTATAAACCATTTAAAAAATAAAAGGCAATACATTTTTTAAAGACTTTATTTAGTAAACGATTGCATAAACATTTTTATAAAAACTAGCTATAAAAATAAATGGTGTACCCAACATTTTGAAACTAGTCTTGATGTGTTTTCGAATGTGAAGCCCATTTAACCCACATTTAAAGTCATGATTTATGACTTGCATTATCGACTAAACTTATCATTTTCCACAATTCCCCTCATTGTCTTCTCGAAACAAATTCTTGCACAAACCGTTGGGTCATTTATTATTCCTCCTTCCACCCATCAAAGCGTGAATTGTTGACATGGCAACACGAAACCATAACAAAAAGTGAGGAAATTCGTTTGAATTCCTTAATGTCAGAATTTGACCATTGGAGTGCAATGTGATCGAGGAAATTTCTAGGAGGTGTAAGTAAAGTTTAATTGATTCATAAATCGATAACACTTGATAGGTGCAGAGAAATTTAAGTAAGTAGTGGTGACACCATGGATCAGAATATTCCGGCGAAGAGCGAAGAGTTCAATGGGAGGAATTCGACCGACATCCCCTCACATGGGACGGTCCCCAAGTGGTTGGAGGAAATATCCCAGTAAGACTTGCGATAAGTGAGCCAAACCAACGAAGAGACAAATATTTTGCAGGAAAATAGCTCAGAGTCACAACAGTCGCGTCGAGAAAAGCAAGGGTTTGTCCTATAGCCTCGATGTGCGGAATTTTTTCGAAGGGTTAGATGCCCGCAACCGGTACGTTTTTGGTGGATGCGCCGGGTTACCAAACCCAGGATTAATTTTGCAGGAGACACGAGTCGTCCTCAGCCAAATACGGTCGCAGATCGTCCCTCGCTTCCCACTTACTTGACGAAAAAACCGTCGCTGTGACCCAATCCGAGTACCTAATCCCGCGCCTGGACGAGAAATTCGACTGGAACAAGTCCCTAAACCGGGAACAGCTCGATCTCGAAAAATCGTGGAAAAGCCTCGACCACTTCAAGCAGTCGCACAAGGGGCGTCTCGACAGTGCCAAAAATTTCGCTCTAGACCCGAAGCTGGGTAAGTGACGAGGCCCCAACTGTGTAAAACCAATAAAAGCTTGCCCCCATGTTTGCGTTTCCTTGGTAGATTTCGATTCGGTTTTGTCGCCGATTTCCGACGAGCTGGGTTCGTACAACCCCTCGCTTTTAGACCAAACTGTGCCAAACCGCAGCCACAGCGAAATGTCCAATTACCGGTACGACCCGCTGTTTGAGAAAAAATTGTCCGAGTATCAGCTCAAAGTGGACAAGGAGAATAAGCTGCGCGAGGAGATCATTTCGGAGCTTTTGGCCGAAAACGAGCGCATTAGCGAACGCCTCAAGCGGCACAGTTTGGAGCGCGAGCCCGAAGGGCCCACGCTTTTTAAATACAACTCCAAGTACAAGAGCAAAAGCTCGAAAGTGAAAGTCGCGAAAGAGAGTGTTTTTATTATTCCGGAGCTGCCCTCCGGGCGCACGTTACTTATCGACATTTTGACCACGTGGGGGGACAAACACTACGTGGGTTTGAACGGGATTGAGATTTTCGGGCTTGATGGCAAGTTGGTCAAAGTGAAAAAAGTTAGTTTGGATTTTTTGGGGTTGTTGCTACATGGAAAGTTGCAGATCACAGCTGTTCCTCCCGATGTTAACGTTCTACCGGAGTGTAACGCTGACCCTAGAGTTGTTACAAATTTGCTAGACGGGGTGTGCCGGACCCAGGACGATATGCACATTTGGCTGGCGCCCTTTGAGATGGGTTGTAGTCATATTATCACGATCGAGTTCGAGAAAGTTGAAACCTTGGCGATGATACGGATTTGGGTAAAAACCCCAAATAACTTACGCTTGATTAATGATTTTTTTAGAATTACAACAAGTCGCGAATTCATTCGTACCGAGGTGTCAGAGACATTGTGATGTTTCTGGATGATACGCCGGTTTTTAAGGGCGAAATCGCCAAAGCTTGCGGGGGGATGTTGGGCAGTATTGAAGCCTTTGGTGATGTGAGTACTTGTAAAAACTTTTTTTTAATTAATTCGTTGGCTGTCTTGTATTTTGCTAATTAAATTTGAGAGGTTTTCTCTAATCTGAACTAACTGAAATTTTGCATACATACGTAATGCCCGAGTTTATTTGATAATTTGTAACCAATTAGCAAGTACAATTTAAAAGAGCTGAAAAATAACTGTGTCTCCCACAAGAGATAAATAAGGTCTGAAACAGTCGATGTTTAATTTTGTGCAATTTTTTCGTGTAACTCACAATTAATTGCTTTCACAACTTAATTGAAATTAGTTAGCGAGAATTTTAAAAAATCTGCGAGTTAATTGTATACAAATTCTTAAAAAAAAACACATACATAGAAAAAATAATCGCTGGTTCCTGAGTTCCTGTGGTGTTTTTTACAGTAAAAATACCGTTTTCAGAAATTTTTAATTTGGGGCCTGTTGTTTTTAGACGATTTTGTTTACGACTGATGATGAGATTTTGGAAAGCATATCCAAAAACGACTCGTCGTATTCCTTTCTTACGTCAGGGCCTGCTACCCCGACGATTATGGAACGACCCCCAACTTCCGCCTTAATTTCGGACGTAAGTCTTTTATTTTTTTTTGTAAAATTAAACATGAATAATTCAGATGCGTCCCGTAACCGGACCTGCCACCAAAGGCTCCCCCACGGACCAAATCTTGCTGGGGGCTAGTCAGATCGAACTTGTGCTTTTATCCAACTGGGGCCACCTCACAACGATCGGACTGACCGGATTCGAGCTGGTCCAAGGCAACGACACAGTCATCAACATCAAACAGAACAATTTAACGTGTAATATAAAAAGCGAGACTTGTCCTTTATCGAACTTAATCGACGGAGTTAATATTACAAATAATGAAACAAATATGTGGTGCGTTCCGTTTGAATTCGGCGAAGAAGTCGTAATTCGGATGGACTTTGACGACTTTAAGTACGTGTCGGGGATCAGAATTTGGAACTATAACAGCAGTTTGGAGACTTCTTACGCTGGGGTCCGGGCTTTGAAAATCCTTCTGGACGGGAAACCGGTCAAAAATCCCGTGACCAAAAACGAGATCTTTATTCTACGCCGAGCGCCCGGAAATCAGCATTATGACTACGTCCAGGATATTAAATTTGTCGAAGACTTGGCTGTGGGGGACGTCCATGACGAGTTACCGTCTTTGCTGGACCAAGACGAGTTCTACGAACCCTCGGCCATGCCGGAGGGTTTTGTCATCCAGTTGATTGTGTTTTCAACGTGGGGGGACCAATACTACTGCGGTTTGAACGGCTTAGAGTTGTACAACCAGTACGGACGGAGGATTTTGCTAGATGAGCAGAATATTTGCGCGTATCCTGAAAGTGTAAACTCGCTGCCGGAGCTGGTAGGGGACGTCAGGACCCCCAATAAGCTCATTGATGGGGTAAATAATGACCATACGGGGTCGCACTCGTGGCTAGCCCCCATTATACCCAAGCATTTGAACCGGATTTATGTCGTCATGGACGAACCGATTGTTGTTTCAGTGATCAAGTTGTGGAATTATTCCAAGACACCGAGGAGGGGGATTAAGGAGTTTGGGGTACTTTTACGAAATTTTGGATTTGAGGGTAAAGGTAAACAATTGCAGATTTTGGTGGACGATTTATTGGTTTACAACGGAACTTTGGGAAAGTATTCGGTTAGTAAAGATGGGTACCAGACTGTGGTTTTCACGGAAAATGAGGCCATTTTGGGGGAAGAGTATGGCGCTGTCTTAAGGTAACAAAATAACACTGTATTTAGATACATCAGGATTGTTTTTTTTTATCAGAAACAGCGCTTTCTCTCAAGATGTTGTTTTGTTGGACCAGGACGTGAGGACCACAACGGGGGGTTCTCTCCCAGAAGCAGATCCAGCCTTAAGGCCCTTTACCTCAGTTAATTTGTACGATAGGGGATACACCTCATACTAACCATTATTTGTACTTTTGTAGATACATGTCAAGTTTTAATGTCTGATTTTTGTAAAGCTGCATTTGTGTATTTATTTCAGTTTAATGGAATAAAGACAATTTTTCAAAAGAACATTTTTTATCATTTTTGTCCGTCACGTTGGCGGCGCTGTAAAGCAAAAAAAACCAGCTGACTCACAAAGTGCGGTTATGTTCAATCAAAATCCGACTTTGTTTTGTATACAAAGATGATCTCAGCCCGTTAAACCCCAATAATGCCCTTTTTTATCCTTTTGACGTCCCCGTTCGTTCGAAAGTGTCGCCAGATCGCGGTTGCTTGACACCACATTTCCCCGAAATGGACATTTTCGAAGAACTGGGTGTACCAAAGAAGTACCTGAAGCCCACTACTAAAGAGGGGCACTACATAGCTCTAGTACACAAATCATGGCTCAAGTAAAGCTCAAAATCGTGGTAAAAGTCGTTGAAATTCGCTTTTTAGGTCATTGGTAAAGTACTCAAAACTGGTGGAGTTCGCTGAAAGGGGGCGTTTCGACGCATGGCCAGTCAGTGAAGAGGAGCTGGGGGCCTCGTGGAGCAAAGTGTTTATCTGTGTTTTCAAAAAACGCGACGCTAGCGTGATCCCACTACCTCGCATCCGGAGTCTGATTAAAGACGACCCCCCTTTGCTCTTCTGCCAGTTGATGCAATATATTTACCAGACGAATTATAAGAATTTGTGGAAGGAGGCTTACAAGAAGTACAACAGTAAAACTGAGACTAGCAAGGAGACTCAAATTTCCCTAGTGGAGTATAACGAGGTTTTGCGGGAGATTTTAACACGGATTTACGGGTGCCCCCTTGTTAATATTTGCGACTCGAGACTGAGCACCGAGCAGTCGAAAAACTTCGACGTACATTTGAACGTGTTACCAGCCGTGTGTGCTGTGGAGACTCTCAACGCAATTTTCGTCCTACATATGCCGTATTTCGACCACAGTTTGAAAGACTGTGTTACCTTCAGCCCCGCTATTTTAAACAAATGTTACGCCAAGCCGTTATTTATAATCTACCAGTTGTTACAAACTCTGAAGTCAATGCACGACCGCAGCCTCACTCTGGGGGACATCTCCTTGAGCGACATTTACCTAACCGAAGACATGTGGATTTACATAATCCCGAACATCCACTCAAACATTTACGTCCAAGAAACGAAAACCGAGGCAAAAAGACACGTAAATATCCCCGACTGCCGCAAAAACGGCCACAAATTCGACCTAAACCTTAAATGCGAAGGCTGTGGCATAAAAACCTACGACAAGGTCCAGATCAGCAATGAAACCCTGCAAGAATTGTGCCAGTTGTGGGTCGAAGGCCAGATTTCGAACTTCACCTACATTTCCGCGTTAAATAAACTCTCGGGACGGAAGTTGGGTGACCCCAACTGCCACCATGTCTTTCCGTGGGTGACCGATTTCGCCTCAAGGTGCGGCAAAAACTGGCGCGATTTGAAGAAATCCAAGTTTAGGCTTAATAAAGGGGACCGTCAGTTGGACCTGACTTACGAAAATGCCTCGTCGGAGGTGCCCCACCACGTGTCGGATGTCTTGTCTTCGATCACGTATTACGTGTATATGGCTAGGAGGACCCCCAAGTCGGTTTTGTGCAAGAATGTGCGGACCATTTGGGTGCCAGCGGAGTACCCCAGCTCCATTCAGAGGATGCAGGAGTGGACTCCGGACGAGTGTATTCCTGAGTTTTTCACCGATCCGACGGTTTTTAAGAGCATTCATGACGATTTGGACGACCTGGAGGTCCCCTCATGGTGCACGGGGCCCGAGGATTTTGTAGAGAAGCACAGAGAGGCCTTGGAGAGTGTTCACGTGTCGGAGAGGCTGCATTATTGGATAGACCTGACTTTTGGATACAAGTACGTGATTTTATTTACTTGTTTTACTATTTATCTATTCTTACTTTAACAAATAATATGTTAAGGGAGATACGACCGTTTATTACGTTTTTACCAGGTGTTTAAACATAATTTTACTTTTAAGGATAGCTCCTATTATTTAAATTAATAAGTAATTTGTTTAGCAAGAACCGCGAGGAGGTTTAAGGCGTTCTTACTAGGGAAAAGAAAGTAAGGATGTGGTAATGATTATTTATTAGACAATGAAGATAATGAAGGAATTTGTGAAATAAAATACAACACAAAATTAAAACAAAGCGTTAAAAAACATGGCATAAATATAAGTTGCCGATAAACGAAAAAAAATTAAAAGGCATCTATTTTTATGGCATCTACTTCCGCTACAATTTGTAGCAAAGAATAAAAAATAAATAAAAAATCAGTGCAACATCATATTAATAATATCAGACTTTCAACATCTTACTTGGAAATGAACGGAAAAAATAATAAATAATAATAAAATGCACTTACCTTTATGGCTTTTAATTCCGCTACAGTTTGTAGCAAAGCGTTAATTAAATATTCAGCATCTCACTTGCAGATGAACAAAAAAAAAATAAAAAAATTTATATAATTTTTATTTTTACGCCGATCCGAAGAAGCTTCACTTTCTCGGACATTTTTAAATTTTGCCAAAAACCTTTTTAAATGTTAATTTTACGAGAATGTAAAAATTAAAAAAAACAGACTGAGGTTGAGAACAGTTGTTCTCGAAACATGTCGATAAATAAACCGTTTCAATGGAATAGTGCAAGTAGACTTAATTTTCTTCTCTGTCATTAAAAAAATAAATACAATGGACCTAAGAGTTTCCCAATATGGACGCTATGTTTTTAGAACTAATTGAACTTATGCTTTTGACAATTATGTTTTGAATAAAACATCATTCAAATGGCTTCCTCTACTTCGTCTGATTTTTCAATGCGTTCAATGTTTAATTTTAAAGAAATTAAAGCTATTCTATTTATTTTATTTATTTATTTTATTTGTTTTATTTATTTTATTTATATGACACCCGCAATCGTAAAAACGTCCGTTAGATACATAATATCCTACCTTTTAGGACTTTGTTACCACACACAAATTCGCTTTTTTTAAGCAAACCGAATTTCAATTTAAATTTAAGAACTACACAGTTTGAATGCGCACATAAGACTAAGGACACCCAACTAATAGTTTATCTGCAAAAAAACTTATTTTTTACAAATTTTTACTTTTGAATCTTACGAACTCAAAACCACCACGATCGAAAAAGAGCCGTCAGACACCCACTTTTTTATTTTTATTCAAATAACTAGAACTTATTTCAAATTGAAATAATTAACAGAACAAAAACACAGAAAGCGATCAATTTGGACACGAACAAAAGACTAAGAACACTGTACTAATAGTCCTATCTCAGGTCGTAAAAAAATTGTTTAGGAATTAAATCGACAAGATCTGTATTAGTCAGATTTTCCGAGAGAAAATGTTTAAATTGGGTAACACTTTCCAGCAACAAAATCTCTATTTATACGAAAAGGGATATTTTTATTGTTCCTAAATTTCAACGATGGTAGTTTTACGCATATAAATTACCGCTAGTAAAAAAAACTCTTTCGGATGCAAAATTATTTTTTTACTTAACTCCAGCTTCAGCTTTGGAATTTACAGTCACATTTTGGTCGTACCTCCTTAAAAAAATTCCGGAAAATTAGTAAAACCCCCCTGTTATCTCTAGACTGGCGGGCGCCGCCGCCGTCAAGGCCAAGAACGTGTGCCTCCACCTGGTCGACGACCACACCAAGCTGATGAAATCGGGAATCGTCCAACTCTTCACCCACCCACACCCCCCAAAAGCCACCCCATCCCCCTTCTGGAACAAAACCCCCCCGAAAATCTACATCAGCAAAACAAAACCCAAATCCCGCGACCGTAGCAACTCGCCCGGTCTCACCCTCGACGCGAAAACCGACGACGAAGACATCGAAGACATCCCAGCGTCCTCAAACCGCCCCCTCGGCCTCTCCCGGTTTCTCTCCCGCAGCCGGTCGTCCCTCAACGAAGAAAAACCGAAAAACGCAACCCGGAGCTCGAGCTCCGGGCCGAAAAACGCCTTCACCTCCCACCTCAAAGTGCAAAGTTCCTCCCTCACCACCGGGGTGATTTACTTGCCGAAGGAGTACCGGCCGGAGCAATACTTGGAGAATTTGGAGAAGAAACATGCGTTTTTCGCCAAGACTTTTCACCTTGAGGAGAAGCGGGTGAAATGTGTGGAGGAGAAACGACTGGAGGAGCACGCAAATGACGAGTGTTTGGTACAAAATGCGTTCACGAATTTGATTTTTAGCGAGAATTTTGAAAAACGGTTGCAACAACAAGACAATCTGAATTTTCACCGGTCGCGGGTACAAAAGAACGAGAATCAAATTATTTGCAACTACTCTGATATCATCTCAGCGAGGCGAATTCGGGAATTGCAAATTTTGGGTTGTTTGATTGTGGAGATTTTCATGTCGAAACAGTTGCGGGCTTTGGGGGCCAACGACTCGAACTTATCATTCACCGATCGGCTCAAAGCCTGTCTCACTGTTATCAAAAGTTCCGAAATCCCCCCGTGTATCTCCTACGTTGTTCATTTGCTCCTCCAGCCTGACACTCCCAACTTCAAGGAGTTTAAATATCCGTCCGTGACCGACTTGGGGTTGCCTCCACCCAGCGCCCACCTCCTCCTGGAGCCCCTCCTCCACTCCGTCATCCCGTTCCCCCGACTTTTCCCCTACTTGTATTCTCTAATCGCGACTCTTAAAGACTTCAAAAACGTCTCCACGGAGTTGGGAGTTTTGTACCACTTCGACTGCAACGGCGAAATGTGCGCAGAATACGAAAGTTTGGAACGGACTAAAGTATTGTTCGCACAAAACATCGGCGAGTGCAAAGTTAAATCATGCGCCCGCAACTTGGAGAGTTTGCTGGAGGAGTTGAACACAACGACTGACCTAGAAGTCGCAAATATCCTCCTCCCACACGTGCGCGAACTAATCGAGGATCCCCCAACTTCAGTCCTAGCCGCGTGGTATTTATTCGACCCGCTTGCCCGGGTCTTGGGGCCCCAGAAAACGGCCGGGAGCCTCCTGGAGCCCATTTTAAAACTGTACGAAAATGAGCCAACCGAGGCCACTTTGCCATACTACGGCAAAATAGCCAAGTTGTACCATCACAGTTTTCTCTTACGATTGATTGTGAGACTGGGGTTGAAGTGTTTTTTGGACAATCTTGTGGCCCCGCTTGTGGAGGCCGTTGGGCGGTATAAAGACTACGAAAAGGTCGATTTTATCTTGCACACTCATTCGGAGAAGTTCGTCCGGAAAACGTCGCACTTGAAGACGATGGACGCCGAACATGTTGACACTTCCGGGAGTGATGACTCGAGTGTTTCGTCCGAAAAACGGCCAACTCCGCGACAGGAGCTCGCCTCCGAACCGGAAGTCTTTGATTTTGACGACGACAAACAAAACGAGGAGCAGTTAAAATCGCTGATGGAACATTTAGAGTTAAATGTCGCCTCAGATTTGCCCTTCAATCATTCGACGGCGGAGGAGGCGCTCGATGCCACCCTGACCGAAAATCTGGACCAGCTGAGGAGTCTCGAAGAGCTCACCATGAACCTGAGTGAGGACGATGTTGAGACCAGACCTGGGGTTTCCTCCCCAACTATACCGATCCCGTCCACCAAGCAAGAGTTCAGTAATATTAGTTGCGAGGTTGGGAGCAAGAAAAGCGATTCGATTCAGCTTGATCTGGTTTTGGATTCGCCCGGATCGGCGGTTTCCGATCAAAAGAAACCAACTGTCTCAAAATCGAAGAAACAAGACGCGAAAATTTCGGATATGAGTTCTGATAGTCTCGTTTGGTTGTCACACAGACTGGGGCCGGTGCTCACAGCTCGGTATCTTTCACGGAATTTGCTCAAAATGTTGACTTTGTGTTATGTGGGCAAGGAGAATTTGACTCTGGTGCAAAAAGAGGAGAATTCAAGGGAGGTGGAGACGCTTTCGGTGGTTTCCAGCTATGTGCTGGGGGACCAGAATGCGGTCAAGGTTTTGGAGTGTCTGACGAGCATTGCGGGTAAGTGGAGTTTATTAAAATTTTATTTAAATTTTGAAAATGGGTCAGACAAGTGATGGTATTACATTGTATTTGTCCAATTATTGCAGCAGTTTTTGTAAAAAATAAATCGTTACGATTACAGGAAATAATTTAAAAAGTACTTGTTTTTGTTTTATTTAATAATAGCTATTTCATTTTAGCAGAAATTTTTATTTTTTATTTTTTTTGAACACTATCAGTAATTTTTTCATAAACTGTTAAATGGTTTACAACCTACAGTTAGAGCCACAATTATAAAATTTTAAATACGTGCAGGCAAAAAAATACAAATTGATAACGGACACATTTTTATTGTTGAATAATTATACAATTATTGTTGAATAAAAATACAATTTTGCTAATTCAAAAAGCTCTAATTTCAATAATTATTTTTGAAGTAAATGGTGGTTGAAACCACGAAACCGAAGAAGAATGCAACGTGTAACGACATAACTGATGAGAAAAAATCTTGTGTATGAAAATACCTCCAAAAAAATTATTCAGACAGGTTTAAATTATTGAAGATTTTAATATCAAAATCAGACAGTGGGAATTAAAATTTCATTTTATTTGTACAAGTGTTCCGTTTTTATTGTTACAAGTTTAAACAGGTGACAAAACATTCAATTGTAAGACAAAAGTTTCCTATTATATGTATCAAAAAATACTTCGTACACCTCTCGAAAGTGGATTTTCCTCCATATTTTTGGAACCATTTCGGATAAAATTACAAAATTTGGTACAGTTGATAACCTTTACACGTCTAATCGAATTCGGGGATTAAATATAAAATAAATAATCAGAGGCGTCCGTAACGGAGGGCGGGGAGTTGGCTTTAGTTTTTTGACACTTTCAGCAACAAAATCTTCAATTCCATAGTTTTTTACGGAACACCTGTATGTTTGCAGTAACTAACAGGACAGCAAAAGGAAATAAAAGAAATATTGTGATATAAAAAACAAAATACAGACAAATAAATTATTTTTCACTGTTTGTCGGAAAATAGGAAAAAAGAAAATGCACTTACCTTTATGGCATTTTCTTCTGCTACAGTTTGTAGTAAGACATTAAAAATAAAGAAAGAAAAAGTAAAAATAAAACTTTTTAAAATGAAAAATTTTGATTTCGTTTATAAGACTGGACGTGTTCTTACAACAGCAATAAGTAACCAAGTGAGTAAAATTAAACGGGGCAACAACAATAATAATTGTGTAAGAATATGGATAAGACGTCACCAACAAAAATATAATCTGTGAGATAACTAGTTGTTGCAAGGCAGATAAATAAAGAGGTTTGCCTGATTCGTTGGTTTTTGTTACGACTTCGACAAAAACTTAATTTTCCAACCGCTGAAACAAACTTTTTGAGGATAGAATTTACATTACGAAAATTATTTTGAAAATGTCGGCCCCAGTTGCTTTATTCTTGGAATATTTTTTTAGCTTAGATGTTTTCATTTTCTTTTTTTAATTTTAATTTCAGTTGTATTTTTTTTCTACTTTTCTTCGCCTTACAATTCTTTAAAGCAATTCTAACCGAATCTATTTGTAACCACTAAATAAACACCTATCAAATGTAGTAATACCATTTCTTGTCTAAATAGGCGCGAAATTAAAAAAATATTTTAAGGTTTATATGGCGAGCAGTTGATTCTGTTCCAATACATCCCGCACATGAGCGAACTGATCGCTTTGTGCAAACGACGCCTCACCGCCAACTTGGAGGGTGGTTTGATCTCATGCTTGGCTTTATTCCAACACGTCATTCCATACTTATCTGACTCGACTCTCATGGACCAGTTACAGGTGCGTCCCACCTTTACTTGCACTCGGAATTTTCCACTTTCCTCTTTTAGGACGTGATTTTAAAAAACATACTCCATCCAATCGTGAGACTGCTAGCTTCGACGAAATACACATTCCCGAGCGGTTACACGGCTCGTAACATCTTGGCTCGCAAATATTTGGACACACTGTACGTCCTTTCGATCCGGATGGGCTCTGATATGACGCGAACCCACTTGGCTGTGCCCGCCCTTCAGCGGTTTTTTCTCATTTTTGATAAAGTGTTCTCTGGGGAGGAATCCCACCAACCGGAGGACAGTCAAGTCAGCCAGTCGGAAAAGGAGGAATCTCATTACGTTGAGCTGTGTCGGGACGGATCGGTTAACGAGTGGAGTGTGGGAGGGAAACCGATTCAAATATCGCGAATGAACGACACGGACTCGGGGTTGCTGCTGGAGGACGCCTCCGAGCAGAGCCTGGAGGAGTTACGGCTGGTTTTCACCACCGAGTTGGCCTATACGGCCTATTTGCCGTTTTTGAGACACATTGGGGCAAATTCGTTGGAGATTTCGCTCAAGAATCACAGTTTGATCAAAGAGTTGTGCCAGGAGTACGAGCAGGGGGCCAAATCCAGCGTCCCCATTGCGAATAAATCCGCCGATTTTAAATGCACGATTTCGGCTTCGAGCAGCATTGGGAGCAACATAGCTCTGGTTGGGAACCGAATCGACGTCCAAACCGCCGATTTGGAAAACTTCAACACGGATTTGTTGAGTCTTGTCAGCAACCGATTGGAGAACAACAGCCGGCATTTGAGGGGCAACTGGTTGGCCTATTGGGAGCACGAAATCGGCCGCTCGGACAAAGACACGATGTTCAATTTCAAACAAATCAAACTGCAAACTTTCGCGGGACACACGCACAGTGTCAAGTGTCTCTACGTGCTAGATAACGAAAATAGCTTCATTTCTGGGAGTCGGGACAAGACGGTCAAATTGTGGTCGCTGAGGAGTCAAGGCGACGGCTCAAGTGTCTCAACGTGCCAGTGGACGTACACAGCCCACAAAAAGTCGGTCCTTTCGCTCACTTTCATCGAAAGTATGAGACTAGTGGCGTCGTGCGATAGCGTCGTGCACATTTGGGACCCCTTCATGGGGGCCAACGTGGGGCACTTGGAGTCCCCCAGGTACCCCCCTGTTAACGTTTTGAGGAGTTTGCCGGCGCCGTCCAGTCTCGTGTTCGCCGCAACTACCGACGGAACAGTCAAAGTGATTGATACCAGGGTTTGCAACTACATCCACGAACTCAAGGTAATTAAAAAAAAACAATTACGGTAATTCATAAATTATATATTTTTTACAAGAAATATATATGGATTGTTAATTTAAAGGATATGACCTATGATTATATACCAAATTAATTACGGATTATTTAACTTTTTTCCCAGACAATTTTCAAGAAATATCACATATTTACCAGAGCCAGATGGAACTGTTTTATTAACAACAAAAAATCTTTATTAAATTATTGATTTTCCTAGTTTCATTGTTAAAAATGGTTATAATGGAAGATCTATTGCAGGCTTAGGTATTCCTAAGAGAAAATTAATGCAATATTTAGTACTTATTCTGGTAAAACTTACATATTTTATGACAATACAATGCTTATAGACTTTAATGAATGTCTGTTTAGACCAAAGAAACATGGTATAATAGCTGAATTGTTTTCAAGTATTCCTTCTAATATTAACAAGGCGTTTAGATATAGTAATGGAAAAATTTATTTTTTTAAAGATAATAATTACTATGAGTCTGATGAATTTTTGCAAACGACAAAATCGGATAAATTAAGAGACTATTTTGCTTGACATTTTTACTTCGGCTTTGCTTCCGGAATCTTTCGATTCCCTCGGGAACTTTTGATGACCTCTGGGCTGGCTTTACAGGGAAGCACTAGTCCACAGTAGGGTGAACGTCTACCATGAAAATAGGGGGTGTTTTTCTTAAAATTTTTACTTTTTATCTACCTTGAAAATCGGGGGGTATTTTCACGATTTTTTTTAACTTTTCTTATCTTCCTTAAAAATTAGCTGTAAATTACTTTTTTTATTTTCCTTAAAAAATTAGCTAGAGTAAAACCTTTGAAAGATGTTAATTTTAAAATATACCTTAAAAATCAGTTTCACGATTTTTTCTGCTTTTCTGTTTACCCCTTGAAAATCGGGGTGTTTTACCTTAAAAAGTGCTGTGTGCTGAAGGGGTTCACTTACTACTTAATGTATATATGTAGTTATAGTTTGTGAATACAAACTTAAACTGAAATAATAAAAATTAACGACATAGTTAGAAACTAAAACTAATTAAATTCCCATTAAATATTGCTAAAGTTATTATTCTGATATTTTTCTATACTATGAAACGTTTTTTTTAATTAAATAGCTCTTTATTTTATTTAGTAGAACATTTAAAATCTTTAGGGAGAACATTGAAAAATTTTATAGATTACTAATGTAAAAATTAATAATAGAAGATAACGCAAATGCGACTAATCTTAGAAGAATTGTAATAATAATAACAGATCACTTTGCTACGTTACAAAAAATTATTAAATTATTAATTATTATTTTTTAACATTTGTTTTTTAGTTTTCTTTCTAAATCCAGAAGCTTCATTCTTTTTAGGTATTCCTCAATATCTCGATTTTTTTTCTATTAGAATGCACTGTTCTACCTTTTTTTTGTATTACTTTCCCTATTAGTTAATAGTTAATTAGTTATTAGCTCCGTTTTTTGTAAAAATTGTTCTTTTAACACCCCGCAGATATTTTTACTGCTTGCTGCTATTTTTCTTGCTTCATTTTTCAGATAATCGAGTTTTGTTTTAATTTGATCAAAATTTCTGAGGTATGTGTTTTTTATTTAAAAGAAATCATTATTTTTTGCCAAATTTTTCTCTGAAACACAACTACAATAGTATCGGTTAGTTAATGTCGCTGCAAATTTTTATTATTGCTGCGTTCCAGAATTAACGAACGTTTTAATGTCTCCATTATTTAAATGTCCACTTAGTCAATGTGGCATTAGCGGTCCTAGGTTTTTTAATTGCTGCCAGTCCTGTTAAACAGAGTTGGTTTTAGGTGAGTCTGAGCCCGACTGGCCTGATCCGGTGCCTTGCCGTGGCCCCTTCGGGGGCTTGGGTGGCCACGGGCCAGTCTTCGGGCACCATCACCGTCCTGGACACTCGCACCGGCTTGGTCATTTCGACTTGGAAAGCCCACGAGAGTGAGGTCCTCCAACTCGTTGCCGCGGACAATTCAACGCTGATTTCGTCCAGTTTGGACCAAACAATCGGTGTGTGGAACGCCAGCGATGGCAAATTCAAGTTTCACCTGAGGTTGGTACCCCAGCTGCGCTTGCACCATCTCATTGCTATTGACAGGTCGTCTTTTATCAGGGGGGCCACCGAGCCGGTGCACTGCCTCAACGTCTACAATAACGAACTGATTTCGGGGACAACCGCCAACAGGATCGGCGTCCACACGTCCATCGACATGGAGGCGTCGTTCTCCAGCACCAAGTTGCGCTCGGACGCGTTCAGGGGACTGCTCACCTCCATGGCGCTGCTGCCGCTGAATCGGCTTTTGCTGTTGGGGGCTGACACGGGGACGATTAATTTGTTGTGTTGAAGTCTTGCCGGGTAAGTAACGTTTCTCACATTCCAGTGCAATTCCGTAAAACCGATGTGATGTTTTGTTTTATTTGTATACCGAGACTGTCAGGGACTATATTTACAGTTGAACTTGCAAAACTTTATTTTGTACAGATGAATAATAGTTAGCCAATCGGAAACCATCACGGGTGATGGGCTGTTGTTACCTGAAGGCTAGTGTTTTGTTCAAAGTCCCGAAAAATCAAAAATAATTGTGGCGATTTGTAGTTCGTGTCACTAGTCAATTTTGTCATCGGGGTCGCCACTTATTTTTACAGACCTGTACCACCATTATTTTATCTCTATTTACCTGTTCTTTAGTATTATACGATCCAAAGATATGCAATGCGTGATGTATACAATAAGTTGTGCAAATAAAATTTGTAAAGAGAGGTGTTTAGTCTGCGGTCCGCTTGCACACAATCCCGAATCCGAATCCTAAATGATTGTTAAAATAGTATGCAGGGTGATTCTTTTAGGGCCTACATTACTTCTAATGTAGCCAGAGCTTTAAAATTTTGTATACGATCAAAATCGGCCATTCTGAGTTCAACTAAATTATTTTCAAAATGGCTTACAAAAAAGTGGCACCATGTTTGAAATTTTAAATAGATACTATACATTTTTATTGCATATTTTAATTCACCTTCTCAAGCTGAGTAAAATTTACCCCAGTTGTTGGTATTTATCTGTCATAGTTTTTGACATATGTCAATTTTTTTGTTATAATTTTTATTTGCAAGGATTTATCTAAGATATTACAGTCCTTAACCCTTTGCGATAAGTGAATATTTTTTGCTTTCGATAACCAAAAGTTTAAAGAGTCTTCTAGAATTTTCAAAATTGTCAACTGTCAAAATTCATGGCTAGTATGATTTTTTAAAATGGTTATCAAAAAACTGCTATAACTCAGTTTTTTCAAATGGAACGGCCCTATTTTCTTAACGGCAATCGAAAGGACATCGGTATTTATGGTGATTTTTATCAGTACATCCTATACCTATCTCTTAAGTTTTTGAAAAAAATCACCAAAAACGGGTTTCACTTCGTAATTTTCTTAGGTAATCAAGTGAACCATGCAACAATTGTCAAACTTCAATATTTTATTTAGTTTTTAGCTGGTTTATTATCGAATAAGCAACAAAACAATAATATTTAATTATGGTTTATTATAACTTAGTGAATTATGTAAAGTAACTCAGTCAGTCTGTGAAAATGGTGAACAAATCGAACATTTCTTTTTATTAATAGCACAGTTTTATCATATTTTTCGAAAGTTTATTTGATTAAAAATGAAAATATTGAGCCAAAATTCAGTTTTTTGCGATTATTTCAAAAACTGTGGTTTTAGATATAGAAGATGTGAATAAAAGTCTGCATATTTTTTTTTGATTTCCATTAAAAAACAGGGTCATTGCGTTTGAAAAAACTGTTTTATAATAATTTTTTAATAATCATTTTCAAAAAATCAAAGTAGCCTTGCAATTTGACAGTTGGCAATCCTGAAGATTTTAGAAGATCCTTCGAAACTTTGGCTATCAATTGCAAAAAAAATCACTTATCGCAAAGGGTTCAAAGTATAAAAAAATTTAAAGCACTAGCTACATTAGAAGTTAAAAAGTTTCTAATGTAGGCCTGCTATAGCACCAAAAAGTTTAATTTTTTGGGGCTAGCGTCGAAAAAGAAAGTGAAGGAAAAGCTGAAGGAACGAATTAAAATTTATTTCCACCTCGCACTCCACACACTAACTCTACTATACAATAAATAAAATAAATAAGTTTAGGCACTACTGATGATTTCCCGTGAGATCTACGCTGCCGGTGGCGGCTTGAGCATCGACCGAGCCGCTGAGACCAACTTCTGCGACACTAGCGAGGCTATATGTGGGCTTTTCCGCCACATGAACTCCTTGGTCTTATCATGATCGTCGAGACTTTCCACCCGGACCTGCAAAAATCTCTCACAACCAACCTTTGCCATTTCGTGACTCACTTGTTTAGGCTGGAGGACCCGGATCGAGTGGAGCGTGGCAGCCCCTCCGTGCACTATCCTAAGGTTCAGTCGGCCGTGCATTTCCGCAGTCGTGGCCGTGGCACTCTTGACTTCACGTTTGGCCCCTTTGGCCATCTGAAACCAGACAATTAACCGCAAAAGTACAATTTTTGGCACAAACCTCGCGCTCAACTCGAAGCGTTAGGGGCCCGAGGATAAAATTTGTCTTAACAGTGGTGTGGTCTGGCATCATGTTCACACTAACGTCGCCGTCTCGCTTGATCGAGCTCAGGCCGAAAAGCGTGGCCCGGGCTTTAGGGCCCGGCTTTTTGGCCCCAGTTGTGGCCTTAGTCTTATTTTTACTGTTTTTATTGTTCTTCCTTTTTGTCGTTTTCTTCGTATTTGTTGCCCTTTGAACGGGCACGTTTCTAACTGCCGGCTTAGAATCGCTGGTTTTCGAAATGAGGATAAAGGCGGGTTCCCGACTCTCGCTCTCCGTGGACCGGGCGATGGAAATTTCGGCCATTTTATTGGTCATTCCAGCCGTTCGTTTGGTATTGGTCCGTTTTTTGTTGGTTTTGCGTTTGTTGGTCTTCTTGTTCGGCGTGGTTTTCTTCTTTTTGGCGTCGTTGTTTGACTGGAGTTTCACACGGACGGGGTCGTACGACTTGCCGAGGATTTTGTTAATACGGCCGATTATGTTATCGACGAATCTGTTGTACTTTGAAATGTACATGGCGGGCATTTGCGGGGTTTGCATGGCACCTATTGAAACATGTTGTAGTCGGGGGTTTACACAAATTATTTTGAGCAAAACTAGAACCACCTGTGGTTCACTGACTCACTTGCGGTTCGGAACAAAACAACGGTAAAATAATTGTGTCACAGTCGTTAAAATTGATTTGGACTTCCGGTGGGCGCTTGATTTGGGTTTATTCGCGCCGTAAACGGCGAGAATGCCGGATTAATGTTCTTGACATTAAAAACGCTTCCTTTCTTCAGTATTATTATTAAACTGTTTGATAAATCACAAAGTGAAAATAGATTGAATTGCAAAAACCTGCAGTTTTTCACTGTGTTTCCTGTGCAACTTTCTAGTTGAAAAAATGATAGAACAGCGATTTGGTGATTAGGGAATGTCCGGGTGAGCGCTCGATTTGAATTTAAATCGAAAATCTCGGTGAAAAGAAATCCGGCCTGTGACCATTTATAACGGAACCTCGAAGTCTGTCGAGGTCAGTGGCCAGGCCGGGTCAGGGCCGGACTTTCTACTCAAGGATGCTCGAAATAATGGTCCGGAACAAAGGCTCTGTTCCAATAATCCACCGTGTGAGTGTCAATTATCCGATAATGAGGCATCATGTGGCAGCAGTGCCGGCAAGCGAAGCGCGAAAGCCCCCGCTTGACCTCGGAAGGATGCGCCGAAGAGGGTCACTAGGTGACCTACATCCTCCTCGACGTGCCTTCCGTGGCCTACTGCGGGTTTCACGGACATTCCTCGCATAGCTGCGTACGATTGAGGGGTGGCGTGGTTCTAGTTTTGCCAGAAAACACCTTAGAACACGTGTTGGCTCTGTTGTTAGATCGAGTTCTAGCATGCTTTCATGATTGCTACTCTACGAGGAAGTACTACCCCACTACTGGTTAAGTCGATGGCTTTGTCAAGTCAATGAGTCTGTCGAACGGTATCGTCATGCTGCTACTTACCCAATTTCGAACTGGACTATTTCTACGTGTTAGAGGCGAAAGACATGCTTAGTTAGTAGAGAAATGCATTAGCTAGATAAATGTCACAAAATGTTGGGAACATTTTGCTGCAATCGATCGAATAAATAAAACACAAGATTTGGATTGTACTGTTTTAATGTTTTTGTACAAATTGATACAGATTTGGGTCACGAGACTGTGACATATACCTAGTATAATGCAAAAGCATTTAAATAAATAAATAAATAAAACGTTTAAATAAATAAGAGGGTACAAACTGGCACTAATTTTTGGAGAAGAGCAGAAACCGAACTACGCAACTACAGATTTGTACAGGATGGACGAAAGTCTTTGACATTCAGCCTCACTACCTATCTCACTTTGTTAGCTGTTTTGTGTTGTTTTCTGGCTTTTTTTGATTTCTTATGTTTACGATTTTTGGACTCACGTGATCGTTTGGCTTCAATGACATCGTCGAGATCAGTCTCGTCATCGTCATCGTCATCGTCGTCAGTATCATCGTCGTCGTCGTCGTCGTCATCGTCGTCAGTCAGGCCTTCGAGGGCGTCGCCATCGTCATCATCGTCGTCGTCGTCATCATCGTCGTCGTCGTCCTCAGCGTCATTCGCTGGCACCTCCTCGACAACGACGGGTTCGCTGCTTTCAGTCGGGTTTTTGTCGACGAAAGTCTCACTGTCAGGGGCCTCAACAGCCGTACCGTTAGTCTCGTTTTCCAAATCCCCAGCGGAGTGCTCCTCCAGAGTGTCCTCTTCGGCCACCTCTTCGGCGGCTTGCTCGCTGGCTGCGGCAACCACGGGCTCGGCGGGAGCGGGCGCGGGCGCGTCCTCGGCCACGGTGTCGTCGTCATCGTCGTCGTCATCATCATCGTCACCTTCAAGCAAAGTTAGCAACAACCCTCCAGACACGCCAATTCGACTCACCTCCGAGAATATCGTCAAAGAACCGGTCGAAATAGTCATCGTCGTCGTCGTCGTCATCGGCGTCGTCGTCATCATCGTCGTCGTCGCCGATGTCTAGGCCCAAATCGTCGTCGTCGTCGTCATCATCGTCGTCGTCATCGGACGACTGGCGACCAGTCTCTTTCAACTTCTTCGGGGCTTCGGTGGTTGGGCCCTCAACACTCGTAACACCAGTCGTTTCCTCCTTTTTAATCCCTTCAGTCTGGACCGACTGTTCTGATTTCCCCTCACGTGTCACTATAGGGTTGCAAAGGCACTGGGCCAAGGCCAGGCATAGCAGCGCTCCGAAGAGGTATAACCGCATAGTGCTGGAAGAAATGAAATTTTCTAAATCAGTTGCCGCGATATTTAGCACCTAGTCGGCCGAATTAACGGTAACTAACTTAACAGTTAAAACATTCCTGAAAATTTTCGGAAAATCACTGTCACTCAACCACTCGATCCCATCACTGCTCCCGGAACTTACCCCGATTGTAGGTCACACTGGAGCACACTTATTAATCACACCGTGTAACACTGTTATGTGCAGAGCTATGACCTGTGCTGACCGTGAGGCGGATGACAGACTAACAACTTAACTCCTTCGCCGGGTTAGTTCTTATACCCATGGTGACGTCACGGCTGGAGGATGGTGCTTGTTGGTCGGCCATCCGGCGTTCCGCCTTTTCGGCGGAGACGTCACCAGGTGGGTGTGTTGGGGGCCCTTGCTTAATTATCGGCAAATTAGCCAGTAATTGTGGAAAATCAAATTGTTATTATTTAAAAGGCAAATAGCCGACAACACCTGGCCAATAGTTACGAACCTGAGTAGGTCCGAGATGTAAAAATGCGACAATTATCTCAGAAAAAGTGTTTTAAAAACAGAAATTTGTTTGTTCAGTGTTTGAAACAGCGGACTTGAATATTCAAACTTGCGTGTCTTTCTAGTTCCACTGACCTTAAAAAAATAACGCGACTGAAATGAAAACGGCAACAATTGGTGGTGTATGATTAATTATTTATTCCCCGCATTTCACAAATTCGGCGTCGTTTGCATTTTTTAATTGAATTATTTGTAAAAAACTATTTATCGCACTTATTGCCCCCATTCCCAACACACATAATTATGAATCATTTTCGCAACTTTCTTATCTTGTCCGCCAGACTTTTTCGTAAGGATCATTAATGAAGATAATTAACTTAATGAAATGCAAATAACATGCAAATCGAGTGTACACTTCGTTGTACCGCAATTTATTTGCTTAATCCGATCTTTGTTTTATTTTCCAAAATCGATGCGCTTATAAACAGTAGACTTGAATCTAGAAAAGCTGAAGAATTTGGCCTTGCTACCACTTCTTTTATGTTTCTGGGTCATATGCACATCAGTGGGTCACACACTTTTCCATTTCTAAAACTAGTTTTAATTTCATTTAGCTCCGATGCAGCCAAGTTACCCTACAAGACAAACATAAAAACCGGCCTATAACTACATGCGCACGGCCGGGAGAGTTTAAATGACGAAATTGTCAAGCATTTAAACGCGCGCCAATTTTTTGACAAGTCACGTGACAAAACAACTCAAATAACCTCACAAAAAGAGTACAAAAAATGTCATTTTCAATAACAAATAAGTTGTTTCCGTCGAACCACAAGACGGTTTTTGTGCTAGACCACACGCCCTATTTCGGTATATCATGCGAAAGCCCCATAGAGCTCGAGTTTTTGAAAGCCAGGACTCCCGGCTTTATCCCCATGACCCCCATTTGCAAGTCGCTGTGGACCTCCAGCGTTGAGTCGGCTATCGAGTATTGCAGGATAGTCTGGGACCTGTTCCCGCAAGGGAAATTGGTACGATTTGGCGGCTCTCCACCACTTTTAAGCCAATGAGGGGTTTGTAGGTTAGGTTCATTGCTAGCGACACTGTTGCTCATATTTTGAATACATGGAGCCCCTCGCAGCAGAATCTGAGCCACGTTATGAACGCGATGTCGCTAATTGGGGTTCCGCCCCCTCATGCCATCAATCGCAACTTGGAATATACCGTTTTGCACGGCTTGAGGGCCGCGATTGAAGCCCTCAGTGACTGCACGGACATCCAAGTGAAAAAGAGCCAAAATCAAACTTTTGGCGACGTGCAAACGAAACTAATAAATCGGTGCAGAGTGATTTGCATCACTTCGGCACGTGACAATGACAGTATGAAGCGATTGGAGGAAATTTTTTTGAGTGTCTTGCAACAACAAAACAAAGTTGCCGCAGGATCTGACAGGTTTTTGTCCCCAGTTTTTGTTTCCCCCCTACGTTCAATTGTTTTCCAGATTATTGACAATTGACCATTGCCACCTTGTCATAATCAACACTTTCCCGGTCAATATCGAGTCACAAGTCAATAATCACCCCCCAAAAAATGTGAGTATGTTTTTTGGTGAGTGGCGAAAATGACAATTTTTTTAGTTGTCAACAATTTTGACAACGGAGGTTCACTCAATCAAAGCCCCCTTGATCTCGAACAAACTCTCCACTCTTATTTTGGAGCACTATAACTTGGCTAGTACCACAGTTACGGGGATTCCCATGAAAGAGGAGCAAAATGCGAGTTCCTCGGCCAACTACGACGTGGAGATTTACCACGCGAGCTCCGCTCACACCGCCATCCTCAAGGGCAATGCCCTGGATTCGGCCGCCATTCGCACCATCAAAGACGGCCTGGAGTACGAAACGGTCACCTTAAAGTGGTGTACGCCGCGTGGGTGTTCCGGGTCCGAGCTCCAAAATTGCACCGGAATGTTCCGGATCACTCCGGTCGATGTCAATTCCAGGCCGTCCCTTTGCCTTATCAATTTCCTCCTGAACGGGAGGTCAGTCATGCTGGAAATGCCGCGGAAGGCGGGAGGGAAAATCACGAGTCATTTGTTGGCCTCCCATGGGGGCGAAATTTTCATCCACACTTTGTGCACGGCAAGGTCGGTCCTGGAGGACCCCCCGAGCATTTCCGAAGGGTGTGGCGGGAGAGTTACCGACTATAGGATCACTGACTTTGGGTTGTTGATCAAACAGAACACCTTGGTGCCGATCAAGGCCGGGTTTGTGGACGAGGGGAATAGGCCGATTCAGAAGATGAAGACGAGGCTGAATAGGCACACGAAGTATTGGCCCTTGACGATTAGCTCAACTTTGATTTTTAACTTGAAAGGGGTAGGTTACCACTTTTAAAAAATAAGTTTGGGAACATTTTTTTTCCAGTACATTGATCCTCTTCCGTCGATTATAACGAAAGAAAAAATCACGGAAGAGGAAGTGTACCAGTGCAGACGCATTATTTTCAATCTGATATCGCTTGAGAGCAAAAACGAGTCGTTGTACTCGTTGAACGCGGGTCAAAGGGTGAAGGGCCAAAAAAGGGAGGACCAGTATAAGGCCATGTGGAACGAACTGGAGACACTCCTTAAGAAAAATCTGCACACAGCAGACCACAGGAGCGTTTACAACTGTCTTTTAGAGTGTCACAAATTCAATTTCGAGGAGGAAAAACTTTCAGATAAAGTCGAACTAGATGAAGCTTTACGCGAATTGGATCACATAGGTATAATACCTTAATCTGACTAAAAAATAAATACGTTTTCAAGGACCGTCGAAATCCGACTCTGACGCCCCCCGAGCTTCGGTTATCCGCGCCACTACAGACTCGCCAATGTCGCCCCCACCACTCACCAGTATTAACCCTCCCGTGGCCAAATCGGGCACTAGCAGGTCTGGGGGCATTTATTCAGCCCCCCGAACTCTGCTCGATATCTTCACATCGCAGGAGAAGGTGAAGTCACGGCCGGAGTTCAGCGGGAGGCTGGCAGGTGGCGCTGTTGCAAAACTGTACGCCAATCACAAGTATGCCGATTCGGGGTCTAGAGGGGAGAGTATGGAAGTTGAATAAAAAAATGCCGTGAAAGATTTATATTTATGAAAATATCCTACAAAAAACCTCAAACTCATTTTCTACAACTGATATTTTTACAGTTACATTGTTCAGATTATGAATATCTCCTGTTTGCTATGATTACAAGAAGCGGCGTGAATAGGAGCGAATAAAAAACATGAAAAAAGTCGGTTCAAGACATTCATAATCCACTTTAAAAAATATAACACATTACTATATATATAATTTTAAATAAATTCACTAACTATCTGTTTTTTGTAAAAGTGTTATGTATACATTCTACAGTATTATTCATAAAAGGCATTCAGTTATTTGTTGTATCTATATATCATATAAATATTTTATATTAAAATGGAGCATCTCTAACTCGAAATTACAAAATCGCGTGCCTTGGTTTCTGATTTTCTCTTCCGAATTGGTTGGTTTGTACTCCCGTTGAATACGATTTTATAACACCGATGCGAAAATTCACATTTGAAGTCTGCTCCTGATGTAATCACTGAACGGAAGGAAACTAAAGAAATGTCATATGTACACTGCGCAACAACACATCTTCAAATGTAAAAGTTCATGTAACCTTTCGTAAGTAATATAAAAGTCAAATGAAAAATTGGAATGTTCGTCAATTACGCTAATAAAATGAATGCCTAAATTTAAAACGAAAAAACAATGAAAAATAAATTACTTAGTCTATTCTTACATGTATAATAATAAGAAAGTTGATTAAGATCGGTATCAAAATAATGCGACTACTTACATGTACATATAAAAAACAACGGAACAATTATACAGAAAAACAAATATTACAATGAAATATGTCGATATTTCAGGTGAAAATTTTACTCAAAGTGGTAACCTCGTTGTTTGGCAAATGCAAAAAAGGGACGTACCAATTTAGTTTTAACTGCGGCCCCTCCCTTTTTATTCACCTCGAACAACAAAGCGCCGCCGAAAATCCTAAAGACTCTTGCACGAATCACACGCAACTATTTCTATCTCTGTGAAGATTTCTGTTTTACGGGGCAAATATAACATGAAATGGGTCCGTTTTGAGTGCCACTTGGGAGGATAATGAGAGGAGAAGTAACACACAGAGCTACACTCAAAAACCCCCACTTGACCACGACAAAAAAACAGTTGTGTGTACAGTTAATCTAAACCTTACACGATTACATCTTTTAATTTAGTTAAAAAAATAATAAACTTAATGATACGCCCGTATTTGTCACTTATCTCGTACGTCCTCCCTGAGTTTTTTGTTGGGGGCCTCCATCGAGTTGGAATCGTCCTCTTCAAGGGCTCGTTTGATTTCAGGAGCCATCGAATCATTTGTCGAATCCGAGACCACCGAATCGTTCGTCTCTTCGGCTTCTATGGAGGCAGGGCTGCTGTTGTCCGCAAACGAGGTGTTGGTGTCCTCGTCGATCAGCGTTGCTGATTTTCCGTTCGCCAGGCCTTGGTTGCTCTCTTCGGACGTGGTGGTGTCGAGGGAGTCGCCGTTTTGGTGCACGATCGCCGGCGGGATCGAGTTCCCATTTTCTAAAAGTACAGCTAACGAACATCAAACAAACACAACACGCGAAATCACACCGACAAATTAAAAAAAACAAATATAATATTTAATTTATGATTGATGTCTAGAAACAGAAGGCTGTTAAGTCATTTGTTTTGTTACATCAGCGCTGGATAATGACGGTACGAGCGGCTAAACGCTTTTTGATTGTTTTGCAACATTTGCTTTAATTCGATTTCTGAGAACACCATCTTTATTTCGACACTAAACCCAACAGACTGCACTTCCGACTCTATTCGAGCGTCAACTGTCATACTAAGTGTGACAATTACTTTGTTTACAACAAAATTCAATCATGCGTTACGACGGTTTACATAAAACGAGTGAATTAAGCCGATTTTATTTGTGATATAAAAGTACGGACAATATTTACAACTTCCCGCTCTAAATCGTGATTATTTTTTTTCTTACATTGTGTATTAAGTACTGACAACCCTATAAAGTAGGTTACATATGGCGAACCACTAATTTCCGCCCGATTTTTTCAAAAATTCAAAACACAGCTGCGACCCACTTCTATGGCGAGCAATGACAATGTACGATTTTATAGTAAAAACGAAATTTTCAGAGCCGTGTGAACATCCATTAACGTAAAAGAAAAATTCCCAGCTTTGTGCTATCTTATCACAAATATTTAAATAATCTTACTATGCGTGCATCGTTAAAACTGGAAAAATGTAAAAAGCTTTATAAGAGATTATTTCACGCCACTTTGGAACAATAAAAAATAGAGCTCATGTTTTGCTTAAAGTTGGACTTAAAACTTTCGATTTAATTCAAAATGAATGATTCAATTAACCACAAATTGCAGTGCAAACGCAAAAACAGCTTGTCGCTTCGATGTAATTATTTTTGTTAGTCATACGTCTAAAAAGAATTCAACTCACTAGAGAGCAACTCCGGCTGTATGTCTGAAACAACATAATGTGTCCACAGCGCCAGCTCGACTTTATGGGGCGACCAAACGATAGCGTCCGGCCTGTTATTTTCCTTTGCGGCCTTATTCAGTCTATCTGCCACCGCGTTGATGTGACTGACGAACTTCAGGTACTCCTTTGTGGTATAATCGATGCCTTCGAAATCCGGGATCGCCAGTAGACACTCATCGGCCATGAAAGGGGCGCTTTCTGGACACGCTGCCGCTAACAGTGCTAGAAAGTCCGATTTGAAAATTTGCAATATTACTTTTTAGGGGCCTACCTGAAGCCATCGTTGTGCCTACACCTTTTAAATTTGATAAGGCGGTGATGGCTTGTTCGAGATTTGGAAGTTTCCTGAATGCTTTTTTGGTCTCTGCCATGACGGCTCTTGGTGTGTTTACTTTTACTAAGTAGGAGATTTGGGGGTAGTATTTGCCACGACATTGTTTCCATTTCATCAACTGGACGAGCTCTTCGTGGATTATGTGGGCGTCCTTGCCCCTGCTTTTTATTTTTTTGGGGAGTTCATTCTGATACCTGCAAGAAATAACAATTCGGAAAACTGTATTTTCGCAAAAGGTTGCTTTAATAACGACGCTGAACCGCAACCTGAACAAGGACAACACACTTTCACCGTTTCAGGGAATTAATCGTCATCTAACTAAGCCTAGCCACTTTGGGCTTAATTTCAATAAATAAATACAAAGTATTTGAAAAATAGAAAAAAGTGTTTTAACCGATACATAGTCTCAACATAATTTTTTCTTTTCATTGCTCTCTGTTGGCCAAGGTAAACACTTTAATAGAATTCCATGTCACAATAATTGGTTTGCTTGAACGTATTTCAGTTCTGTTTTAATTTATTTCTCTCAGAAATGTCTCTTATTCTCAGTTTAATTAAAAATTGCCTTTTCATTCATTCCATTCTTTTATTTATTCAATCACATTTTAAAATGGTATTGCTTCTTGTTGTGTGAAGGTATGCTCATATTGGCAACAAATTAAATATTTACAATGACAACGGCACAGTTATTCCTATTACAACACACAATTCCCCTTCAAACTTAAACAAATCTAGAAACATTCATCAAAGCGGTGATACAATATGAAAAATAAAAACTTGCAAAACCCATTACTAAAAATGGTTATACTCGGCTCACACGCGCAAGTAAAACACATTAGTTAACAAAGCGGAAAATGAAAAAACGTTACTTTGCGTTAAAACACCGGACCTTGCACTGCTACTCATTTTTTACATCACACAAATTTATGATACGTCTATGCGACTGAAATTACTGAAAGGAAATCCTGAATCACTAACGAATGAATTTTTTAATATTAATTAAAAATAATTATTTTTCCTAAGCCTAACACAACCGTTTCCGTTGGAAATTTTCGTGCAAACAAAGCACAAAACATTTCTGCTCATCCCTCGGAAAATACGAAATTAACGTGGCAACTTTCCACGACGAGCCGCGCTATTCTGAGTAATTTAAAATCAATCATTTTAATTTAGACGTTGACTTGCCGCGCTTAACTACGCGACTTTACGTTCGAATCTTACATTTCCCCAAAATTGTATTGTCAAGCGAGAAAAGAAAAGCTCCCACACATACATTGCGTTACAACGTATTTTTTATCATTTCATTCGACAAAAACATCCCCAACTCGGGATATTTTCAGTCCAGAGAACTTCTAACAACCCTCACCGTTATTTTCCAGTGAAAGTTACAACTTGAAATGTTATTTGCAACAGCGAACAAGTTTCACAATATACTTGAAAATATTTTCGTCGTCGGAGCGCGACTCCTTACAACAGCAATTTTGTAAGAAGAAACATAAACAAAGGTCGAATAATACAAACCTTTACAACCACCGGTCAAAAATCGGTCTTATTTTCAGCAACAAAGTCATAATCCGCCACGAGAAAGGATGATTTAAATGACGGATTAGGGAGATATCGCACTGATGTGATAACAGACATGATAAAAGCACATGGAACAATTTGCTCGTTTCAGTGATGAAAGTGCGCATTTTTGCCTGCTGGAATTAATTAATCCTCAGTGAGCGAAAGGAAAAAAGTGATACAATAAGAGTATCACTTTCTTCACTTGTTGAGCAAAACAGCCATTCTCTCGTCTGGACTAAATCACTTTTCAGGTTTTCCGCACCGATGGAAATGTTCAAAAAATATTACCTCCTTCGGGATGTAACGAATTTCCCGATTTCTTAACGGGTTAGAAATCAGCATTGTCAATAAGAAGGATATAATGAAAGGTAATAAATAACGCCTCATTTTAATAATTGGGGTCCATTACACGAGTTTTAAGTTATGAAGGTCTGAATTTTGCTGTTATTTTGCAAAGTTTTTGGCAATGATTGGCAATACAACAGTCATATTTTATTTGAAAAATAAATAAATAAAAGCTAGCATAAAACGCAAGTTGGAGGAATGAATGCAGTATAGAATTTATTTCCTTGACGTCAGTTTTTCTTAATTAAAATGTCTTTAATTTTTAACTCGTTAAAGTTTTGTCCTTATAGTCCCTGAGCTTGTAATAAAAAATTGTAAGGGTTTTCTCTAAGCTCTAAATTTGAAAATAGATTGTATATAAACCCTTAACTTTTTTATATTTCTTCATCAGGAAGAGATCAGAAATTAATGAAATTTTTACAGTAATCTCAAAGAGTGACGTAAATAATATATATATATATATATATATATTTTTTAATTGTTGGTTTTAAATGAAAACAGCCTTAAAACCAAGCCAGAACGGACCATTATTTTAATATTTTTGTTTAATAAAAATCACCCCTTCATGAAATATGAGTTTAATTCATAATTTTTTATATTACTTTATATTTAACACAAATTTGTAGATTTGTAGAGAAAAAAACGATTGATGGACTTCTCTCTTTATTGCAGTGAATAAAAAAGTTCACAAATTGTTATCTGTTACAAAATTAATTATTGTATTTGAAATACAAGATACGTTTCCATCTTTTTCTCAAAATGACTAAAATTGGCCTGATTTCGTTATAGCATTGGACATCCCAATTAATCCTTAAAACTGCACTTTCAGGAACCCTGATGACTAACCGATTTGTTGAAGATTTTCAGTTTGAAAACGTGTACTTTTTGGAAAAATGGTTCTCTGGACGTAAAAACCCGTCAGATTTAGTTTTGTTTTAGGGAAAGTAGCAACCCGTAACGGTATTCGCAACAGCTCCGACCGCCATGCTCGTAAAACAATAAAATTTTCCGTAAAACCTTGAAGTTATGGACGAAACAACCCCAAAACCCCCTTTGGACAATCTCAGCATCGCTTAACGTCGAAATCGTTTCGAATGAAACGATTTTCCGTGAAAATCCCTTGGCAAACTCCGGAATCCGTCTGGTAACTTTCCATCATGGCGAAGTGTCATAAGTAATTTAAAATCAATCATTTTAATTCATTAAACTGAACCAACGCCACGAGAATCCTGAAACAAGGCTGAAGCCTTCGCTGAACGAAACCCGTTTCCCAAAAACCTCAAGTGAAAAACAATGACAAAGCTCTTAATCCCCCCACTACATGAAAAATGCACAAGTTGGGCAACATCAATCAATTTAAACGGCGCGATAAACAAACAGTCAAGTGGAGTGTGACGGTGGCTTCGAATTTGGGAAAAAGTGGCCGATTTTGGCGGAAATCGGCCTTTGGTGGAGCCCACGTCGATCGCTTTGTTTGAACAGACACCATTTTGAAAGCAGGCTTCGCAGTGGCATGTTTCGGGCTTTGCGGCCGCCTGCCGCCCCCGGCCGCCGTCGGACGTCGTCCCCGAGCCCGGCGGGGCCCGGGGCCGGGCCGGGGGCCCCAAAGCGTGCCATCGGCGTAGCCATGACGCCGACATTAAGCCGCGTTCCGAGCTCAAAGTGGCAAGTTTCGGACGTGCACCGTGCAGTTGTCACCGATCACCACGTGACGAGGAGCGTGATTTTAATGACCGTCCGAGAAGATATCGCGGGGGTGAGAGCCATTCAGTGCATTAGCCGAGTTCAATGACACACGGTCGCTGTGCACTGGCACCGCACTTACCAATTGTCCAATTTGAGGAGCTCCTCCGGCTTCTTGGCCCTGCGTTCCGCCTTGAGTTTGAGGGCTGTGGGGTAGAGTTTGAGGACCTGTTCGAACTGCGTGTGAGTACCGTGCGTGAAGAACGTCGCCGTGTCTTTAGCGGAGGCCATAGCTGTTCACGAACTGGCGTACTGTACTGTAGTGCGAGAGATCGCCGGCGGTGGCGGCACTGGCGTGGCCTCGATCGCCCGATGTTTCCCCTAGCCGGGCCTGACAACGTCTGACATTCCCAAGCGGCGTTGCCAGCTGGTGCACCGATCGCTCCCTTATCGGATTTCGGCTCAGACGACAGCTGAAATCAGAAAAGCACAGCTTTTGCTGGCTGAAGGAGGGCACGGAGGATGCGGACCGCCAAGGACCAAAGCGTCCTGAAATCGCGACCGGATTCGAGCGAGCGGCCTCGCTACGTGCCAGCGACAACGTAGCAACCGCAACGCCCATTTCGGCGCTCCTGAAGCGATTTCTGAGGACTTTCTTCACTCTTTCGGAAATATCAATGCGCAATCATGCTCAAATTCCGGATTAATTAGCACAAAACACTCTTATGACCGTCATCGGGAGACGTGGCCTCATTAAACATTTAAATTCACGGGCAAGATCAGGCGTTTTTATTGAAAAATGGCCCATAAGAAAGATGAATTTTCGGCGTCTGGTCAGTCTAAAGCCTAAGTTTTGAATCTATTGAAAAAGCCCTTCATTAAACACGCTGATGATAAGATAATCTAAGATAATACAGACTGTATATTGTCCGTTTGAATGAAGTACAATGGCGAGCAAAAAATTTCGGGCACTTTTGTCTCTGTATGAAAATAAAATGAATATTATTATAAATAAAAATATTAATTTCAAGTATTAGCTGAAGTCTATTCCGATTTTTTTTAAATAGTTGTAAAACTTATTTAAACTTAAATTACTAATACTGTCAGTGATGACCCAAATAAAAATGTTAACGCTTTATTAACGAAAAGTTGCACATTGTTGTTACGCTGTTGTAACCACCTGTCTTGACAAGAGATGGTAAAACTTACATACACATAAGCGGGAAGGTTTTAGTTAATATTTTTAAATACATAGGTAAAAATTAATGAATTTTAATTTTTTTCAATTAAAAAAAAACTACTCAAGTCACATGGTCTTGTTAGGAAACGATAACTTTGTGTGAAACATAATAATGAAAACTGAAGAAGTTTGGAACTGCAGATTTTTTAAATATGATTTTAGGAATTTTTTCAAGATTTTTCCCGTACTCTATGTTTTTCAACGATGCCAGTTTTTGAGCAGCCTGTATTTAATGTGTTTTGCGACGAAAGATCTTTTATTGTGGATTTAAAATAGGACAGGATAATCATTTAATTTTTCAAGTAATTCATTGTATTATAAAATTTACATACATTGCAAAATACTGTTGACAGCTGACGTACAACTGTTAAATAATTTTTGAATAGTGTTTTTCTAGCGTCTGTAGTTTAGAAAACGGAAATCGATTAGTAAATTCATTAGTAATATTAATTTTTATATTGGTAACTTTTGCTGTCCCGTCCGTTATTGCAAATGATGTTCTTATTTCTTACAACATTAAATAAGGCCAATAAATTTTAATTTACACTGTTTAATTTTTATATTGTTAGTCTTTAATAATTTAAACCTAAATAAATTTTTTGAGTTATTTTCACACACAAGATTTTTTGTGCCATCGTTATGTGTAAAGAAAAAGTAAATTAATCAGAAGTCGTCACTCATTGCCTTGTTCTTCAGTTTCGTGATGTAAAAGTTGGAATTAGTGCCTCTTAATTAGCAGAATTTTATAACAATTGTTCAACAATAAAAATGTGAAGTCTTTTTTATGTCCCGACCATTGTCAATTGGTATTTTTTTTCTTACTCGTATTTCAAATTTTTCAAACAGTTTGACGGGTACTATGTTTCTATAGTACAGAAAAATTCGCTTCTACTGATACAGTTCATAAAAACTGAAAATAACGTGTTCCTAAGTTTTGAACAAAAAAAATTCATATTGAATTTTAGCTTATTTTTACTCGTAAAAAATGTTACCTATCTTTTAAAAACTATTCACCTATCTTCGTTTTTATTAATTAATTGTCGCAAACTCAAAATTATATACAATTAATTGTAATTTCAACATCGCTCAGTTCGGAACTATCACCGCTCTAATTAATTGCACTAAAATTATCCTTCCGGAGTTTTTTCGGCCGTTACCACCTGGAGCAGACACGTCCGCATTAAACATTTAAATGTACAGGGTGTTACATGCAATTTTACTTTGTTGCTTCATGGCGCAATGAGTTCCGGTTTTATTTTCGCACACACAGGGTTAATAAAACGGAAATCTAATTAACTCGACCGTTTTCTCGATAAATAAACTTTATAATAGAGTTAGAAAAGTTGATTTTGAAGCTCGGGACGCCTGCGAACGCCTTAATATTATGTTTCAAGCTATTTTAAATATTTTCATTGAACAAAGAACAATAGCATTGTTACATTGTTAAAATGACTTGACTTGTAGGGATGCCCAAATGGTGTTTTATTCAGGAAGTGCTGTTACTGCGTGGCCACATTTGCAAATTTGCTCACCTGTTTAGCGCAAAATGTGCAGTTTCAACAACCAGTCACCAGTTAAGTAAACAAAAATAAAACCTTGGGTAGGTAACATCGCTTGGTTTTTCACGTGTATTATTTCACAACACACTGTATATCGCAATTATGGGTGTGCGGTTTTGGCGGCATCTGCTTACCCCCCCTATTGTTACATAAATTAATTTGAACATGTTGAAAGTCATAGAAAAAAATTGTATTTAACTTTAGAATTTTTATAGGATTTTGAACAGGTATTTTCGCATTTATGTTATTTTAATTTATTTCCGACATCTATTTATTTATCATCGGAAAAAACTAGGGAATGATAGAATTACCCACTGCGCTGTAAAACTAATATTTTTGCCACCATCCGAAAGCCGACCCTCACGGTAAAGTTCCCTTTCGACCCTTCTACCGCTCGGCTGTTTCTTTTTATGGTAGCCCCACATCTGGCCTTTCCATAACCCAAAAAGGGCAAGCCGGAGCGGGGCCCCTGTGTGATTATAATTCATTTTCCAATTGTTTACTGAACGGGAAAGCTAGTGAAAATAAAACTCCACGATTTGGGAAACTGTAAACCAGGAAACCCAAACCATCGGTTGCTAGACCCACAGCCACCTGCACAACAGGCACGGCCGTGAGCCAATTGTCAGTTAACGTTAACCGACATCGGACGCTGCCAAACCTAACCCTCGTCCTTCCACGAAGGCACCGATAGCGGCTTTTCAGACGAACGGTTAAAACCCGCCGCTGGGCAATGAGCGGCGATGACGAAACGCTTCTTACAATCTCGCGTTTTCAGCTAACGGTGCCCTGAGACCTGCTAAATAATTCCCAATCCGGCAACAGCGCTTGTTTGTTTCCTGTGATATCGTATTTACAGCACGACAAGCGCTCGTTTCTCCGCTGCCGCCGCTTTTTACCCGGTTACATGCATACACCATGGAGTAATCAACGAAATTATACTCCGTGTCGGACTACCTGTTACGATGCCTAGCATGCCAGGATATAAGCCTTTCAACACACAACCGCATTTTCAAAAAGGAAAAACAAACTAAAATTTAAAAAAATCCGGTTATAATGTAACCGTTAACCGATAAAGTAATTTCGGGTGCTAGATCAATCCGTGGTTACACACTTAAAAAGCTAAACCTCCCGTCTTATATTCATTAAATATTTTATTATTAAATAATACTGCCTTTTCTGGTCATTCAAATCACCAGAACCCAACCAAATAGCGCTTGTTGAAATAAGTTCCTTTGTTTATCTAATTAATTAATCTGTGTTTTAAAAATATCACAAATACCGTTACAATATTTATTAAAAACTCCACCCACGGTCATTTTTTATAATTAAAGTTTCAAGTTCGATGTCTCAGTAAGTCACAATATACAGGGTGATTCAAAAGTGACGGACAAACTCCCGTATGATGATAAAAGACGTTCAGTTACGCACAAAAATGAAGTCAGATTTTTTTCAAGCAACTTAATTTTCATATATTTTTTAATTTGTTTTCTTTAGCAACTGTATGAATTGTTATTCTTTTGTTTCCTAGGATGTCGAATTTTTAACTTTTTTAATTGTTTTGCACATCATTAGACATCAATTGTTGTTTTTTTTCAACAAGTATTTGTTTAATGTTGCAAGAGCTGTCGTTTCCGCTAGCTAAAGTCAAAAAAATAATGATCTGAAGCACCAAAAAATGATTTAAAAATTTTACTTTGAAGGGCTGTACTCGTGAAAAAAGGCTCAAACAATTTTTTGTCATAGGAACTTTTAATTCAGTTTGATGCCTTCTATCAGCACCCGAGTGATTGTACGGTACTTTTGAATCACCCTGTATTTTTAATACTTTGGCGTTTCCCAATTTTTTCAAGCCGTCAAAAAAATATGATTCTAAAAATGTAATAAAAAGTGCGCAATATGAGTTAGAAATATATTTTTTTTGGAAACTGACTTGAATTTCATAATTCTAGTAAAATAGTTTCATTTATCACCAATCCATCAACGAAAAAAATATAGAAAAAAAAATTTGTTTGAGTTATTGGTTACAAAAAATATTGTGCCTAACTATATATAGCACTCCTTGCGCTTGTGCTGTAAAACACGTGAGGGAAAATGCGCCTATTTTCCAACACGTAATTCTTTAATCTGGATTACTGACGTCTGAACGCGAAATTTCGAGCTAAACTCTATCATATCTAATAAACTCGTAAACAAAACATATTATTAAAAATAATTTTCCATTAGATATATTTTATGACGATTTAAGAGTGAAAACTGCGGACAAACGAACGCTTGGCTCTCGGGGACTTGATAAAAATAACGTCGTTGTCAAAAGTTTAGTGCGGAAGCCGCAGAGATTTTCATCACGGTTTCTCGGTATTAACTTTTCACGTGAATTTTGCGCCGGTAAGCACGTCCGAGCTGCGTACACATTGTATTTAAATGCGGAAGATTTACCCATGGATTTACGCGATGGGCATATGAACGTGCTGGGACAATGGAAAACCCGGAATATGGGTCGGAACCCTGCGTAAAAGCTATTTTTACACACCCATCGGGAAAAGTTATCTCCTCAAGAAGCTTCAAACTCGTGCCTTTGAATGACAATTTTGACGTAATCATTAATCTTCACTGTCAAACCAATTTTAAGCCGACAGCTGGGACGCACTGACTAACAGGACACCCCTGTGACTTGCAAATTTAAACCACTTTAAACTTACAGAGTGGAGGCGAAAGGAAAATTTAGAAATTGTTTTATTTCCAGCATGTGGCGATTTAACTGTTTGGATAACATTTCCAAATAATTAATCAACTTGAAAAAATGGCTATTTTAATTAAATTCAATTAATTAGCGACTTAAATTTTGTATTTGTGAGGCGCATTACAAGAAACGGCTCATTTTAATCAGATCAAGAGTGTTTACGTCACACGAGCCGTATCGAAATAACATAATCAAGTTGGCAGCTGGCACTTTAAATTGACAGGTGACAACGTCCACCAAGTTGAAGAAATAAATAAAAATACAGGTGGCTTTGGCTTGGTTCTTTACAGCGTGTCCACATTACACATTTACAGCGCGATTGTGTAAGTGGCGCAGCCTTGGCGAGCGCCCGACTGACGTCATGGCAAGCTGCGATCCGGCGAATCGTTTAAAATATCAGAGTTGAAAACGGGGAAAATCCCGAGTGGCGTTACACGTTGACCATTAAAACCGATTGTATTTTCGGGGTGGGAGCTGAATAAGTCAGGAGAAAGGAATCCCCTTTCGTTCTTACGAAATAAATTATTCATAATAAACACGTCTGCTCGAATGCAATTTAAAATATGGGGCGAAAAATACCGATGAATCATTACGCGTTCGATAAATTCCAAATCGGGGCGACTGTGGTGAAAATAATTACGAACACCACTTGTTGCTAAACCCCCGATTTATCTCCCGAGGAAAACAAGCACAACCACCCAGCCGTGCAATGGCGAGATATTCAAATTTCTCGCCAGAAAAATAATTTCGTCGGTGCTAACGTCCAAGAGATTACTAAAATTCCGCCAACGTTGGGCGAGTGATGGACGTGTTATTTTTATTTACACAACGAACTCGTCTTGCGCCGTACATTGGGAGACACGTGTGGATTTCAATGATAACAGATGCATGTGGGTACTTACCTATGCAGTAGCGTGCGATGTTGACAATTATATTTGGTCGATTCGATTTTCTACAATCCTATCCCACAACCAGTTATTCTTTTTCTTCCACGGTCATGACACTGATTACGTAGTGGCCCCTTTTATCGCCAACAACAAGTATCGACGTAGGCTCTGCACGGCCGCGCGACATCTAGGGCCCGGTAGGCGAACTGCTCTTAAGGCTGCATCATCCAACTACCTTAAGGATCAGTGATAGGTTTCAGGAGTATTTTTCCGAAGCAATAACTTTATTCAAACTAGCAGCTCTATAATAAATAGACAGAAATCGTGGAGTTCCGAACTTTAGAATGCGTTCCCTTAGTATAAAATTGTTTGATTCTTACAAGTTGATATACTCTGATAGCAATTGTTGGGTTTATCACTGCCCAGGGGCATCTTGAGCACCAACTCGAGACTCTGGAAATTATCCAATCTCTTAACATCACTATCTTTCCTCAGTCTCGTACTCGGCAACTTCCGAATCCTCTCAACTTGAGACTCCAACACCTCCAACTCCTCACAACAGATCTTGAACAAGTTGAGATAAGTCAACTTCCAGCGCGGAATCTCCACTTCGATAAAATCGGGGTCGCTTGAACCCGCAATGCGCACATTTAGCACGAGATCTGCAAACAAATCTCACCCTAGTCGCAAAAAAACTACGTACCGGGTGACCACAAGAGAATCTTTCATGGACACCCGGTATAAACCAAAATTACCATCATTGAGACACGCCGGGAGCGCCGTGGTGGGCATGGCCGAGAAGTCCGGCTTGCCCCTCAGTTTCCCGATGTCAACTTGGCCGTTGACCGGCGCGTTTTTGAGATAATTGGGAGTGAATTTCGCGTCGTCGAGAGGGGCTTGACTCGGGTCTTCCCCTAACAAAGCAAGCGTTTCGGGATTAGTACAAAGATTACCAGGCGTTTCACCTTTCAAGTTCTGAATCTTGGGATTCGCGCCGTGGCTTAGGAGAATATCGGCCACTTGCGAATTGCCGCGTTTAGCCGCCCAGTGCAGGGCCGTCCTGCAAAAACAAATTGTTTTTCGGAAAAAAAACTGAGGTTATGTCACCATCCGTTGACGCTGTTTTTTGCGTTTATGTCGAGATTTTGCGATAGGAGGGCTAGGACTGCCTCGATGTCCCCAATACAGGCGGCTTCACGCAGTTTTTCTTCAAGAATTGAGCTCATGGTTCATTTTTTGGGAGGTTATTTGAGACACCGCAACAGTGTTGGGGGAATGAGGGCCGTCTCATGTGGCGTGATTGGGGCTAGAAAGCGCGTGGGGTTTACAGAAACGTAACGAAGTGGCACAGTCTCGATTAATTTTACATTTTTGAAACTCAATACGCATGTCACGTTCTTAGGGTGGCGGCACTGGTCGTAAATCACTGGGAATTTTTAAAATCAGTGATAATTATTAAAATTATTGTGTAAACAAAGTTTACCGTAATTTCAAGGCGTAATTTACAAGTCAAAAAGGTAATGCAAATTTTTATTTGTCTACAATCATAAACAATGTATGGCCCCATCATTACGTACAAATACATTTTACAAAACCCTATCAATTGCAAAATCACCTTTATTAAAATATTTTTGGTTCTTTTTGTACTACACTAACGAAGACACAATTCCAAGATTATTCATTTTTTGCCGCCTTCTCGGCTATTTTTTTCTCCCTGCGCCTCTTGTCCTTCAACAGTTTAAACCCAACAACGTACAAAATTACCCACAAAACCAACCCTGCGTGATAAATCGAGTTATAGTATTTCAAAATGAGATTAACTTCAAGTAACAAAAACGCAATGCCCTGGTATGAAAAGAAGTGCATTCTGAAAAACCAGTGGACCCATTCCAATACTTTGAAATACTGAAATGACTCAATTAATTGGTAAAACGGTGGTTGTGGCTAACTACCGGTCCTTTTCCGTCCTTGAGGTACAGTTTGTAATACACATCCTCCAGCATGAGGCAAAGGGGCGCAGTTCCGATGCAAACGTAATACCCGGAGTAGACCCCGTGCCAAAAGGAAGACACTAGCATGGTGACAGCCGTTCTGTATTTTTTGCTGGGGAATCTTTTGTAAACATTGACCGCCAACCAATATTGTATACAGATATTCCAGTGCTTCATCGCCTCCCTGTAAGTGGTGCAAAAATCGGCCCCATATGGGTTAATATTATGGATAGTTTCAAAATCGTAGTCAGTCTTTTTTAACGCATCCTCGTTTGATCTAAAATAATGACTCAGGAAAGCGTTGGGAGAACTAACCAGTTTACATGAGTTTTTTCATTTCGTGGAATTTCTCCGATGGTCCCTGACCCGGTTTAGGGTTCGTTAGAGTGGGATATGCCCCAAGACCTGCCATGGTACAGACACACTCTGATAACACTATTCCAATGTAAATTCGCATTCTGAAGATGAAAAAGTTCGGCCAAATGTACCAATAGCGGTACAGCCAAGATCTCTCATAAAATTCGTCACTCATCGCGTACTGGAAAACAATTATAAGGAAAAAAAGGACACAGGGACGACTAATATTAGGGGGTGAAACGAAAACTACTATTGCGCCATCTGGTGGCGCTTACGTAACGTTCGAGGGAAGTCCCTAAATATTTGTCCTGGACTTTAGGGTACAATTGATCATGCACCGTGTCACCCCCTAATATTTCAGCCCCCTCATTTAAACCTACAGATATTGGCCAATAGTAAGAGCCCCAAAGGAATAAAGCAGAGTAAAGAGGAACATATTTGAGTTTGTCAATAGTTGCTTTCTTCCAGTCCGCGTGTTCGGAAAACGGGAAGTTGAGAGAGTCGACAAAAGTGCGATACCGGTAATAAGGGCCTACAATATTGTCATTTTACGTTTCAAAAAGTGCGACAATTACCGGTCAAAACGCCCACGTAATTAAACGCGTAGTGGATAATATCGAGACACGTCGGCTCGATTCTGTTAGCCTCATCTTCGTCTCTCTCCTCTTGGTTTTTTTCGGACGTGTCCCGTTTCTTCCGGGAATTGTGAGTGGAGTTTACCTCAAAAGCTAAACCCACCAGCTTCAAAGTGAGGATCATTTGAACTAGATTAGTGTGAGCTGGCGGGTATGGAATCCCGAAGTGAATAGTTGAGCGGAAGAAGAGCAAGTAAAGGAAGGAGAAGGCAAAACTGGCCAAGTGACATTGTCTGAAATAAAATGAATTAGACGGGATTTTGGGGGCGCTTGACTGTTACTTCTTATTCACAAACAAGATTATCAAAATGTTGACAAAAACGGTGACGAAGGAGTGGAGTATGTGAATCCCGGAGACAATCAGAGTGATGCAAAGACCAACAGCAGTCCCAACATTTTTTTTCAAGTCTTTGTCTTTGATGGTTCGGTAGTAGTAACCGAAAGCTATCGAGAAAAACAACAAACATAAATACACAACGTCGTCATAATTCATTTTTTGTTGTGATTATTAAAAAATTACATAATCATGCTCTGATTAAGGTTAGGTCGGTACTGTCAGTGTGACAGCTGTCATTGCTTTGCGTAAATATTTTTTATAACAAAATGATAAGCACTTAGATAAGACGTGACGGTAGCGTGATAAGCTGAATTTGTAATAAAGAGCGAAATTACTTTAAATGCGTGTTTTATTTACACTATTAAATCGTTATAGGTTATGTCACCTGCAAAAACAACTTCCGTATTTCACGCGTAATGTGGTCACGACCATGTAAGTGATCGAAGGGTGGTTTCGAGTGATTCATTTGTGATTTTAGGGCTAATTCGGGAAATAAAATGAGTGACATTTTTGAGGGCACTTTGGACCGCTTCAAGGGCGTGACAGTTCGTTCCGAGGTCGAAAATTGTGATCCCCCCTCGTTAGCAAATAAAATAGACAGTGATGGTCCTCTTAATTAATTGTTTAAATAAATTAAACAAATTTTGTAGAATCGCTCAAAAAATGGCGCGAAAGTGGCTACCGAGGGGTGTGGTTTAGGGTCCATTTGGACCAATCGGATTGGGTCCCGGTTCTGGCAAAGGTTCAAATTCAAATTTTGCCGCTTTTCACTAACTCTTTTCCAGAAAGGGTTTCGCTTCCACCACGCCAAGGATGATTTCGTTATGATGTATCTGTGGCTTCCCGTTGACGAATTGTGCAATATCCCGCCGTACGCCCACACAATGATCGGTGTGGGCGCTGTTGTGGTTAATGACAAATCTGAGATTCTTGTAGTTAGTGAGAAATATTACCAAGTGCCTCATTGGAAGCTTCCAGGGGGGTACGTCGAGCCGGGGGAGAATCTGGTGGATGCTGCGATCAGGGAAGTGTGGGAGGAGACTGGGGTTCAGACTGAGTTCCACTCAGTCTTGACTTTACGGCACACGCATTTTGGGATGTTTGGGTGTTCTGACATTTACACGGTTGTGAGTCTCAAGCCTCTCACTTTCAACATCGAAAAATGCGAGAGGGAGATTGCCAAGTGCACGTGGATGGATATTGAGGAGTATCTGAACCACCCAAATGTTCACGAGTTGAACCGGTTTTTTGTGCAAAAGTATCTGGAGCACCTTAGGAAAAATTTGAAGATTGATTGGCACCATGGCATACACCAGGTCTTGAAAAAGGCCTACACGGTGTATTTCGTCACGGACGCGGACGAAGGCGGAAAAAATGCCAAAAAGGACGATTAACTTTTTTTAGTCTGCAGATGCCAAATTTTTTAATGATTTGTAAATACAACAGTCGTAATAAAAAACTGAATAACACTTGACAATACTTTATTAATTCCACATACAATTTATAACAATTGGAACAATTGTAGTCACAAGTACCTATTTCTATAATCACTCTTCATCATCAAGCTGCAGAATTCGCGGTTTTAGAAGCGCCACCCTTTGGTACTTTACACTGGCATATTTCTTCTGAATGGCTTGTTGTTCCTTAAACGGTGAACTCTTGAACGTTTTGTGCTGCTTCTGGACCACTGGACTCAACTGTTTCAAGGTGTAACCGGCCGTTTCCTCCAATTTCCTGTTCCAGGGCTCCGGCTTGGCTAAAGTGTGGCGCGCGAGGGCCAAAGACGCCGCTGCTAATTTCGACGGAAAGTGCTGCAAGTATTCGTCGCCTTCGAGAAGCACCAACTCGCTCAAATACTAGTCAAAATTATTATTTTTTCCGATAAGTTTCAAACTTACCATGGCTAGGTAAGTGGTTTTCTTGTCCACCTTGTGTTTGGAGCAGAGCCGTTTGATGAAATCCAAAATCGTGGGCGGGTTCATCTCAAAATTGAGGACTCTGAGCATGAACTGCTCCATTTTATGGATCTCATTAACACTGAATGCGTCTCTGGTCAAGTAGGACCACTCCTTGGAGTCCGGTGGGTACACATCCTCCACTTTGCCGGCGATCATCATCGCCGTGGCTCCAACCAATTGGAATTTGCTTCTTATCTTAATTGGGAAATTTAGCAGTTGAAAAAAAATTACAAAAACTCACCACCGAGATGTTGCTCAAAAACCGGTCGAGATAGTTTACCGTCAAATGCACCGTGTTGTTACTCATCTTGTACTCGTGAGCCACGCTCACGAGCCAATCTACAAGCACACTCCTCATCTCCCAGTTCAGGTGCAACTGCTTCGTCATATAGTACGGTTTTATGATTTGCGCCCTTTTCTCAAAACCAAACAAGTACTCCAAAATCTCGTCCTCGTACTCCTTCTCAAACGAATTCGCTTTCGCGATCAGATTATTTTTTTTGAACACTGGTTTAAGTCTGATCGTTTTAACGGGCCACTCGACTTGGGCTGGGGACACCACGGTTGTACTCACCGGTGGCATTTTCACAGCTTCGTCTTTTTCCACCGGCTTGGGTCGCTTTGCGTTCTGCTGGAAGGTGTGGATGGGCTGAAGGGCGACTCGTGGGATATTCGACTTGAGACTTTTCACAGGCTCGAAATTCTTCGGCTTCTTATTTTCGGCCAAAGTGGAGTATACATCTTCGTGTATTTGAAACGTGGCCATTTTTGGGGCAAAAGTACGGTAGAAATAGGTAAAACTGGGCGGCGAACGTCTTGTAAAATTTTACAAGAGATAAACGTTGTCAAACTTTTTTGTATGTTGATTTTTTGCGCGCCTCTTTCAATTTAAAAAACGCTTCGTCAAGGAAACCCCTCCTTGGCCAAAAAATTAAAACTTAAGCGGCGCGCTATTACGCGTCTTGCGGCCGTTATGTAGTAATTAATACCAATAAATTTGGGTTCGTTGGTAAATTAATACTGCCGTTTTTGTCGGTTAGATCACGACCTGTGGCTACGCACCCGCCATTTTAGTCCACTTGTCAACTGTCAAGCAAACATGTTTGCGTGAAAATAATTAAATAAACGCTAAAACCGCATTTTGAACGTTTCGTGTTGTGTTTTCGGTTCCTTTATCATTATTTAATGTAACGCGTTATCGTAAGTATCTAAAATTGGCGAATTTTGGCCTGAAATTGTTTTGGTGTCGGTAGGTGAACTAGGGCTTCTCTAAAACTTAAAGTAATGTCCGTTCATTATAAATTTAAGTCGGCTTTAGAGTATGACACTGTCACGTTTGATGGTTTGCACATTTCCGTCAAAGACTTAAAAAATGCCATTATACAGCAAAAAAGAATCGGGAAAAACACGGATTTTGATCTGCAAGTGACCAATGCCCAAACTAAAGAAGGTAACAGCCGAATAACCCACTAGGATTGTTTCATAACATGTTTTGTAGTTTACGAAGACGAGAATGTGCTGATCCCGAAAAATACATCACTTTTAATTGCTCGCATTCCCACGGCTGCTCAGACGAAAAGCAAGCAATGGGAGGGCTACGGGGGCGACTCCACGCCGCCTATGAAGCTGGACGAAGTGGGTCCCATTGCCAAAGCCGTGGACTTGTCGAGTCTCGACGCCCCCGAGGACGATAAAATTAAAGCCATGATATCGCAATCCACTCAAGATTACGATCCCAGCAAGTGAGTTATTAACGATTTTTCCGATGTGTTTTAACTGGTTATAGTTACATGAAAATCCGCGGGGCCAACCAAATGGGGGCCGTCCCGCCCAACTACCGGTGCTACAAGTGCCACCAGACGGGCCACTGGATCAAAGACTGCCCCCTTAGCAAGGGCCCTGAACCCATAGAAATCAAAAAAAGCACCGGCATTCCATTAAGCTTCATGGTGCCAGTGGAGGGCCCCCAGGTCCAGGGGGCCATGATGACGCCCAATGGTTCCTACGCCGTCCCCGTCCTGGACCACCAAACCTACACACAGAAACAAACAGCTCCAGCCCCGCCACCCGTTCAGGAACTGAAGCCTGAAATCCCCGAAGATTTGCTTTGTTCGATTTGTTCCGATCTGTTGACTGATGCCGTTATGATTCCCTGTTGCGGGAACTCGTTTTGTGACGAGTGCATTCGGAGCTTTTTGCTCGAGAGTGAGGAGCACGAGTGTCCCGATTGTCACGAGAAAGATATTTCGCCGGCGACTTTAATACCGAATCGATTTTTACGAAATTCTGTTGCTAATTTTAAAAATACGACCGGATATGTGAAGAAACCGGTCTACAAGCAAACGAGAGTGGAGGATCTTCCAGAGGTTAAGGTCAAGGAAGCAAAGGTTCAACCTGAACCAAAAGTTGAGGAGGAAAAAACTGTCATTAGTGAAGCTGACTCGACTGAACATTCGAAAAATGAGGAGAAGGGGGAGGTTAAAAGGTCGCCGAAGGTCGAGCCTGAAACCATACCTGAAGGTCCTCCAGGTGTCTCACCAGCTGAATCGCCCAAAACACAGTCGATAACGAAGAGAGTTAACTCGTCACGCGAGCGATCAAACACCTCAAGACAGCACAGGCACAGGTCTCGGGATGAATCTCCCAGGCGCCACCATCGCAACCACCGCAACTCGCCCTATCGTGACTCAGGGTATTTATTTTTTATTTTTATTCAATTGAAAATACAAATATTACACTTTCTTTGTGCGTTTATTTAACTTACTGGAGAGTGTTCCAAACGAACTGAAATTTTGCATACTTACGTAATCTAGTTAATAATTAATAATTTGAAGCAAGTTCTAAATTCTTCATCGTTACTTTAAAATTATAAAATATAAAAATTGACACTTTTTTCAATTCTTTCGTAAAGTGCAATTTGACAGCCGCTTTCATTTAATTGCGTTTTGTCTCACATGATTATTTTGCATTTTCTTGTTAAAAACGGAAATTGTAGTGTTAAGCACTTTTCGTGTCCACACTTTAAAAATTGTTATCGATCACAGTTAATAAAATTTTTTCAAACACTGGATCTGACTTCCTTTAAAAACCCAACAAATGAATTGGCTTCTTTTAAACATGTTCACTTAACCGCTTCAAAACTTTTAAAAAATAAAAAAATATATGATTTTTAGACGTTCTGAGGAGAGGGCTGGCACCCCCACCGTGGACGAGCCGGGCGTGGCCCCCACCGCGAATTACCCGCCTCCGGAGGTTCGCCCGTACAATGCCCCGCCCATGATGGGGATGGTCCCGCCTATGCAAGGCCCGCCTCCTAATTTCCCGCCCGGTTACACGAATCCGCCGGCCCCAATGGGGGCGTTTCCGCCAACGAACGGTCCTCCTCCCAATTTCCGGTTGCCCCCTCCAGGAGCGGCCCCTCCTTACATGCCCCCGGGTCCGTATCAAGTCCCCCCGAGACCGATTTTCGACACGAGTCGGCCCCCTATGACCGGACCTCCGCCCATGTATAATCCCTCCTATCAGAGTTCAAGGTCGCACCACAGGGATTACGGGATGAGTGACCGCAGGATGCGGGGCAGGACACCGTCAGGGTGGGTGTTTTAGAGTTTGTGTTTTTGGTTTTTGGTTATTGCAATTTTAATTTTCTTTTAATAGGAGAAATTACAGAGTTATTGATGATCCGCTGGCGGCGTTTAACCGAATGCTGCGTGAGAAGGATGAGAGGGAGAGGCGTGCCAAACGGAGGCGGAGTTACAGCAGGAGTCGGAGCCGAAGTCGGAGCTACAGTCGGTCGCCGCGTCGTTTGCGCAGTCGCTCGCCGAGGAGGCGGAGTCGCTCAAGGTCGTTTTCGATCAGTAGGTGGGTGTAAGCGCAATTGGCGATTTTTTCAATTCGTGTCTGGTCAAGCGTTGACTTTCAAATGGTAATTATAGGTCACGCTCGAGATCGTTCTCGGGCAGTTTGAGGGGTTCCCCGTTTAGGGACTTCTCCCCTAGACATTCGCCCCCGAGACGAAGGGGACCTTCGCGCTACAGGTCGCCCATTCGCTCGCCTCCAAGGTCAGTTCAGCCTGCCTGATCAGTTAGTTTAATTCTTCCAAAATGCCCTAAATTTTGGAACAGTTGCCAGTTTGTCTCGGTTTGGTTTTAAGTAGCCGCATGCGTTGGTTGTATTATCACCCCCAGATGGCCAAATTAAAATTGTACGGGTCGGCCGTCTGTGTAGTCTGTGTTGATTGCAATAAATTATTTGTTTTGTGTTGGTAGCTGTGATTGATCGGTTTGTTCCAGACACCGGTTCAAGGACAGCCACCAGTTTCGCGATCGCGACTACGACGACAACGATCGGGACCGGGATTACGGAAGGGATGATCGCGGTTATAGTCGAGACCGTGAGCACAGAGGGCGCGAGGATCGGGATCGGGACAGGGATAGGGATTATTATTACGATAACTACGATGAGAGATCGAGAGGGAAAGGATGGGGGCAGCCGAGAGGACCGCCGCCCCCAACACAAGCCGAGACGTACTACCAGAACGAGATGCAGTATCCGCCGCCTACAAACAGGTATTGTGACGATAATTTTTCGACGGTTGTTGTAACGTTTGCGAAAGACACGGAACAGCTCAAGTTCCGTGTCTTACGTAGGTTTTTTGTAGTTGTAATTGTGTAAATCGATTCTGTGTTATTTCTGGCGAGATGGGAAGTTTTCATCTCGGTATTGATGTTCAATTAATATTATTAAGGCTGTTCTATTCGTTTTATTGTGCCTGGTTGAATAAGGTTGAATGGAGAGAACCTTGTTTAATTGGATGTAGGAAATAGTTTCGCTCTGGTGCACGAATAAATAATGTTCTAAACGATTATTCTAGACTTTTCGTTAAATTCTTTTTTCTACGACAAAATTTTCCCTCTTAATGGAACATTACTAGTTTTACATTCTCCATTCACCTGATAAAACACATCGCAAAATCTTCTCATGGCATTAGTAGAATTATTTCAGTAAAGAAAAAAATCAAGAAAAAGTCTAGGATAAAGATGCCGTTTTAGTTTATGTAGACGTTTATTTTAATTGGTGGTGCTATTTTTACTACCTGTACTTGTGTAACAAATTACAGTTTTTGTGATACGTTATTTGTACATTAGTCTAGTCGCGAAAACTGTGATACCAAAAATGTGATATTTTTCCGAAGGCTGTAAACATGTGTGATTGTATACTTTTTGTACCACCCTTAATTTTTCCCCAGTCGTTGAGAAAAATTAAGTAATTGTAAAATTGTACCTAAACTTTAATAAACCATCCGAGCAAAACCTGTTTATTTCACTCATGGATCAAAACTGTTCAATTATGTTCCAGGTCACCACACATCACGGACCTCCTCCACGAAGTTATTCTGTTCCTTCTCGTTGCATTTTGCGTTCGTTTGTGTTTATTTCATGTTTTTGTTTAGGTACCCACCAAGGGATTATCCGCCTCCTTATGCCAAGGAGCCTCACGTCATGCCGCCTGCGATGATCCCGCCGCGACGCTACGATGACGTAGCGCCTCCTGGTGTTGAAGAACCGCCGGTTCCAGGCTTGGAAAACACCAGGTTTGAAGACCGGTTTGAGCGATTCCCGAGCCCGAAGAAGGAAGAAGGGAAGAAGGAGAAGAAGAGACACGAGGCGCGAAGTCGGTCGCCGGAGAAGAAACGAAGTCCGGAAGTCCGGAGAAAGTCCAAGTCGAAGGATAAGGACAGTCCGGATAAGCACAAGAAGAAGAAACGGGACGCGTCGAGCGATCGCGATAAGAAGACGACGTCCGATGAAGAAAAGTCGAAGAAGAGTAAGGATCGGAAGAAGAAGAAGGAGAAGAAGGATTCGGACAAGAAGAGACGCAAGGAGAAGAAGGAGAAGCATAAGGAGAAGAGGCACAAGGAGGAGGCCAAGGACGAGGCGCCGCATAAGGAGGAAGACGAGGAGGAGGAGAAGAAGGGACGAAGTCCTGACGCTAATGACGAGAATAAAGAAGAACCAAAAACTGATTTGTACGATGATATGCTGGCAGAGGGTGTCGATACGAATGTTATTGAGAGTTACGGCAAAATGGAAGAGTCGAGTGTTGAACGGGAAGAGAGTTTCGAAGAGAAGGCGCCGGAACGGACTTCGGAAGAACGCGAAGTCCACAAAGAATACGAAGACTCGGAGAAGGATATTTTGGAGATTCATCCAGACATTGATTTGAAGACTGATTTGGACGTCAAGAACGAAATGTTGGCGCATCTTCCGGAGAAGTCCAAATGGGAAGTCGAAGATGACGTTCTGCTGCACTCGCAGACTAGTCCGAAAGAAGTGGGCAGAAATGAGGCCAAGTCCGATAAATTAGGCAAAGTTACGAACGAGGTAAGTCATGATAATTATTATGGTAATTTTTTTCTGAATTATAATTTGTTAGGTTCTGAAAAGGGCCGAAAATGCCATTTTCGCCAAAGCTATCAACGCAATTCGTCCCATCGAGATCAAGAAAATCAGCACAGATAGAGCCAAGCTGTACTCTGGTGAGAAGGAAGAAGATGAAAAAGATGAAGATGTTGAGATAAAGAGTGTGGTCAACATTGAAGACAAGTCCGATCGCAAGAAGATCGAAGCTCCCAGTCAGCCCCCTGTCCGCCTGTCTGTCAAAGAACGTCTCGGTATAAAAATCGACGATATGGACAGAATTGTGAAAGTTGACCGAAACAAATCACGGAGCGTTTCGCCTTTTTCGCGACGTGCCAATGAAATCGCCCGAAACTACGGTGTGGGAGAACGCAGAGTCGAAGTTGTTGATAAGAGAAGAAGGGAAAGGTCGCGCCATAGAGACCGACGCGATTTTCGCAGAGAAGACGTTTCGAGAAGAGACAGACGGGACAGAAACGACAGTCGAAGGAAAGATGACCGGAGACGTGACCGCTCGAAAAGTAAACCAAAATCGGGCCAGGAGGACGAAAAGAAAGAAAAGAGGAAACGTTCCAAGTCGCGAAGCGACAGCGAGGACCGTAAAGACAAGCGCAGGAAGAAAGACAAAAAAGTAAAGAAGGATAAAACAAAGAAGAAAGACGATGAAGAGAAGAAGGAAGAGCCGAAAATTGATGAAGCACAAAAAACTAGGACCGTGCCGGAGAAAAGGAAGCCCACAATCGACGAGGCTAATTTTGAACCGGACTATGATTTGGAAAGCGAGTCGGAGAAAGAAGAGAAGAAAGAGAAAAAACTTGAGGAGAAAAAATCGAGTTCGAGCTCCGACTCGTCCGATTCGACTTCGGATGATGATAAGAAGCGGAAGAAACATAAGAAGCACCGGAAGAAGAAGAGTAGGAAGGATTCGAGTTCGAGCAGTTCGGACTCGGAGTCGGATTCGTCCGACGATGATAAGGAGCGGAAGCGGAAGAAACACAAAAAGAAGCAGAAGAAGAGGAAGAAGAGCAAGCATAAGTAGTTTGAGTTCAGTGGTTGTATCATGTAAGCCGATTAATTATAAATGGAAGTATAATTGATTTGTATTGTATATAGTTGTTCTTTTTCCTTGGATGTGATTTTTTAAGTTATGTAAATTTAACGAAATAAAATTAAAATGAATTTCGGTGTTTTATTTACCTTGCACACCTAGCGAAAAGCTAAAGACATTGCTAAAAAAATAACATGAGTTACACTTTCCCTTCAAAGCTTGCTCCATTTCAGTACATCAGTACATTTTCGATCTCATATTATTTTGGTACAATTTTTTTAAACTGAAAATTTAATCGTCAAAGTCAAATTTTGCGCTTGGAAATTCGGCGAAAAGTTAACTTGAATAAGAAAATTAGGTACAGTTACGATCAAAAAGAATGACACTCCGAAAACCGCAGTCACATATGATACGCAAGCTGTGCCACATTTTTGCAATTTATTTACAGCAGCGCTTGTGAAATTATGTTCACTTTCAAGGTTTGCTCTAATTCAGTACATTTTCGATCTCATAGTATAACTTTGAAACCGGTTATACAGTGTGGTAGTAACGAAGCTCTGGTAAATTATACTCAATTTTATGGACATAAGATAGTAAAAAAATACTTGGACTGATTCTGTATTTACAAATAGTCCATAACCATTTATTGCTTGGACTTAGATTAGTTCGGACCAAAAAAATATATAACAAAATTAAACAAAGACGATTTTATAATTCAAACAATAAAACAAATGATATTGATTCTCCAAAGTAACTACTGATCTGAATAATTAATAAGTACCTATAATAAAAAAAAATAATGATATTGTGTTAAGTAACTAATATGTTTTTCATTCTGCAAATACACATTAATAAAAACGTAACTGGAATGTTTTAATTTAAATCTAAACTGTAAATTTCTAAGTTTTCCAATTATTGTTGAAAACTTGGTCGGAAATTTCGCTTTAATATTCGCCTGCCGTCCGTGTGATTCCGTCGGTGTCCAAATTGTCCAGGGTGTCATCGGCCCATCGCCCTAATCCGCTCAAGTGTAACAGTTATGATACGGTCTTTTTCGCGCACGCCCCGGAAGCGGCGTCGCGACGCTCCGCACCTGTGGAGTCTCAGTGGTGCGTCCAAAACCCTGCAGTGTGGACGTGTGCAAGCCATGGACACGCTCCTCTCCGTCGTCTTCCTCTTCTTCACCGTATTAGCAAAAACCGGAAGAACAAACGCCGGTAAGTAATCAAAAACGCCCCCTTTACCCGCCTAACGCCATCAAAGCGAGCCGCTTTCCCCCTTTCGGCAACTTTTGAGTAATTGTGAAAGTTAGCGTGACACTTTCGTTTAATGCGCTCACGAGGAATGTCAACAAAAAGTTGTACATCGAGAATTAATTTCCACGTCGATTTGCAGAGAAAGGCGTGCTTGTTTTTAATTTCTTGGCTATTTTACTGGGATTAGGGGATGAAAGAGTTGATTAACGGAAAAAGGAGCTCCTGCATATTCAGCATATTTTTTCGTGTAACTTCTGTTGAATTGCCTTTAACTGGAATATGTCAAAAGGACTGAACGAGCTTTGTTCTTATATTTATCGTTTCGTAATAAAATTTGTTATTTTTCGTTTTCGAGCGTTTCCGCACGCTTAAACCTTTCAGCTCTGCACTTTACTGATGCTTTCAATCAATCAGATGCTTGCACGAATGGTTTTTTGATTTTACTCACTCTTGGAGCGGGATTAGATTTCATAAATTTAATTAATGTATCCCGAACGAAGTTTTTGTTTTGCGCCAAATCCAGAATTTATCTATTGTAATGTATTCCTCGCTTGAGAAATTTCATAGCAGATCGATTTCTAATACTGGGGATTTCCGGGGCTTCAATTAAAACTGAATCGTAATTGAAGTTATTCCACCGAGGTATCAGCTCAAATCGTAGAAAAAACAACACGAAAATTCGAAATGTTAATTGGCGTGTGATTGACGTGCGTTTCAACTGTTCATTAAAAAATCAACACTCGAAAAATATTCTAATTACCAACCGTAAATACGTAACAATGTTGCTTCGGCTTGTTTGTTTTTAAATAAAAATAGATAAGTGAACGCTAAAACGTGGAATAAATTCCACTAGCTGCATTTATTTCCCTAGCTTCGAATATTACATTTCTGCAGAGTCGACTTGAAGAAAAATGATCTCAATGGACGAGAATGATAAATTAGGAAAATTGCTTTACTCTCCACCGTCAAATTTGTAACATTGCTTCTACTTTTTAACAATCATAATTTATGGAATAAAAGTTTTGTTAATTTTGCCGTAAAATTTAATATTCGTGTTTTTGATGTCTGATAATTTGATTATACGAGCCAGAGGTAAATAACTTGAAGCTATAAACGCGTTGGAATAGTTTGTTAATGATGACTAAGAGTTTTATGCGGTTGTTAAAAGGAGTAAAGTTATGGGCCAAAATGAGGAGTTGCATTGTATTAGCTAGATTATGATTTTACGACCATATTGCCGCACTTTTTATTTTTCACAACTCACATTACATGAAAATTTGTTCGATTTTTCCCTTTACCTAAATTAAGCAATGTTTTAATAAACGTAATTTAATTAACATTTTATCATACTCAACAAATATGTTTGGAATTGTGGTTGAAATACGCATTAGTGTGTTTTGATGTGTTTTGAAAATGCTGAAGAGTAAAAATATTATCCCGGCGCATCCACCATTTTTCGACCTTGTTTAAATTATAAAAATTACTTGAAATACGTAATTTGTAAGTTACAGATTTTGTGAGAATGACTTTTAATATGCGTTATATGAGGGTTACTTTTGCCTGCTGAAATGACAGGAGAGCATGAAAAGTAGAAGTGTTAACGTGTCTCTTACGTTAGTGGTTGTTAGTGATCTAAAAATTGCTTACGAGACTACATTTTGTGCTGGAATTTTAGAAATTCAGGCCACCCTTCAAGACACATTATATTTTGAGCCAAGTTTGCGATTTTACGAGTTCCGGGGCGTCAGTAAGCCATTCGAATTGTTTAATACGAAACTATTCTCACAATAACTCGCCCGTCACCAAATCGATTCTCAATAACATAAACCGGGCAAGTTTGGGGCCGATGCCACTAATAATTCGCCACTTTCGGCCACTATTAACTCAATTACACGTAGCTAAAGACCGAAAAGCATCTGCATTTTAAGATTATTAAAAGGGGGTCAGTGTTATGAGAATGTCAGATGTTGAAATTTTTTTAGTTTACATAAAAAAATGGCAAGTTCTAAAAGACATTGTTAAAAAAATAACATGAGTTACACTTTACTTTCAAGGCTTGCTCTAATTCATTACAGTTTTGATCTTATATAAATTTTGCACAATTTTTTAAAACTCAATGTCAAATTTTACGTTTGAAAATTCGGCGAAAAGTTTGCTTGAATAAGAAAAATAGATACAGTCACGATCAAAGAGAATAACACCTTTAAAATTGCTGTCACAAATTTTTTCGATATGATATCCAAACTGTATCTGCGAAACTTTAGCTGTGGTGAAGTTATGTTGTCTTCTGCTGGTTATGTTGTGGCTAAAGTTACTCTTTACTTTCAAGGCTTGCTCTAATTCAGTACATTTTCGATCTCATGCTATAACTTTTAATTTATTTTTCGATGCGAAAATGCTGAAGAGTAAAATATTATCCCGGCGCATCCACCATTTTCAACTTTGTTTAAATTAAAAAAAATTGTGACAGTGACTTTTATTTTAATGCCACGGCTAGAATGCGTCATATGAGGGTTACTTTTGCCTTCTGAAATGACAGGAGAGCATGAAAAGTAGAAGTGTTTACGTGTCTCTTGGGTTACTGGTTGTTAGTGATCTAAAAATTGCTTACGAGACTACATTTTGTGCTGGAATTTTAGAAATTCAGGCCACCTTCCAAGACACACTGTATTTTGAGCCAAGTTTGAGATTTTACAAGCTATTCGAATTGTTTAATACGAAACTATTCTCGCAATAACTCGCTCGTCACCAAATCGATTCTCAATAACACAAACCGGGCAAGTTTGGGGCCGATGCCGCTAATAATTCGCCACTTTCGGCCACTATTAACTCAATTACACGAAACGTGCTGTTTGTCACGCCAGTTACAAGTTTTCAATTTTACCGATTTTTCCACCTGAAAAACTTTTCTCTCCATTTATCATTGCAGTTGTCTCATCTTGCAAAAACCGAATCAATTACTGCCACTGGCGATTAATCTATATTTCGGTTACGTTTGGCTGGGGTTCAAGGTTAATCATGTCAAGTGCTCGTTGGGTTAAGTCGCTGCGACGACTCGTTATTTCCGCATAATGGGCAAAATGCAGCCGGTTTTTAATGAAAGAGACGGGGAGAACCTCCGCTACACTCATTAGTGTAATTCACGTTTTTAGACTTTTTAACGAGTTTGGTTTATACTTTAAACATTAGTTGAGTGGAGAGTTGAGGGAATGGATTAGGACGAAAGTGGGGAAAAATGGCGCAGTCGGGAGGAATTATAGATGGGAGTGTTTCTAATTGTTGCTCAAGTTTCGGGAGATTATGACTAAATTTAATCGGGATTTACGGGAAAGTGCCACCGATAAAGGGATAATGACCGGAAAAGTGATTTTAATATTGCTAGATAATAAATGAATGCCCGCATCGACCGGGGCCCGATTAATGCATATCAAAACATTGATTTTATAAATGACTACACTTTAATCCAGGGTTTGCTTCGCTGGATGTATTTTCTGATAATCTCACTGATTGTGGCTGACGCTTTAGTCAATAAAACCACCACGAACTATTCATATTTATCCACCGCCGGAAAATTAATTAAACATTCAGCCACCAAGGAAATTCGCATTTGGCAAAAATGATTAAAAGTCACGATAAATTAGGCAAATCGTACGTCGCGCTGTCACGCTTGATAAACGAGCCTTCGCGTGGAAAAAAGGAAAGCAATTAATAAACATCAATTAATTATTAAGAGCTGAAAATGAGAGTGCAACTCCGAAATAACATTTTTCACATCTTTTCAATTTTTTCGCGTTTGAGGCGATAAATTTGAGTCTTAACAGGTGGCATTTCCGGCGCTGAAAAACTCTAAAGTCGCCTCTACGTTTTGGCGCAATTTCATGCAAACCGCAGCTCGGCAAAGTTATTTGATTAATTGAAACGGCCGTTAAAACAACAATTTAACAGCTGAAATATTGTGTATGCAATTTCAATATTTAGACGCACGAACAAACGCTGGTCTATTTATTTGGATTTAATTTTAAACAGTCCCAGGGGCGCGATAATACGCGGAATTTGATAATGAACAATAAATACAGTATCAATAATTCGGCGAAAATGGTGGAAATTTAATTAGGTCGGCGAATTGTTCAGTGAACACTGTACGCGATTACGAGTTAATGCCCGTGTAGGGGCGGACAAGAATATCACCTCCGTAGCTCCGACTTTATTACCTTTAATTGAATCGAGACGATGCGGACGATTTGATGAGGGAGGAAAAAGCGCGCCACGATCGTAAATCAAATGCAAAATTTGACGATGGAAATGCAACGCGCTGTAATTTATGGGATAATAACGGAATTCCGCGCGACGAGGATTTATTAGATCAAGATGGTTCTTGAGGAATTGTACGCGAAGACTGTTTTTTCGGTGCCAAGTTTATTCCGAGATTAAACACGAGAATTATTTGGACAATTCGTAACGAACATTCGGCATAATTAAAAACAAGGAATTTTCACATTACATTGTTTTGGTTCGCACGCACAATGGGATTTTCAATTATGACAAGAGGAATTTATTCCACGATTTCGTTCCTGCAATTGCATTTTTATTGTTTTATTACGTTTTTAATTAGGGAATCAAAATTTTTGGGCTGCTTTAAAAACACAAGCACCGGTTATTTACACAATAAATTTGTATCATCTTTTAGTTTTAAGATAATTCGTGCCTACATTTATTTTTTAAAGATTTTTTCTAATTTTTTTTATACCAAAATATCCAGGCAATAAATTCATACTTTTTATTAAGGAGGCGGTGTTTTTTTTTCTAATATAGCCATTGAAACATTGACTAAAAATACACTACAGGCTGATTATTTTAGAGCCTACAATAAAAACTTTTTAAAATTAATATAGCTAAAGCTTTACGAACTTGAAAACAATTCAAATCGACCATTTTGAGTTTAACTAAATTATTTTTAAAATGGCTGATTTTCCGGAACTACGCAAAAATGGCGCTAACTTAAAAATTTTAAGTAGTAACCATCTATTTTTATTAAATTTTTGAATTCGTCTCTTAAAATTGAGTAAAATGTACCCAATCTGTCTGTACTTATCTGTGATAGTTTTTGACGTATGTCAATTTTTATATACAAATTTTATTTTAAATAAAATAAATAATTTTAAATTAAAATAAATAAAATATCACAGCGTGTGAACCCTTTACAATAAATGAACATTTTTTTTTGCATTTGAAAGCCACAGTTTCGAAAAATTTTTTTAAATCTTTAGGATTGTTAACTGTCAAATTGCAAGGCTACTATGATTTTTGAAAATGATGATAAAAAATGATTACAAAACAGTTTTTTCATATAGAATAACTCTGTTTCTTTAATAGGAATTAAAAGAACATCAATTTATATGCAGACTTTTATTAACATCTTCTATATCTATCTTTATTTATCTCTATCTATCTCTGTCTCAGTTTTTGAAATAATCGCAATAAACAGAATTTTAGCTCATTATTTATTTTTAATAAAGTAAACTTTCGAAAAATACAATAAAATTGTGCTTTTAATTAAAAAAAATATTCGATTGGTTCACCGTTTTTATTCAGGAAGTTCAAAATTCGATGACAGACTGACTGAGTTACTTTACATAATTCACTAATTTATAATAAACCATAATTAAATATTGTTTTACTGTTTATTCGATAATGAATCAGCTGAAAACTAAATAAAATATTAAAGTTCGACAATTGTTGACTATTTTACAAGGCCTACTTGATTAACTATAAAAATTAAGAAGTAAAGTCCGTTTTTTTGTGATTTTTTTCAAAAACTGTAAGAAATAGGTATAGGACATACTAATAAATGTCACCATAATTGTCGATATTCTTTCGACTGCCGTTAAGAAAATAAGGTCGTTCCATTTGAATAAACTGAGTTATAAGTTTTTTGATATCCATTTTGAAAAAATCATACTAGCCATGAATCTTGACAGTTGACAATTTTGAAAATTCTAGAAGACTTTTCAAACTTTTGGCTATCAAATGCAAAAAAAACTATTCACTTATCGCAAAGGGTTCAAGAGCTGTGATGTATTAGATAAACCCTTGCAAATGAAAATTTTAACAAAAAGTTGACATATGTTCAAGACTATGACAGATAAGTACCTACAACTTCGATAAATTTTACTCATCTTGAGAAGGTAAATTCAAATATGTGTAGTAACTATTTAAGATTTCAAACATGACGTCAATTTTTTGTAGTTCCAGAAGCCCAGTCATTTTGAAAATAATTTTGTTAAACTCAAAATGGTCGATTTGGATCGTATAAATTTTTTAAAAGGTTAGCTATATTAGAAGTTAAAAAGTTTCTAATATAGGCTCTAAAAGAATCGCCCTGTATACAAGCTAATAGTAAGCAGAAATTCCATCTCACATTTCTTCCTTGTTGTCTACAAACTAATTAATTTTTTGTTTCGTTTAAAGTTACAATGTTTACAGAATAATTACGTTACAAGGAAGTCAAGATGCTTGATTTTTATTTTTTTTTAACTTGTAGTAATTTAAAAACTCGGGAATCTCTATTAAGACCAGAACAATAAAATTAAACTGAAAAACCTGTAAACTATTAGGAACGAAAGGAATATTGAATATTAACGTTCAGAAAGATAGTTGACGTGAAATGTTGTAGCGCATGATTGAGTTCGTAATTTTCGCTTTGGGGAGCACTTGAGGTGAACATAAGCAATGTGCGGTATTATGCTAAGTAATAGCCGTTTCGAGAGCAAACTGCTTATGGATAATTTTGGTTAGACTGTTATCTATCCGTTTATAGCGCATTCAGGACGAAACTGCAGGAAGCTGTCGCCAGTCCGTTCCATTTCCATTAATAGACACAAGATACCACATAATAGAAATCTACGGCTTTGAGGTGCATTCTCCGATTTTTGCTTGCTGATAGGACAAGTATTGTTTTAATTTCATGACGTTTCCGCTTGAACTTCTCTCAATCAAAAAATTAGTTTTCCTTTCGCTCCGGACATAATTAAAGGCTCCTCTGGCTTTTGGCACAAAAAGAATCCAGAAGAACAATGGGGTCTCGGACAATTAATATGAACGAACAAAAGACAAGGTCGCTCGACCGAGAAATATCGGACTATCTTCCATCTGTCAGCCGGCTCTCCTCCAGGACAATGTATTCGCGGCCATGTTTGTTTTTGCAGGGATTTGCATCCGATCGAGTGGAAAATTTAACAATTTTCGAATAATATCCGTTGCGATAATCCCGAACCTTGCCGTAAATTCGCAGATACCCTTATTGGAATTTGGAAGCTGGATCAGCGGTCTCCCCATTTTTGCAACTTTTAATTGACTAACTTTTCGACCGCTAATTGAATCCCATCCGAAGCTTGCGATTTAAAAACACGTTATGTTGTTTAAAACTCGGCGGACTGACAAATTAAAAAACTAAATCTGGAGCTTCATGAAAAGGTGCAATTGGCGGAATTAGCGTATCGGCGGCGCACTTATCCGTCACTGTCACGGCACGTGACCGATGACGTTAAACGTATCGCTCTAAATTTCGTGTCCGTTTGGAATTTATGTTGCTGCTTGTATTAAAGCCGACACGAAACACGTCTGTTGGAAAATGAGTTTTCTTGGATTGCTTTATGTTTAGCATTAGATGCTGAAATTTCGATTCACAGAAAAAGATAAAATGGCCAATAATTGCACTTTAGTTGAAACGAAATCGATGCTGATACTGTTAAGCACGACGATAGTGCTTAAAAAAGGGACAAGAGCAGTGCTGTTAACCGTTCACTGGAAAATATTGCTTTTAATTATTAGCCCGGCGCATCCACTATTTTTGCACTATGTTATAATGGTCTTTTCCACGTTAGTAGTGAAAGTTCTAATAAAGATATTTATTTGAAACTTGGTATTCAGCCATAATCTGTTGAGTTCTGCACAACGAAAACATTTTCAAGATGGTAGCACTTCCGGTTATACCGGAAGTCGCTATCAACTTTCTTATTTTAAATGAAAAGCTATAATTTTCACTGCGTTTTTGAATTAGCTGGGTTATTTTAAGGCCGTTTTTGTTAGCTTTTCCTATACCTAAGTTTAACCGTTTTCGAGATATTTAAGATTTTTTGAAAAATTTTGGATTTGCACCTAAGAGATTATGGATGTATACAAATTTTTAGATCATTACCATTAATAGAACTGTCAATAATGTGGAGTCTAGACGACACAGCCTGTATATTGCTAAAATAGCTAATTGTTTGTGTGCGCTGGCGTTTTCGCAATTTTTCACGTGGCAATTTAGCCCACTTCGGCTATGACACTTTTACTGTCAGCGTGGATTGTTCACTGGTAGTCGTGATGATAAAAGAATCCTCTCTGTCATCTCAAGCATTTTGTCTTTGTGACAAGTTTTATCAGCGGCGTCTCGTCCGAAAAAAAAAGATTAAATTAGAACGTGCGAGCTCGTATTTTTTTCATCGTGATGCCGATCCCCCGAGTCCCATTTGTTGTCGTGTACACAATTATTTGTGTAGAACTGTCTAACAGGATCAGATAACATAATCCTGATATATATGGATATGGGTCTCCAAGTCCTTTCCGCTCCTCGGGGACCATCGGAGAGACTCAGCGTTCGCAAGCTTCTTTCGAAATCCGTTCCATTGTTATTTATCGTGCGTTTCCACATGTCAAACACGTTCCGAATGTGCCGCTTAATTAAACCGACTCGAGCATATTTTTTAATAAAATTGCACTCTTCGGCTGACTGCCTTTATTCGGATCGGCCCGCACTTCCATCAACAGCAAATGGATAGAGTCCATTAGAGCGTGTAATACTTATACCGGCGGAATATCAAGTAAGCTGTGCAGCTTGCGCGTGCCGCCATTACTCGCAGGCGGCTGGGGATATCGACGGCACATCGCAAATCACCTCGTGCCGAGAAAACATTAGCCAAACTACTTAAAAAGCTAAACACTCTTTCTAATCCCATAAATAAGGAAAATTCGAGCAGCGAGCGGATTAAGAGCTGCCAACTTACACCCGCAGCTGGGAAATAACCAAATGAAACGTTTACCACTCGTATTCGCTACAACACTCGCCTACGGCTCGTGTCCTAAAGCCGACGCTAAGTGCTGCAGTGTGTCATAAAAAGTCGGTATCAACTCGATTTAAATCTTCGTTCTCTCATAAAATTTAATTTTATATAAATGGTAAAAATGGTGGATGCGCCGGGCTAATTGTTTTATTTATAATGGCACAAGTAATAGTTACTACCGTTTCTTTATTTTTTGCTCTTATTTAGTCGAAAATAGAATTTGTGTGAACAATAATTGGAAAACATTTACTTTCGCATTTCCGTTGCTTTTATATCAATTTTTAAGATCGTGTCAAATAGCCATCATTTAACGCTAGTTGCATAAAATACGATTATAAAATAAAACTTTTAGTATCAATTCAGTGTCCAATCATAAACTGCAATTTTAGAGTTTGCCGATAAATTTAATAACCCGGCTTTCTAGTAATAATTAATACTACGAGTGTTTTCTTTTTTTTGGTCGGAAATAAAATCCAAGTGAATAATAATAGCGTTCAGTTCCTCTGACATTTACGCATTTCCGTGGCTTTTCCATCAATTTTTTGTGGTAAAATATCGAATATCACCGGATTTAATGGTTTATTATCCAAATTTAGCTGTGAAATTTGTCACGCGTGTGACTGTCACGAGATGTGGGTTGCGGTTAAGGACGTGAAAATTGAATATAAATCCTGACATGTTTGGCTTGTCTAAGTGTCTGACTTGATCGTAAAAAATTGGAGCTTTCTTTCAAAATATTGCACAAAATTAAAATTTTTGTCCAACTAAAATTAGCAGCTATATGCTGGAAATAATTACAGGATGGTCCACGAGTAATAATGAGCCTGAATTTTTTTTGAAGCAACCAACATTACATTTCACAGATTACGTGGACAGTAAAATATTTGGTTTTAATTTATCAAACATAGTAATCGTATTTTCATTTTTGACAAATTCAAATTAGTCATATTGACATAACTACATTTTTAGAATTTTATTTAGTCAAACGTAAATAAATTGTATTAAAATATTTGCAAAAGACGGTCAGTACCTGGGGCCTGGTGGCTCAGTGGTATAAGCGCCACTTACGACGGGGGAGGTCGGGGGTTCGAACCCGGATCAGAGTAACAATTTTTCTATGAAAAAAAGTGTAGAAAAGGTAAGTGAAACAAAAAGTAAGCAAAAATAAGAGATTGAGAGAACACATAGACGTATAAACGTAAAGCGGAGCATAAAACTGACAGAAATAAGAAAAAATGCGGCAAAAGGTAAATATACGTAAAGGCGCCAAATTGTAAACGTAAGAGCACATCCTAATAAAAAATACCTCTTGTTTTGAGAGAAAAAGAGATGAACGTAAGAGTGAAACATAATTTCAAACTTTAGCGTTGAATTCTTAGATGACTTATTCTTAAATTATAAAAAAAATAAACGAAAATATTTAATTTATTTCTAAAAAATTTTAGTTAACTGAGTTTGTTTAGTAAAGTCCCGAAAAACATTGTTAATAAAAATCATGGCCACTACGAATCCGGTAGGATTTGCGCATGTTCACTCTTTTTGATTAGAAAATAAACAAATGTGGTGATTTTTGGAGAATATATGTTTATTTTTGATCAAAAACGTGCTAAAAGTCACAAAAAAAAGTAAAAACAATTTTAAAATTGTAGAATCAACTTATACGCCCGGTATCTTTTGATGAAATCTGGTGAAAAATTAGAGAATTAAATTGAAAAAATGTGGAAGAAAATGTTTTCTCGAGCTAATTCGCCGATTTTTGAACTGAAAGTATTTGCCTTTTAGGCAAATAATTGCTATTATATAGTTGCTAATGTTGATTTATTTAAAAAGTTTGTATTAAAATATCTGCAAAAGACGGTCAATACTTGGGGCTCTGGTGGCCCAGTGGTATAAGCGCCACTTACGACGGGGGAGGTCGCGGGTTCGAACCCGGATCAGGGTAACAATTTTTCTATGAAAAAAAGTGTAGAAAAGGTAAGGAAACAACACGTAAACAAAAATATGAGATTGAGAGAACACATAGACGTATAAACGTAGAGCAGAGCATAAGACTGACAGAAATAAGAAAATAATGCGGCAAAAGATAAAAGTACGTAAAGGCGTCAAATTGTAAAATTAAGAGCACATCCTAATAAAAGGAAAAATACTTTTTGTTTTGAGAGAAAAAGAGATGAACGTAAAGGTGAAACATAACTTCAAATAGATGACTTACTTCCTAAATTATAAAAAAAATAAACAAAAATATTTAATTGTTTAAAAAAAATTTTTAGGCTTATTATTACTCGTGGACCATCCTGCATATTTAAAGTTTTTGCTTCTGTAGCACACTTGTTTGCAAAAGTTCTGATCTGAAGTTATTAGTGCGTAACAGTATGTTAATCCTCGCTCGCCCAAAAATTCTGTAACAATTGTTGTGTTAGAGTTCTAACTGGATAAAATAATATGATAACTTCATAACACGACGTTGAAATAAAGACAATAAAGACAAGGTAAATATTTGATTAATGAGCAAAGCGTCTCGACAATTTTCTCTCTAAACAAGTCCGGCTACAAGTGAATACTTAATAAACTGGATGAAGGAAAGTGTTGGCTCTCTGTCTATTTCTCAATCAATTTTGGATTAATTAGCATAGATTTGTGATTTTTCGCCTAACAGGTGCACCAGACGTGCCCTCGCATCGTTCCTTATAACCAGATCGTCCGAATTCTCGTACGTGCCTGAAAAACCCGGAGTTTGTTGTTCAATTGTCCGGTGCAAATGGCGCTCTAATTTCTCTCAACTGGAAGTGTTCGCGATGAGAGTATTTATTATCAAGCGTCGACAGCATTCGTCCCGTAAATTACTTCAATTGTAGTTGATCGGATCCATTTTAATTAAATTTTAATTTAAAATTGAGCGCCGGGCTAATAAATTACCAGTGTGAGTGGGCTTTTTATTAAGTGATGAGCGAAAAGAACAACACTCGAACTTTATAATAAGGGTTCAAAACATCTGTTTCCACTCCGCCACAATTTCGTGGTCTTGGGAGTTTGAAATTTTTTCGAAAAATTTTGTTAACAAAGACTCGTATTTCAATTCCTTCGATGGAAGTTGGAGGTACTTGGTGTTTTTATTTCTTCACCAGTCTAATGCATTAGTTTTGTGCAAAGTTGGTCGAAGTTTGCGTCGATCGAAAATGTTTAAATTCTCCTATGTAAATATTTTGCGAAAAATGCAAATAATTCCTTATTCGGACGGGAATTTGTTTTGTGAAAAACCCTCTCGCATGATACACTTTATTTCTTTTCTTATACAAAATGCCGCGCTGCAAGTTACCTAGAAAATTTTATTCTAACAGGAATATGCAAATTGGGCGCTTCGGTATCCGTAATATTGCCACAAGCCCCCTTTACTATCATAGCCGCACCTTAATAACGTGCCATAGAGTCTTTTTGTGCACACATCGTTTGATGGCACCGAACACTAGACTGGTTATGAACAAACATAATTATTAAGTCTTTGAAATAAGATTATGGGAGCTTAGAGCACCGGTCGCGCAACTAATTACTTATTTCGGATTAGTTTGCTGTTCGTAATTACAGTTCAAGAATTAGTGTTTATCAGAGTCGGAAATGTTTTTTATATGAGATAATTAATGGTCGGGGCGTCGCTGAAATATTTAAGATCCTGAATTTTCGACTCGAGAATAATTAAAGCCCGGGATAATAATTTTGCAAATACGGGGCTTAATTATATCTCAAGAAACAAAACAAGTTTTTGTATTAATCTTCGAAAACGTGTTTTGGCATTTTTCGAACAAATTGCTTCAGTAACATGCAAATTTAGAGGTGAAAGCTTTCAATATGATTCGATCAGGCTGTTGAAAGGGTCAAGAGTCTTGTTTGTATCAAAGCTACAAACTTAATATTCCACTTTTTGCGAGAGAAACTCATAAATCTATCGTTTTTAGTTTTGAGTTTGCTTTGGGATTATGTTGTAATCCCGTATTTAACAAGTGGATTTCGCATTCGTTTTCAGGTCTGTCGTATTAGAGAGAATTGGGGGATTAATTTTTAAAACGTTGAAACTACAAAAATTGACAGTTGTTTTGTGAAACTTTGTAAATAATAAATAAGGCTTCACTCGCTGCTGTTTAGAAACCCAAACAATGTATCATGGTAAATTTTGGGACTGAATAATCTGGCTAATTTTAAGGGGGGGGTGTTACCTTTTTTTTAATTTTTTTTAATTTTTTTCATTTTTTCATTTACGGCTAAACTATTCTAAAAAGTAATACTGTTTTGATTCATACTTATGCAAGATAATCCGGGAAATCGATTGGCATCAAGAAAATTGCCAAATTCCCAATAGTTTTTTAGTTATGAATTTTTTAAAATTTTATCAATTTTTGCATTTAGCAGCAATTTGCTCGAAAACTATTAGTCGGAGAACAATAATTTTTTTTGAAAAAAAAAGTTAAAGCAAAGAGCTTTCCAACGATAATACACTTTATGGGGTTATCTCTAATAGTTCCGGAGCTATTGCTCGAGAAATGTTCGGGGTACCCAAAATCGACAAAAACTGCGACGAAAATTGAAAAAATCAAACATTAAAAAATCGAGCACTTGGACTTTTTGTGGACTTTTAGTTAGTTTAAAAAAAAATTTTTTTACCTCTTTGAAGGTAAGTGTATTTACACAGGAAATTTGAGCAAAAAAAAATAAAATTTTAAATTTCATGAAAAGTTGGTATAATACAGGAAATGAGCCGCTAAATTCAATGGAACAAACCGCATTGCTCTACAACTTTTAGTTTTCGAGTTATGAATTTTTTTTGGAAAATAAAATTTTTTACTATAGATATTGTCTATCTTAATTTTTAGCAAAAAACTTTAAAAGTTTACATCTTGTTAAAAAATGGTTTTATACGCAAAATGAGCCGCTGAATCCAATGAAACAAACCGCATTGCTCTACGACTTTTAGTTTTCGAGTTATGATTTTTTTCGCATTCGTTTTCAGGTCTGTCGTATTAGAGAGAATTGGGGGATTAATTTTTAAAACGTTGAAACTACAAAAATTGACAGTTGTTTTGTGAAACTTTGTAAATAATAAATAAGGCTTCACTCGCTGCTGTTTAGAAACCCAAACAATGTATCATGGTAAATTTTGGGATTGAATAATCTGGCTAAATTCGCATAGGGGGAGTGTTCTAATTAAAATTAAGAGTTTAAGTGAAACGTTTAATCAACCCTTTGTGCCTAGTAGTTAGTACTACATTTTCATCGGAGCTTTGTTACACCAGGTGCAATAATTTAGCGAGGAAAAATGACTTATTACAATGTTTGCGTTCAATTTAGGTTTGTCGGTAATTTAATAAGGACAATATTTATTTCATTAATATTTTATCTTCATTTAGTTTGAATTATTGCGGCATGTATTCAATATACAGGGTGACCCTGGGGTGAATAATCGGTCTATAACTTTTTTGCTATTTGAAATATTGCTGTTTTTATTATCAAGTCCACAAACTAAAAATATTTTTATTATACACAGGGTGTTGCATACAGGGTGGTGAACCAAAGTTATTTTTTTTAAATAGAACACATATATTTTTGCATAATTGGATTTGACGCAAAAAAATAATGTAACTTTATATGTATTTTTTCGTTCCGGAATTATTTTACTTTTGGTTTTTGTGATTTTGGGGGAGAGTTTGGGCGTCCCTTACATCAAAGGGCTCCAGGTGAAGTGTGCGAGCCCTTAATAAGCGAAGAGGCGTCGGCGGCACTTTCAAATAGTTCTAAAGCTCTCTTAGAACTTGACAAACCAGCCGGACATAAAATCAATAGTGTGAAATTCCAGTGCAATTTTTCAGGTCGTCTCGAAGCACATCGCTGTTTAAAATTTAGACATCAGTTCCCCGGAGCCTTTTAGCAAGTTTTGTGTCTGGTTGAGCGCCATTATCGTCGCATCTCTCGCTTTGCTAAAACAGACAATTGTTAAAGACAGCACAATAGGTATCCAAGGATCAGCGGAAATGTTGAACGATATAAAACATTTTCGAAATAAATGAGTGCAAGTGACGGCGTTGCCAAGATAATACTTTTTCCATTTCCGCATTCTTCGCGAAATGCCGAGATGGCATTTGACCCAGTAATGAGGGCGCGACATTTAAAGGTGAACTCACCTCAGGCGTGACGTAATAAAATCGACGAAAAGGACATTAATCATCGCATTTTGCTTCCATCGAGAGATAAAGTCGGATAACGTTGCCAGATTCTCGCGCGTCATTTGCAGATTTTCACTCGACTGTTCATTGAACACCGATTTACAAGCACTAAGTCATCCGATTGGATGACGGAAAGAGAGGAATTTGGGCAAATTCCAAATCCACTGTTGCAGGATGGCTTTGAAAGGACACGAAAGCGGGATATAGAGATGTGGATTTCTTTTTTCAGCAAAAAAATTGAAAATTTTAAATCTCATGAAAAGTTGGTATAATACAGGAAATGAGCCGCTGAATTCAATGGAACAAACCGCATTGCTCTACAACTTTTAGTTTTCGAGTTATGAATTATTTTTGGTAAATAAAATTTTTTACTATAGGTATTGTCTATCTTAATTTTTAGCAAAAAACTTTAAAAGTTTACATCTTGTTAAAAGATGGTTTTATACGCAAAATAAGCCGCTGAATCCAATGGAATAAACCGCATTGCTCTACGACTTTTAGTTTTCGAGTTATGAATTTTTTTAATTGAATAAAATTTTTCACTATGACAAATGGCTACCTTAAATTTAGGCAAAAAAATTTAATTTTTAATTTTTGTGAAAAATCGATATAATATGTAAAATGAGCCGTAGAATTCAATCGAACAAACCGCAATGCTCTAGGACTTTTAGTTTTTTCTTAATGAATTTTTTTAGTGAAAAACTTTGATCGCTTCTGTAGCCGGAACCGTTGCCAGGAGCGGCTCCGGGTTTGGTCGAAAAAATAGATAAAATTAAGCGCTATCAGATGGTTTTTTGTTCGTTGCTCTAAGTTTTACAGTTTTGGAAAAAAACGCAAAAAAAGGTTTCCATTTTCACTTTTTTTCAATTTTCAACCGCCAATTACGGCGAAACTATTAGAGTTATCGAGAAACGGAAAAATGGAGGACAACCGGAATAAAAAACTCTACAAAACAACATAGGACTCAAGGTGATATCTCGCAAAAAAAATTTCAATTTTCAAACGCCGATTACGGCCAAACTAAAAGAGCTAGAAGAAAACGGTTTGTTCCATCGTAAAGAGCACATCAAAATCTATAAGATAGAATAGGTTTTATTTGATTTTGAGACACTTTAAAAATTGACCGATTTTAAGGGGGGGTGTTAACTTTTTTTTTATTTTTTTAATTTTCTCATTTACGGCTAAACTATTCTAAAAAGTGGAACTGTTTTGATCCATACCTATGCAAAATAATCCAGGGAATCGATTGGCATCGAGAAAATTGCCAAATTCCCAATAGTTTTTTAGTTATGAATTTTTTAAAATTTTACCAATTTTTGCATTTAGCAGCAATTTGCTCGAAAACTATTAGTCGGAGAACAATAATCTTTTTTGAAAAAGATAGATAGTGTAAAGACCTTTCCAACGACTTCATGGGGTTATCTCTGATAGTTCCGAAGCTATTGTTCGAGAAATATTCTGAGTACCCAAAATCGACAAAAACTGCGACGAAAATTGAAAAAATCAAACATCAAAAAATTGAACATATGGACTTTTTGTGGACTTTTAACAACTTTAGTGGGTTGTTAAGACAAATAGAAGTCCGTAAAAATTTGCTGGGGTTAGTTTAAAAAAAATTTTTTTTCACCTCTTTGAAGGTGAGTCTTGTATTACTCAGGAAATTTAAGCAACAAAATTGAAAATTTTAAATTGCGTGAAAAATTAGTATGATAAAGAAAATAAGCCGCTAAATCCAATGGAATAAACCGCACTGCTCTACGACTTTTAGTTTTCGAGTTATGAATTTTTTTAATGAATAAAATTTTTCACTATGACAAATGGCTACCCTAAATTTAGGCAAAAAATTTAAAATTTTTAATTTTTGTAAAAAATTTATATAATATGTAAAATGAGCCGCTGAATTTAATGGAATAAACCGCATTGCTCTACGACTTTTAGTTTTCGAGTTATGAATTTTTTTAATTGAATAAAATTTTTCACTATGACAAATGGCTACCCTAAATTTAGGCAAAAAATTTTAAATTTTTATTTTTTGTGAAAAATCGATATAATATGTAAAATGAGCCGTAGAATTCAATGGAACAAACCGCAATGCTCTACGACTTTTAGTTTTTTTTTTATGAATTTTTTTAGTGAAAACCTTTGATCGCTTCTGCAGCTGAAACCGTCGCCCGGAGCGGCTCCGGGTTTGGTCGAAAAAATAGATAAAATTAAGCGCTATCAGATGGTTTTTTGTTCGTTCCTCTAAGTCTTACAGTTTCCGAGAAAAACGCAAAAAAAGGTTTCCATTTTCACTTTTTTTCAATTTTCAACTGCCAATTACGGCGAAACTATTAAAGATATCGAAAAACGGAAAAATGGAGGACAACCGGAATAAAAAACTCTACAAAATGGCATAAAACTCAAAGCGATATCTCGCAAAAAAAATTCAATTTTTAAACGCCGATTACGGCCAAACTAAAAGAGCTAGAAAAAAGCGGTTTGTTCCATCGTAAAGAGCACATCAAAATCTATAAGATAGAATAGGTTTTATTTGATTTTGAGACACTTTAAAAATTGACCGATTTTAAGGGGGGGGTGTTAACTTTTTTTTAATTTTTTTTATTTTCTCATTTACGGTTAAACTATCCTAAAAAGTGGAACTGTTTTGATCCATACCCATGCAAAATGATCCGGGGAATCGATTGGCATCGAGAAAATTGCCAAATTCCCAATAGTTTTTTAGTTATGAATTTTTTAAAATTTTACCAATTTTTGCATTTAGCAGCAATTTGCTCGAAAACTATTAGTCGGAGAACAATAATCTTTTTTGAAAAAGATAGATAGTGTGAAGAGCTTTCCAACGATAATACACTTTATGGGGTTATCTCTAATAGTTCCGGAGCTATTGCTCGAGAAATGTTCCGGGTACCCAAAACCGACAAAAACTGCGACGAAAATTGTAAAATCAAACATCAAAAAATCGAACATTTGGACTTGTTGTAGACTTTTAACAACTTTAGTGGGTTGTTAAAACATGTAGAAATCCATAAAAATTTGCTGGAGTTAGTTTAAAAAAATTTTTTTTTTCACCTCTTTGAAGGTAAGTTGAACGAAAAGTTGGTATAATACAGAAAATGAGTCGCTGAATCCAATGGAACAAACCGCATTGCTCTACGACTTTTTGTTTTCGAGTTATGATTTTTTTTGGGTAAATACTTAGGCTGTGCGTTGATAGGTCAGCACTTTTATGTATGTAGCTAATTAACATGAACCAAATATTGTGTGTTGAAACAAACGGGTAAAACCGTGTTTAAAGCCAAACTTTTTCCAATTTAAAGTTTCTCGCAAGCCGCTCACTTTTCCGTTTGTGAATTTTTTAAGCCCGTCTGTTTGTGCACTTTCCGTAAAACCGGTCTAGTTTTTCAAATTCCGCCACTCGGGTAATTCCACAAGTGTTTTTGCCGCCTTTGTCCAAAGTTGGAATCGAAGAGCAACCCTCCGGGATTCGCTCACTTTCCATCGGTTGATTCAGTTAGAAATCGCGTCTTTATTACATCTCTTTATGAAACGAAGCGCCTGAATATGTAACTCGGCATCACGTAATCCCATTATGTAATTGTTGGCGCCTTCCGAACGAAAACACTCATTCATATCTCCTGTAATCGAATAGCGGCGTCTTGGAGATCGTCTGATTCGATTATAATCGAATCGGTCGATTGTTCGTGTTTCGTGGCCGTAATGAGTGCGAAAACCTGAAGGAAAAACCCATTTTCCGATAGACATGTTTCATGTCGGCCTTAATCGCCAACAATAAAAGGCATATCGTGTAAATTCCCCGGATTTTATCGGAATTAATTTATTTGCGCGTTCATAAATCAAACTGATAAATTAACTGGACGCCATTGTGTTGCCGAACTTGTAACTCATCATCCGCACAGAGCCGCATCCACGATAAACCGGGAAAAATTACGAAACTAAACGACACAGCTTTACTCGGACACGCTTTTCCATTATCCGCCCGTCAGAGGTACATCCATAACAATAAAGAACTCGCCGCTTTCTTTCCCAGAAGTGTTTCTTCGGCACAAAGCGCTATTACTGCACTGCTTAAACATGCAGATGAGTGAGCTGTTTCCACAAGGGACTATCGATTGCGAGACGAGCTGTTTGTACAAGTCTGCGCTGATGATGAAACAGAATATTGGTTGCAACGGAGCTTCTCGGCTGCAGCTTTCATTAGCGAAATTGCCGATGTAAATGTCGCCTAATCCACCTGGAGCTTACCAGTTTCAAACCATCAGGTGCAGACGCTGAGCTCAAACGCCACGCCGAAAGCTGCAAACGCGCCAAAGGCCAACAAAGTTCAGCGCGACAACACGCCAAAATCAATTCATGCAGATATGGACAAATAAAATAATGGAATAACACTCGTTAAGCGCTACTGCACTACTGCGACTGAAAGGCTTTCATCATCTGAATAATGGAGATTTTTAACGAACATCCAACAATTCCAAAACACATTTTGATGCCTTTTGACTATCGTCAATAATATTTACAACTTTTTTCCGGCACAGTTGAGACTGTAATATTGCTCAGACGACATAAAGCAGCTCAAACAGCAGTAAAGTTCTCGACGATCTTCAGCTGTTAAATTTCATTTGCAATTAAAGTCGCTCTTAGCGCCTCAGCCGTATTGAAGTTGATGGATTTAACTTGTCTCCCTTCCGAAGGCTTTTATTAAATGATATATAACTTCCATACAAAGCGCCTCCATACAAAGATAAATAACAAAGTCTTTCGTTTTGATTTTTATTATTTTCGTGCTTTTGCCCGCCTTGTTCTTTTCATCCCGAAACCAGAATGAAAAAATATGAACTAATAAACAGCTGCGCCCTAAATTAATCTACAGGGTGTTCCAGCTCAGCTCCCACCTTTTGTAGTTCAGTTATTATTAAAGTTGGAGTTTCGATATTTTGTAGGTGGTATTTTTACTCTAGGACACATTTTAGGAAAGTATTTTTTACTACACTGAGTGTCTCTAAAAAATCCTAATTTTTTTAATGGCAAGCCATTATTTTTTGTGCTTATTATGATATCTTTTTAGCTTCTTACATGTTTAATTGGTTCGGGAATTAGTGTTAAAATAAAACAAAAATATTTTTTTTATTATTTTATTTATTTTTTAACTTTGGATGTGTTAGGATTTACGTTAAGAATGCAACAAGAAAAAAAATTCAATTTTCAATTCAATATCAAATGGTATAATAGTATATAAAAAAAAAGTTTTATAAGACCAGTCTTAAAGCACGCATTCAGTGACGTTAGCCACGAGTTTTTTGTAATTTGCCTTCTTTTCGCCGTTTTTAAACAAAAATTGTTATTTTAGGGATTGTTATTTTAAATTTAGAGATTTTTGTGGCAGTTGATAATAACTCAATTTTATAAATAAAAAATTAATTTAAAATTTTTGTTTTATCAAAGTTTCGTTACAACACAAGAGTTTGAATGACAACAGAAAACGTCTCCTGAAATTAGTAAAATTCGCAAAAAACAGTTCCGAATTTGCTTCCTGCCAACCAAAAAATTTTCGTAAAATGGTCTGTCAAATAATGACTATTATGACATGCCACTTGATAACGTTGAGTCCTTTAAGATGCCTATTCGGAAATAAAATTAACTAGACGCCCTCTGGTGATGACTTTTAAACTATGTCGAAAACAGTAAAGAAATTTTCGTAATGCCACATTTAACTGACATTTAATGAATTGTTCAACAATTTTGCGTGTATAGTGTTAATTACTTACAATAGAAAGAATTACTTTAAAAGTACGTGGTGGTAAATACTAGCGTTGACTTTGGTTCTGTAGTTTTTCGTGGTATAAAGTGTTTATTGTTGGAACTTGAAAGTGGATAAAAAGTCAAAAAGATTTAAATTTTGATTACAAAGTGTTATCAAACAGTTGTCTAATTAAAGATTATAAGTAATGGATCACAGCGAACACAAAGTTTGGCTCAAGAAACCAATAAATTAGTGAAGTGTTATGAATTTTAGGTTAGAATTTTCCACTGAAAAAATCATGAAATGCTGCGGTAAATCTACAAAACTACAATAAAGATTAACAACTGCTGATACACTTAAACGTAAATTATGCCAAAAGGTAGGCTTTTCAATGTCTTTGTAATAATTTTCCAATAAAGAAAGTGAACCAAACAGTCATTCGTTATTCGTGTTTTCCTCGTCATCTCTCATTTGTCATCATAAGTTTCTTGCATCAAAAATACAATAATCATTCCGCATTGGCAATGTAATAATTGTGAAGCCCCAAAATTCGTACAACGCTCAAAATATCCGAATAAACATTTTCTCGCCATTTATGGTTACTGTTTTCGACCTAGCTCAGTGGCGCCCTCAACGGTAATTTTACTTTCGAATTAAGGCATCAAAATGGCGGCAAATTACAAAAAATAAACAAGGGTTGACATTTAAAATAAGCAAAATTGGAAATAAATTGTAAACACCCTGTAGTAACTCAAATCAATCAAAGTCACTTAATATTTCTGCTAGACCGTATTTAACACTTACGTAGTAATAATGTTTTCAAAAAAGCGCTGTTTCTATTTTTAATTAATTTTTAAAACTAAAGAAGTAAAATTATTTTTTTTTGGTTTTTAATTTTTTAACAGTAATTTTTGCTTCGCTTTGAAAAAAACTTTAGGTGCATGAAATAACTAAAAATGTTTTATAATGATCACGAAAAAATAATAGCATTTTTGGGACACCCTGTATAATCAAAAATAATTTCCTGAAATGTACTCTAGTCCAACTTTAATAATGACCAAGCTACAGAAGATGGAAGCTGGGCTGGAGCACCCTGTATAAGACTTCACTTTGTTTAGGAAAGTCGAGTCTTATTCGTAATATTGCCTGTAAAGTTTTTAGTTCACCATTGCTTACTTAATACTTTTGTAAAACAGGAAGTTTTAAAGTAATTACATTAAAACTATGAATGTTTGCCAATGGTGAGCAAAATAAGACGAGCTTGTTTGCAACAGTATTAAAGTTCGGCTAGCTAATTTCAAGCTTTCAACTCGCGTCACAAAAACTACTTAAGATAGATTGGAACGGCCACTAAAACCCTCAAAAACTCGTCTTAAAATCGAGAACGCGTCCCCCATATTTTCCTCAATTCTTGTGTAATCTGGCTGCTTGCAAGTAATTAATTTGGAAGGGTCCGTTCGGAATTCGTCCATATCCATGTAAATTACTGTAGTATGGATATGGCGTTGCGGTTTAATTAGTTGGAGAGCCTCCTCCAGGCAACCGTGCCTCTTTTCGCATCGTTATTAAAAAACAACTCCCGATTGATACTTTCCGGCGAATTACATAATGGATGAAAATCTCGTCGCGATGAAGTCGCGCTAAACTTCTTATTGCTCAAAGCGCATTTCATTTATTCAGCGCTCCGAGTTATTCCGTTTGATATTTCTTTTATTAAAGGAGTATTTATCATTTCGAGCGTTTTCCTCAAAAACTAGCACACTCTCATTTCCTGTGGTCCATCAATCGTAACAATAATAACAACAAACCGGAAATGATTTATGAATTGAGATTTAATTGGTCGTCGGCGCGCTTCCGGACCGCTCCCTCCGGACCAATTTATGTTTATTAGAATTCCCGCTCCAGGCAGGTGCCCGAAACCGCGTAATTAACCGACTCGATTTAGAAAAGCCTCTTACGGACGCTTTAAACGCCGATTAAATATTAATTGCGCCGATACAGAGCCATGTGGACCATCTAGACTTTTTATGGGATTAGAAGGGGAAATTGCCACCTGTTTGGATTTTAACGCAACGTCGTTGCGCGAAATAAACGCCTCTTGACCCTCATTGCCCCGAGCATTTTCATGCTTTTCCAATTAGCAGGGAAATGGCAGATAAAGCAAAAGTGGGAAACCGGCAATCTTCGCGTTATGGAGACACTAAAATTTTATTGAGACTGCTGTAAAGTTTCACCTCAAACTCAGTTCCTGGATTACTCACAATTAATAAATTGAACGAGAAATTTTCCCGGCGCATCCACCATATTTAGTTGTTTAATTGGCAATTATTTATCATAATTAACTGGGTACATACATCATACAGAAAATTTTTATATATCGTTAAACATGCTGTTGTTAGTTTTAAAAAGCCGGCTGTCATTCAGTGCTCAAAAAACTGTAATTATGTCTGAACGCACACAAAACACTAAATAAACAATTGGCCTATTATTAATTGTAATTACACAATACGTTTAAATTTGTTTCAATTTATTCATTGTGCTAAACATATTTATATGAATTACAAAAGCCGTCAGAGAATTTTAATGTAATTAATTCGACTGTAAAACGAGTAGCTAAAATAATGTAAAACTATACTTTTACGATGGTCATAACCGTGTTTAAACGAATACACCAATTATTTTTGCTAGGGATTAAATTTAAAATCATTTTATTTGAGTGAAAAAATGGGCCATTATTTTTATTATTTTCAGGCCAGTGCATTACATAAATCCAGTTTTAAAATTTCAACAAAACCTGAATTCCGTATGTTTTGCGTCAGCCGTTTTTTAATGTTTTGCATTATAAAAAATCATGTTTAACCCAACTTCGTTTAGTAAAATAAGGAATCGTCGTTTTCAGGAAGACGTAAAATCTGTGCATTACGTTAAACTATATTATATATTAAATTCCTTGTCCTGATTGACGCTCAGCCTAAACGGCTAAAATTATGTGTTTTTACTTTTTATTATGCTAACTTTAGCATTGTTTTTCAAGATGGTTGTGAACATGTGTGCGAAGCCGTGGGCAATTGCTAGTAATATCTGAATTAAAATTCCCGATTCCAGCTCAGATTTTCGGAAGTTAAATATTTGCGGAAAAACGCGGAGAAAACGCGTCATTTGTTTTATGGCTCAAGTTATAATAGAGCCTTTGTTGGAAGAAATTAATAATCATAATATTTATTGGTCGCAATTATTTCTGCTGGCGAATTGAGCTTCACAATTATTGTCAAGAGCAGTCTCAATTTGGTTTTGTTGATTATTTCAGCGAGATAAAAGAAGGGAATAAAAGTGAAAAATTCGTTTGATGTCTGATGGTTGACAAGTAGTATATTGCAAGACAAAAGGGTTCCCCTTGGCCCTTGAGACCTGAACCGCCTGTTGTCGATTGAAACCGAATCGCAACAGCCCTATATAATTTTATCAGACTTCGCCAAAATACCATTCGATGGTTTTCGCTGCGCGACTATAAGTTATCCTGGCGGCTTATTAAATTGCGTCGGAAGATTACATTCAATTTATTCCGTTCTTTTGTCAGACGAGAAAAGTTTAAACTCGGAAAGCCAATTATTGTTTCGCGATCGATCCAGTTATTACGAATCTGTCAGAGGCACCGACCCTGATGGTGGCCCGCGATCGACGAAACCGGTTAACAATGCAAGTTATTGTCTTTTCATGTCGCTGCGTAATTGTAATTAAATGTTACTCCTGTTTCCGACAGGAATTAACACGCCGGTTCCTGGAGGAATTAGTGGTGATTCAAGCGGAAAATTTACTGTTGGTACTCCTTGAAATAATGTCTCATCTCCTTAATTAAGACTCCCTGAATTATCGGCGGCGGGACGCTTAAACCCACCGCGCTGCGGAATTTTATTAAAATACATCAATCAACCGAGGGCACATCAAAGCCCAGAACCGGCGCGTGGGTGCAAATAGAAACATACCAACAAAGGAAATCGATCGGAAACACATTTTACGACACAAGAACAAAAAAATATATATAAAGTGTTAGAGAATGGTTTAGCAAAAATTTAAAGCTAAACAGAAAATGGCAAGCAAAATTTATGTAACTTAAAAACGCAAGTTTTCCTAAAAAATTATTCTGAAATCAAAGTCCCAAATTTTGAGAACCGCTGAACTAAAATTATAAAAATTAGCGTAAATTTTAATATTTATTTTTAATTTTAATTTTATATATTTAATAACTTTCAGAAGGCGTTTGACCAAATGGATTATTTTATACTTCTCGATAAATTACGGCACATAGGTTTCAGTAGCTTCCTACTTGATCTCTTAATGTCCTATTTTGTTAATCGTGAACACTTTGTTAGATACAGGAATTGTTTATCTTCTAGCTTCGTACCAACTTCCGGAGTGCCGCAAAGCTCAAATTTAGGTTCTTTACTTTTTCTATTATTTATAAACGATATTACTGCAGCAGTAACTTGTAACAGTCTTCTATTTGCTGATGACCTAAAGCTTTATAATATCATAAAAACCGATAATGATTGTCAAGTCTTGCAGAATAACATCAACAATCTTCTCCAGTGGTGCGAAGCTAATAGGCTAAACCTAAATATATCTAAATGCTTTATTATGTCTTACACAAATAGGAAAATTCCGATCATGTATAGTTATAATGTTAGTGGTCACATTTTACAAAGAACAGACACATTTAAAGATCTAGGAGTTACCTTTGATAACAAACTTTTATTTGTGAATCATATTACAAATATTGTTAATAGCACGTATAAAACTTTAGGATTTATTTATCGCAACTGTAGAGAATTTACTAATTTAAGAGCCTTAAAAGTCTTATTTTTTGCCCTTGTACGCTCCAAGTTAGAATATTGTGCAATTATTTGGTCACCCATATATGCCACACACATAAATAGTATTGAATCAGTCCAAAGAAAATTTTTGAATACTGCTATGGTATATTTCTTTTAAAAATTACCCCGATAGGAGATGTGACCAACTAGTGCTTTTAAGGACATTTAATATCAATTTTCTAGAAGTTAGGAGAATTATCTCAAGTATTGCATTTTTACATAAATTACTAAACAACAAAATTGACTGTATTGCTCTTGTTAATAAGATAATTTTTCTGGTTCCTAGAATTAACTCACGGCATCCCATGACTTTTTACAGTTGCAGTTGTAATACGAATGTTCTATTAAAATCACCTTTATATGTAATGTGTAGTAATTTTAACAAAATTAGCAGTAGTTGTGATATTTATTTTCATTCATTTAATTACATTAAAAATCATATAATTAGTTACTTTAGTGGCTAGGTAAAATTTAATTTTAGTTCTTGTTTCTTAATTTATTATTATAGTATTATTATTAATTTGTTTTAGTTTATTTAAATTATTAGTTTTTGCATGCAGCACGATCATTAAGTTTAAGTTTATTTTCTGTAATTGGGTGTTTCACATGTTGAAAATAAATAAATATTATTATTATTATTATTATTATTATTATTATTATTATTATTATTATTGACAAAACAGCAAAGGTAAATTAACTTTTTGGTTCACTACGTTATTTTTTATGTCAAGTTTTGTGATTAAATTTTACAAAAAAAAAAATTTTGCAGGACCGGGATTCGAACCTCCCACGCAAATAAACGATTTATAAAAAAATTAAAAACGCCCATACACCACTACGTTTATTTTGTTGAACAAAAAAATTAACCGCTACTAAACTACCATAAGCCACACAGTGGCTCTCAACAGGTGGGGTAATAAAAAATTCTGAAGAAAGTACGACTTTTTGGAAAAATGATTAAGGGTTTTAACTCGTTTGATCGTGACAAATTCACATAGAAAATATTGCTAAACCATTCCCTAACATTTTATTGGCGATTATTCAAAAATGGTGGATGCGCCGGGCTAGAAGTTCGGCATTAGCCAGCACCTGGCCGCCCTTTTAATTGCCTCGAAGGCGGTCACGTGCCATTCAAATCCTTCAGGTAATGCCGGAAAAGACGCCATCATCTTCAGATAACACCTGTTCTGTATGCCAGGCGAGCATCTGTGGAGAAGCGAAACGGCACGTGACCACCCTCCAATATCCTCAATTTCATCAGCATCTGTCATCGTTCGCTCCGTGTGACGTTTCATTAGCCCTCTCACACAAAAAACAATTATAATCAATGTGAAGGTATTGTAAATCGCTTGTAAGTGGGACGAGGCCTCGTCTTTGTTGGCGCTATCAAGACGAGAGACGTGTGCATCTGACAAGTAAGCACGCATGGGCCGGATATCCGGTGACGGTACAATTTCCCCTGCTGTCATAATGTATCTCTATTATTCGGGTTTTTCCCCGATGGAAGCGTTCCAATTAAAAATCGAGCGATACGGGGAATAACCGACCGAGTTCGGATCAAGCCTTCCGTGAAGATAATAAATTCATGCGATTTAACATATTGCGCTGCGCCGAATGGAAATCGAAATTGAAGACTGAAGAGAACTAACTTTTTTATTCCGGAAGTTGGTACAAGTTCGCTGCCGGGATCTCATATTTAATGAACGCGCCGGAATTGTGCCACAGAAATCGAATCGCTCACGATAAATTATTGAATCGAATTATTTTTACACAATTACGCAAGTTGGAGCAAAGCAAGACGATGTTCAGTTGTTTGCGTATACTCGGAAGTTGCGCAATTACTTTCCACATAATTAACGGATGCTCAACTGTTGGAAGCACTTGCTCAGGTGCAAAAATTGATCGCTGTTTTAAACTCTGACCTATTTCTAGCTTGATTAACAACTTAATTGCAGTGTCTTATTAGTACCATAAAAGCGAAGCAAGACGACACTTTTGTTTTTTCATTAAATCACTGTTGTTGCTTCGTTAGTTTTAATAATAAAATTAACATAAATAATAACACTAGCTTACAACAGTTTTTGACAACAGATAAAACCAAACGTACAATTGTCCCCAAGTCTGATACTAAAGTCGAAAAAAATTAGAACGTTAACTTTTTTAAATATTTATTAATAAATATCAGTGTTTGATAATTTTTGCAACATGAAAAATTTCACAAACTGTTTTTTTTCTGTACTATCACGGTCAGTTTATCCTATGTAGTTTGGTAATTTGTCAATTTTTTTTATACAAATTTTTATTAGCAAGGGTTTATTTAAAATATTACAGTAAGTGAACTCTTTACAATAACAAAATTGTACTTTTTGCATTTGATAGCCAAAGTTTCGAAGGGTGTTTTAAAATCATCAGAATTCTCGATTGTCAAATTGCAAGGCTACTATGATTTTTTGAAAATGATGATTAAAAAATTATTACAAAACAGTTTTTTCAAATGAGATGACTCTGTTTTTTCAATGGCAATCAAAAGAACATCAATTTTTATGCAAACTTTTATTAACATTATTTATATCTATCTCTTACAGTTTTTTAAATAATTGCCGAAAACAAAATTTTAGCTAATTATTTTTATTTTTAATTAAGGAAACTTTTGAAAAATACAATAAAATTGTGGTACGAATTAAAGAAAATGTCCTTTTTGTTTACCATTTATATTCAAGAAGTTCAAAATTCGATGGCAGACTGACTGATTTACTTTACATAATTCACTAAGTTATAGAAAAAATAATTAAATATCATTGTTTTACTGCTTATTCGATAATAAACCAGTTGAAAACTAAATAAAATATTAAAGTTTGACAATTGTTGACCATTTTGCAAGGTCTACTTGATTACCTATAAAAATTACGAAGTAAAATCTGTTTTTTGTGATTTTTTTCAAAAACTGTAAGAGATAGATATAAAACGTATTGATAAAAATCATCATAAAAATCGATGTTCTTTCGATTGCTGTTAAGAAAATAGAGTCATTCTATTTGAAAAAACTGAGTTACAGCCGATTTTTGATAACCATTTTGAAAAAAATCATACTAGCCATGAATTTTGACGGTTGACAATTTTGAAAATTTTAAAAGACTCTTCAAACCTTCGGTTATCGAATGCAAAAAAAATTATTCACTTATCGCAAAGGGTTCAAGGTCTGTGATATCTTAGATAAACCCTTGCAAATTAAAATTTTAACCAAAAAATTGTCATATGTCAAAAACTATGACAGATAAGTACCAACTACTGAGGTAAATTTTGCTCAACGTGAGAAGGTAAATTCAAATATGCAATAACAATGTGTGATTACTATTTCTGGAAGCCCAGCCATTTTGAAAAAATTAGTGAAACTCAAAATCGTCGATTTGGATCGTATATACAATTTTAAAGCTCTAGTTAAAAAGTTTCTAATATAGGCTTTAAAAGAATCATCTTGTATTTATGACTTAAATAAATTAATATAAATTGTCTCTTGGTAAAAAAAATTGTTTTTGTAGACTTGTGTAATTGTTCATTGCAAAAATAGTGCTTAAAAGATGCGCATTTTCAAGCGCATTGCTCATGACACTTCATTAAAATATTTGCAGGAAAATGGATTGAGCAATCAGTGTAGCTCGGACCAAAACAGCATCCTATTTTCCTTGGCTCGTCTTCCGTCCCCATTACACCAGGAGAACACGGCGGCTCCAAACCCCCTCCCTTAAACTCCCAAACTTTTTTATAATTGTTTTGCAACAAAAACCTTTTTTCTCCTTTATCAGCCCCGACATTAAGTTAAGCGCTCTCGCGGCGTTTACCTTGACCTCCCCTTCCGTGTTTTTTCATTAACCTCCTTCCCCAGATAAGAGAATTTATGGAGCGTCACCGTATTGGCGCCCGAAGACAAACGTCTCATTTGTCGGCTAAATATTGACTTCCTGATACCATTCCCACGAATGTCACAACATTGTCGTCCTTGGCCGGACCGAATAAACATGATGGAATCGCCGCCGACATTAAGCTGCCATTAATCGTTATAGCGGCGATAAAACCTGCCGTGATTCAATTCGTCGCTAAATTGATTTCCAGACGGCCATTTGCGTTTTTATCATCCGATTATTAACGGGGAGATGAAGCTGCGAATGAATAAAACATTGCAAACTCGCAAATACGAGCGCCACTTCATTGCCGCATTTTTCCGATCTAATATGCGTGAAAGAACGGAATGTCAACAGCAAACACCGAAGGCCGAGCTTAAAATCGCATTTTTGAACGTGATTGCGCAGCTTGACGCTCGCTCGCGCATGAAATCACGCGACAACGCCGCGCTTTGATTGCCGGCAACGTCGCAATTGCATTAAACGGTCGCGTGCCGCCAAAATTTACCGAGAAAATGCGGAAAAACGACAGTTACGCCTGAATTAACAAGCTGGAAAAACAACCACTACTTCGTAAAATTAGGTTTTAAAAATGGTGGATGCGCCGGGAAAGTTTCTAGCAAACCTACAACTAAACTGAAATAAGCTGATTTTCTTGTTGCCACTACATTTTGCAACATTTTTGTTTGTTTTATGAAAATTATGTTTGGTAAAAATGGTGGATGCGCCGGGCAAAAAATAATGCCTCCGGTAATAATTCTTTTTTACTGTTTTAGGTAAACTATTGCACTGTTACATTGAAGTTGTCTGTGGTTCGCGCCCGTTTTGTGCCCTTTTTTGCAGCGCCCAAGTACAAGCCTTGTTTCCATCCCGATATAAAATCCATCACAATCCCGAGCGTGTCACTCGTAGATAAAGCGGAAACGGCTTACATTGTTATTGTAGACTCTGCTATTACCATCAAATTCGATTAACTGTACCTTCCTCGCCTCTTAATTAAAGCGGACTTTGGGCCGCCGACCCAAAAATTATACATCAAAGCCAAAGCATTCATAACACGGATACCTCGACGAATCTATGCATAGGCAGTCCGTTTGATGTGATTGCACGCAATTAAACGGCGCAACGAACAAGTTTCACACGATAAAAAAATTCGTAACAGTGATTTGCATTCGTCATCAGGTAACGAGTTTTTTGAATTCAAATGAGAGGAAGGAATTTGATTTCCATTAAATTGCAGCGAGATGCAGTCCTAACTTTTAGATTAAAAGAATTGCTTCTCGCGTTGCAACTTGGAATGTTAATACATTTCAAGTTTTCTGAATTCCTAATAAAGTTCTTCCGTTACAACAGCAATGAGAAAAATTCTGACGATTGATTTGTGTCTAAACTTTTGAAATTTCAAGCGGAACGGTATTTTTTCATTGGAATTGTTTAAAACGTTATCATAACTTGTAACGAGTTCACAATAAATTGCGTTCACAATTTTTTTTGTTTTAAAATAAATACGTATGGGTATCGGTTTTCCTGCTAGTTAGAAAGAGAGGTTCTAAAATTTCCGTTCTTTTTCGGCATAACCTATTTAAGGTACTAAAAAACTAAAAGAAAATGTTATAACTTTTTTTTTCTTTCAATATAATGTACCGTTTTCGAAATTTGCGCAAAAAAATTGACTACTTAGCAATAGTAAAAATGGTGGATGCGCCGGGCAAATCTACTGTTTGGTTTAAATAAATTTTTTTCAACAGTTTAATCATATCTGAATTTATTATAAAGCAGATAAAACATAAAAAAGGCATGTAATTTAAATATAATACCGGGTGTATCAGAAATACGTGTGCTAATTTTAACTGGTAACAGAACCCAACAAATAAAACATCTTTTCTAATTGTAATTTTTCAATAAAAAATTCGCAAATTTACTTAAAATTTGGAAAAGATTACTTATTATAACGTGTACCAGCCTGGTACAAAAATAAAAGAGCCGATGATAGAAACAATTTAAATCAACAATAAAAAATAAGAAATTTTTTTTGGATTTTTTTGGTTTACTTTTGGGAAAGCAGTTAAAAAACCTTGTTTTTCGTGGCCCAATTTTCGACGCATAAAATTTAATGCTTTTTACTGTTAAACTTTTAGTTAGATGGGCGGTAAAAGCGGGCGTAATAAATTGTATCTGGTGAATTAATAGTCGAATCAGCTGTTAAAAAGTGTTTGTTTTGAATTTATAGTTGTGCATTTGGCTGATTACACAGGAGATAAAAGCGGATGCAAACCGAATGTTAGCGGGCGGCAATAATTATGTTTTCTTCTCATTTCGGTGTAATAATGGTGGCAAGTGACGGTTCAGCATAGCTGCGGAACCCTTGCAAATTCCGCGCATCCATCACTGTGTAAAAACTAGCGTCCCAAAGTTAAACGTTCGCCTCGGGTCGAGTTAACAAAGTTGCGGATGTTTTTTCAATTCGATTTTCGCCGACTTGCCGGCAAGACAAACAATTAAATTAGATCGAATACGCTGACGCGCATTATTCATTACAAAGCGGGCGAACTTTGCCAAACTAAAACATCATCGCTAATTCTCGCCGGTGTTTCCCCGTGTCAACAGCACATTGTTTAAATATTTCAACTGAACGGTGACGTCACGAGTTGGTGACAGTCTGCCGGTGGGTGATTGATGCCGCTTTGTTCCAAATCGAATAAATTACCGAAATATGAGGAGGGAACGTTTCGCCGGTTATTTATTGCCGGGTTTGCGCTAATTGCCCATAGGCTTGTAGCACATCTTCCTCCATCTAATACGTAAACAATATTGTTGCGTGCGGCCATAAATCCGCAACGGCATCAGGAAAAGTGGACGGGAAATGCAAGGGGACGCAAGTATAAATCTGTGTCGGGAGCGGGTGGCGCCGCCATCACTGTCAGATATCATAATATCAGCAATAACACAAATCACGAAGGTGGACCCAGTTTTTGCAACCGCCAAAACCGTTTCACCGATTTATTTTAACGGGAAAACAAAAAGTTAATGCCAAGATTTTTCCATATCGTAATAATAATAATAATAATAACCTTCATTTGCCACTTAAGTGTAGCTTGTTATAAAAAAAATTAAAAGAAAATATTTAATTTATCTCTAAAAATTTTTAGTTAACTGAGTTTGTCTAATAAAGTCCCAAAAACCTTGTTAATAAAAATCAACTGTGAATCCGGTAGGATTTGCGCACGTCCACTATTTTTGACTAGAAAATACACAATTTTGGTCATTTTTGGAGAAATTATGTCCATTTTCAGTCAAAAACGTGCTGGAAGTTACAAAAATGGTAAAAACAATTTTAAAATTGTAGAATCAACTTATACGCCCGGTATCTTTTGATAAAATCTAGTGAAAAATTAGAGAATTAAATTGAAAAAAAGTGAAAAAAAATGTTTTCTCGAGCTAATTCGCCGACTTTTGAACTGAATGTATTTGCGTTTTAGGTGAATTATTGCAATTATATAGTTTGTAATGTTGATTTATTTAAAAAGTTTGTGTTAAAATATCTGCAAAACACGGTCAGTTCTTGGGGCCTGGTGGCTCAGTGGTATAAGCGCCACTTACGACGGGGGAGGTCGGGTGTTCGAACCCGGATCAGGGTAACAATTTTTCTATGAAAAAAAGTGTAGAAAAGGTAAGGAAACAACACGAAAACAAAAATAAGAGATTGAGAGAACACACAGACGTATAAACGTAAAGCGGAGTTTAAAACTGACAGAAATAAGAAAATAATGCGGCAAAAGGTAAAATCGTAAAGGCGCCAAATTGTAAACGTAAGAGCACATCCTAATGAAGAGAAAATACCTTTTGTTTTGAGAGAAAAAGAGATGAACGTAAAAGTAAAACATAACTTCAAACTTTAGCGTTGAATCCTGAGATAACTTATTTCTTGAATTATAAAAAAATAAACGAAAATATTTAATTTATGTCTAAAAGTTTTTAGTTAACTGAGTTTGTTTAGTAAATTCTCGAAAAACATTGTTAATAAAAATCATGGCCACTGCCAATACAGTAGGATTTGCGCACGTCCACTATTTTTGACTAGAAAATACACAAATTTGGTGATTTTTAAAGAAATTATGTCCATTTGCGGTCAAAAACGTGCTAAAAGTCACAAAAAAAGTAAAAACTATTTTAAATTTGTAGTCAAATAATACGCTCGGTATCTTATAATGAAATGTAGTGGAAAATTAGAGAATTAAAATGAAAAAAAGTGGAAGAAAATGTTTTCTCGAGCTAATTCGCCGACTTTTGAACTAAATGTATTTGCGTTTTAGGCGAATTATTGCAATTATATAGTTTTTAATGTTGATTTATTTAAAAAGTTTGTGTTAAAATATCTGCAAAACACAGTCAGCACCTGGGGCCTGGTGGCTCAGTGGTATAAGCGCCACTTACAACGGGGGAGGTCGGGTGTTCGAACCCGGATCAGGGTAACAATTTTTCTATAAAAAAAAAGTGTAGAAAAGGTAAGGAAACAACACGAAAACAAAAATAAGAGATTGAGAGAACACATAGACGTATAAACGTAAAGCAGAGTTTAAAACTGACAGAAATAAGAAAATAATGCGACAAAAGGTAAAATCGTAAAGGCGCCAAATTGTAAACGTAAGAGCACATCCTAATAAAGGAAAAATTGTTTTGAGAGAAAAAGAGATGAACGTAAAGGTGAAAAATAACTTCAAACTTTGCGCATCATTATCTATAGTATTCTTTAAAACACCAATAATGGAGTGCTGTGAGTGTTTCTCTTAGACTTCTGAACTTTTATTGAACTATTTTAAGTTGGCGTTGTTTTTTTTTTAATGGAAAAAATTCCGTGAGCATCTCAACGTGTATACCAAAATTTTTGCATACATACTAATAAGACAAGTATAGACGAATTATGTATTATCCTAGTATCTCATGAATTATAGTATTTGGTCCAAACATCACCAGCAGATTTTTAAACTTATTGGAAGTAATAAAATTGACTCAAGTATCAATATTGAAATTCCCAAGTATTAGAATTCGAGTGAATTATAAACCAACTTAATTCTTAAGACGGTCCAAATCTGAAAAATGTTAAACAAGAGTTCAGAGAAATAATCCCAATTGTGTACGTTTTGAGTTTTAGGGAAAATAAAACACGGCTTGTTCTTAGGTCGTTTACTTCAATAAAACTGTTACAAAATGCGGTTTCAGTCTTTGACGAGCGCAGTCGCCGATGGCGGTGTCAGCCCTGAAAAGCCAACGGTTAGACACGGCTTGTGTGCGTTGACAGAATTGGGATAATTCCAGCAAGCATATTTTTGCAAGACTGCAAAAATTGATACTTGCTTTACTTACATCGCTCTGAGCGCTGGGCGCAATATGCTTGCTGAAATAATACTTTGTATCACTGAACTTCCTTTCACGGCCACTCAACCAAATTAATCGGTCTGTTTGGGGAGTGAGAAGACAGTGAGAAAATCCAACGAAGCCGGGAGTTTTACCTGACCAGTCGAAAACTCCATCGTCGGCATAGCCCTTCTCCTTGTACAAATCCTTGAAGATTTTCCGAAGGTAGTCGTAATCGGGCGTTTCGAAAAAGTCCAATCGGCGAACGTAGCGCAAGTACGTGGCCATTTCCTCAGGGTGGCCCTCACAGAGAGTCTCAATGGGGGTGGTGCGCTTCGTTTCGCCGATTTTTTGGTACCTTTCCTTCAAGGTATCGGCTTTGAGGCCTTGCCAGGGCAAGGAGCCACGAAGGAAGTACATAAACATGTGGCCCATTGCCTCCAAATCGTCCCTGCGGGACTGCTCGCGCCCCATGTGGGTGTTGATGCTCATGTAGCGAGCGGTCCCTGTCAAAGATTTGTGTTCCCTAAACCAAAAGTCACCAAAAATTTACACAACATTTTGACCGACCTGTAAGGAATGTGCCGGTTTGTTGCCTCGTCCATGTACTCCTTCGCTAACCCAAAATCAATAATGTGGATGATCTTCTCCTTCTTCGTCTTGGTCCGCCCCAGGAGGAAGTTCTCCGGCTTGATGTCCCTAAAAATCAACCGTTTGCTGTGCACGTACTCAATCCGCGTCAACAACTGGTCAGCGATCATCAGAACGGTCTTCAGCCGAAACCGCCGATTGCACAAAGTGAACAAATCCTCCAAGCTGGGCCCCAGGAGCTCCATCACCATCGCATTGTACCGCCCGCCACACGTGCCCAGATGGAACACCTTGGGGATCCCCTCATGCTGGCCCAGGATTTTGTAAAACCGGTACTCCAGATGCAGCTGCGGCGCCTTGGTCTTGATGGGCTCCAGCTTAATCGCGACGTGTTCGTTGTTATAGAGGTTCTTCCCGAGCCGCAGTTCCCCGAAATTCCCGCTCCCGATCTTCTTCCCGACCCGGAAGTTCGGGCCGACCATCAGCAGCCCGGAACTGGAGTTTTGACGAGACTGCATTTTCCGGCATTTAGACGGAAATTTTGACGGGACCTAAGCCTTCATTCATTTTGACGGCCTGGACAGTTTGGGCGCGAAGTTTCAAAACCACAAATGCAGGCTTGCCAACGGGATTGATTTTACAAGAAAAGCAAATCAGGGCGAGAGTTTTTATTATTAATGGGTGGAAGTTTAAAATGCAGAGAAAAGTGCGCCAACTTTTTAATTAATTCTCTAATTTGTTGCTTGTGAAATCTTGTTTGTTTTGAACGGGAGAGGGAGAGGCGGAAAGCCGTTAATAATTAAGAGTATCGGAAGAAATGAAATGAAACAATGAAAAACTTGATGAATATTTTTATAACTCCACTCCGGACTGATTTATTATTTACTACAAAAACTAAAACTTTGTTCATCAACTGTTTATTAAACGAAACGCATTGTAAAGATCAATTTTCCTGTAACGTATTTTTATTACAAAATGTTTCCGCTTTTATTACTAAAGTTTTCTTGTTAATTTCAACTTAACTCGTTATTTAGTTTCGCCCAATTATAAATATAATAAACTTTTATAAGTATTATGTATCAAAGCAAAGTTTACAAGTGCAAGTCCAAATTAATGGTTTATCAAAGCTTTGGGCTTCGTGTTTCGGTTTGGAAGTTTTTGAATAAAAATGATTTAAAGAAACCTACTTTAATGTTGTTTTTATTAATCTTAAATCTCTGGCAAACCAAAACAAACTCTGGAAATTTATTATTCCTTTCTTCGCATCACTCTAATGGTCATAAATTACTTGCCTACATTATTTACAGCGTGGTTACTGTTAATGAGGGTTTTACCCAAAAGAATTTATATTACGTCGTAAATAATAAAAAAAAACTTTTAGTGTTACGCAAAATTTAAAATAAACAATAAAAAATGCAAAGAAAAAAAATTGTGTATTTCTATCACTTAAGAAAACGTGGAAAGTACAATTTTTTCTCCTTCTAGAATATTAAAAATGTAATAGAATTTTAACTGGTGTGAACTTTTCGTCGTCTTCTATCACACTGTTTTTCCTGATAATTTTGTAGCAGATTGTTTCAAATTTAATGGCTTAATTGTACTCTTAATGCTCGTAGTTTATTCTATTTCAACTTCACCTATTGAAAATATGGTGGTGTTGTTTGTTTCAAACGAAAATTTTTGGACAATGCTTTGAAATCAAAAGTGCATTATTTATTTATTGAAATCATAATTTTTTTTGTATTTTTATTTTTTTGGTCTATGTTTAAACCTTTATCTACACCCCAAATATAGACTTTTTGCTAGTACTTTGTAAACAAAAAAGTTTGCACATCTAGCTTTTTTCTGGCTTCAGTCATTCTTGTAGTAAAGTTTTTTTTTTAATTGAAACAAAGTTGAGAACTTAAAAACTAGTAACTTACCAATTTTAATTTTGTTGAATTATTTTACTTATAATAGCAGAAATAAGAAAAAATCTGCGATATTTTCATGCATTTTTAAACTATTGACAAGTAACTGAGCGGCATTTGGCGGAATAAATTAATAACAGTAAAATGGCCATAAAGTGGTAATATGTGGCTTTTTGAATAATATTATAAGTCGATTGAATAAGATTTCTTTTGTTTCATTACAAGAAATGTGTATTTTATAAACAATATTAGTTTTGGCTTTGATCAAAAATGGTGGATGCGCCGGGAGAATAATTAAATTAAATTGAAAAATATTTATTTGACTGTTAGATGTTTTTAAAACAAAATGAGGTAATAACTAGTAATATTATTTTGCGTTGGTTTGTGATAAATCGCCCGTGTCGGATTTCATTTCTTGATAAATTGATAAGCGAAATTCATCAATTACAATTCCATTACATTTCGCAGCTCGTGTTAAATAACAGATTACTGGAAGAAAATATCCCTTTAATCTAAACCGCAGCATTGTTAATCAAAAGCACAGACCGGGCAAAAAGTCTGGCGTTCGTCCAACGGAATGCACTTCCCGAGCCAAACTTGTACAAAAGTTTATCTCCTGGTTTATATGTAAGTTGGATTTATACGTCGTCTGAAGCGGCAAGAACCGCCGACGGCTGGCAAACTCGCAAAATTCAAAACAATTAGTCCGGATTTACTTCAAATCTACATGTCACTGGACCTGGAATTCGGTCCCGACGTGGAGAAATCGGGGCGTGATAGAATGGCGGTCGTGCGATTTTAGGAGATCCGGGAAGAATTGGATTTTTATGGAAAGTTATTGTATCGTTTTATTGCGTTCCGGGCTCGGGGCCGGCTTATGGATTGATAAATATTGACGAGCAAACAGATTTTGTGTAATTGAAAGACGCATTAATTATTTGGGGTTCAAACAAAATTCTCGGTGGCATTAATAATCGATAAATCCGTCGTTCTTCATTTTCAGTGCCGCTGAGTGCATTAAGCCCCGTCGATGTCGCTTCGAACAGCGTTGGCGACGATGCAGCTGAAGACGGCGCCATCCTGGACGACTTCACCACCCATGGCCTGGAGAGGCTGAGCTCTGCGGCGACTTGTCTGGTGGCGGGAGTGGAGTACACCCACGGCCAGCAGGTAATTTCGCTATTGTGATGCGTTTGGAAAGGTTGTGTACACTTTGCGACTCTAACTAAGCTAATTAGGCGCTTTGTGCGTTCACCACCTTAGCCCGTTGACCCTCTCGGGCGTAATTAAGCGCTCGTTAAGAAGACGCATTTCTGGATTTCGAACTGCAATTAGGGGTTTTATCAAACGCAGGGAAGTTTTAGGGATGAATGTGGCTAGAGCCAACAAAAACACTGTTTCGCTGGGATAAACAATAAAGCAAATGAATGAAAACCCATTTCGAATACGAATCAGTTTTAATAAACGTGCAAATTTGCGTCAGGCTGACGTCTAGGTGCACCAGCTAGGAAAAGTGGGAAAATTTGGAGAATTGGGCGGGGAATTGTGCTACTTTTGCCGTTTTTAAAACTTAAAACTCAGTTTTTTTAGTTAACCTCTTTTTTAGCATTTTAGGACCTTCTTCAGACAGAAAAAAGAAGCGCAATTATTTTGCAAAGTAAACAAAAGTACACCAAAAAATCCCCGAATTGTAAAAGTTTCCAAACTACCTAAGGCAAATTTTCGTCAGTTCACTCCAACATTAAAAACAAAATCTATCAAGTCCAAAAAAATGACTCCAAAAAAAAGCCAAAAAATAGTCCGAAATTAACCTTTTTATTCAAACTGTGATATTAATAGAACTTTTTTAAGCGGCATAAAGCGTTTTCAGTTTGCCTTAATAAAGGTTTTACGTCTCTAAGCAAATAATCCTTACATAAATCGTCTTTTTGAACCAGAATAGAAAGTTTTTGGTGTGTTATGTAAAAAATTTTTCGTTTCAAAGCAAAGAATCTTTTAAAGTTTGTTGTTTTCTACAAAACTGTAACTTAACTGGTTCTTTTGTACCTGAATACGGCGTTTTTAGTATTCTTTGTAAAAATTTGCTCTTTTCTTAGCAAAGAATCGTCAAAAATTAGGGGTTTATGTTAAAATTACAACATAATGAATTTTTTTCAGGCAGAATGAAACGTTTTTCAGCATTTCTTAATTTTTTTTTCTTTTCTAAGTATAGAAAATTCTAGACAAAAATTTCTTCATTTCTAAGCAAATGAATCGTCAGAAATAAGAGGTTTTTGTTAAAATTACAACATAATAAATTTTTTCAGGCAGAATGAAGCGTCTTTCAGCAATTCTCATTTTTTTTTCTAAGCAAAAAAAATTCTAGATAACAATTTTTTTATATCTAAGCAAAGAATCGTCCGAAATAAGCGGATTTTGTTAATATTACAACATAATAAATTTTTTTTACGCAGAATGAGATGTTTTTTAGCAATTCTCAATTTTTTTTCTAAGTATAAAAAATTTTAGATAAAAAAATTTCTATTTCTAAGCAAAGAATCGTCTGAAATAAGTCGTTTTCAACCAGACTATAAAATAATTGTACTTTTGAGCCAGAATTTAGCGTCTTCATTTGGTTTTAAAAAAGATTTTTTGTTTCCAAGCAAAGAACCGTTTGTTTCCTTTCAAAATAAACTATTTACAGAATTTCAAGCAAAAAATTGTCTAAGATTAATCACTCGCTCCCAAATAGGAAAAATATGCCTTCTTCTGAGATAAAATACCAGTTTTTGTGGAATTCTGTTAACTGGACTAAAAGTTAATAAACTGAATTGAAAATTACATAATTTGATCATTTTTTCTCATAAAAAATCACAATCATTATTAATAGTCACACAGTATTAGCACGTTTTTTATAGAAAAACAGATTTACTTTGCATTTTTACATTTTACATTTTCTTCAAAAATTATACAAAAAATAAATGGGACAAAAATTATATGACTTTTCGTGCTTTTAAAGACGTTTGTGAGCTAAAAACCTAGATTTCGCAAAAGACTGAAAAATTACAATACTGGATTACAAGTGTTTCGTCCAAAAATGCAATTCTTTTCCAACAATTTGATAAGAATATGACTTAATTTAACAAGTTTCCTAAAAAAATACCAAAAAATCGTTGAATTTGATTGAAAATAGTGCACTTTATACCTTTTTCGAAAATTTAAACACGCATTTAAAATAATTTTTTTGACAAACCGAAGTCAAAAATGACACTTTTCCTCAGCTTTTTAGCACGTTGTCGATCCAGAAAATTAATTACTTTCAAGTAAATTGTCTAAGCAATTGTGTTAATTATTATTCTTTATGTTTTTTGGAGCCTGAGGCAAATTTTTCCCATTTTATGATTCATTTTCGCTCCTCGTTTATGTATGTATACTGTATTCGTAACATGAAAACAGCTTTTTTAGTTCAGTTTAAATAATAATTCTTGATGAAATCTTTAGCTGATTAGAGAATTTCAAATTTCAAAGTTGGCGTTTGTTCCCGACAGAGCGGTATGTTTAACCGGATATCGTGGATTTTATTCGTTAATAATAAAGAAAATCAAAAGTATTCCACGTCGCTGAGGCCGAACTGAAATAAAAGAACTCCGAAGTTTCTCTTTTGAGAAACAATACAATACATCTCGTTTAGGGAAATCGCTTGAAAGTTTAGCGAGCACCCAACTTCCCCGCCTTTGTCCTAATCTCAGACTGAGCAATCTTCGCGATAAAACCGCGATTTTTCCCTCCATCTATTGTCGAACCTCCGGTTTTTTCGCATTTGTATTTGATCCGTAATGACATCCACAGTCCGGAAATTGGCTCATAGATGAGCTTCCGGCCGCTTCCGCCCAATTTATGCAAATGGCGTGTACGTAATTTACACGCTTTTTCAAGAAAGTCGATTACGTGTCAAAATGATAAACAAAGACGGCGCAATTATTTCGCGAAAAATTTCAATTCCTTGCAGCTAAATTACGTGTCAGCCGTACAAAAGGGGTGGCGACGGAGTTAGAAGATTTTTTGCGTTTTTTACGTGTGTTGCCTCGAGTCGATAGGATTCTCTCACCACCTTAACCCGAGTTTCGAGCGACTCATTACAGTAATTACAGCGAACGGAAACAACGTTTGAAGATATTCCAGATTCAAAGGACTAGACAAATAAAACCGTAATTAAGACTCTCTAGTAATCGGATGCTTAATTAACAACCCCACACATTTATTTCGCTCTTGGATTGTCCAATTTTTCCGAAAAATCCGCCAGAAGAACGCAATTGGGCCAAATGACTTTCCACCCTCGAGTTGGATAATTTTACCGCCCTGACGCAATGTCTCCTCATTTTCCTCATAAGCAGTGCGACATTCGCTCCGCTGTTTTATTCCCCGAAAAATTCGCATCAAATTACGTCTTTTGACAACAAACACTGCAATAAAACCAACTGAGTTCATTTATTCCTCTGCATCGTCTCCCGTTTTTGGCAGTCGGAGAAACAGACATCAAATTCAACTCAAAGCCTAATTAGTGACGGATTGGAAAAATTAAAAACGATTATACTTCTTCGAATATCTTTAAAATCTCGAAAACATTTTTAATTTTTATGTGTTATTCGTAAATTAAAAAAATAAGAACAACAAATTTTAGTTATTGTAATTTTGGTGATTTTTTATGAGTAGATAGGTATTGTAGAAATTTTAATCAAGTTGTTTTATTCGAATTATTTACACAATTTTGACTCGATTGTCACAAGATCTTGCTCAAAAGTAAGATAATTAACTAGTAAAAACAACCATAGGTTGCTTTTAATTAATATTTACTTATTTTATTTTTTATTTATTTTTGAGACTGATGGAAAAATCAAACTCGACTCGTATATTTCGTCGATATCTCGAAAACGACAAATCTTTGAACAAAAATGAAAATAGATTTAAAATTCTCAAACAATTTTACATCAAATAGAAAAAAATTTAAACTAAATTTTTATTTATTGTAATTTTGATTATTTTTTATGGGTAGGTGGGTATAGTAAAATTTTGATCAAGTTGTTTTATTCGAATTATTTACACAATTTTGACTCGATTGCCACAAGATCTTGCTCAAAAGTAAGATAATTAACTAGTAAAACTACCACAGGCTGCTTTTAATTAATATTTACTTATTTTATTTTTTATTTATTTTTGAGACTGATGGAAAAATCAAACTCGACTCGTATATTTCGTCGATATCTCGAAAACGACAAATCTTTGAACAAAAATGAAAATAGATTTAAAATTCTCAAACAATTTTACATCAAATAGAAAAAAATTTAAACTAAATTTTTATTTATTGTAATTTTGATTATTTTTTATGGGTAGGTGGGTATAGTAAAATTTTGATCAAGTTGTTTTATTCGAATTATTTACACAATTTTGACTCGATTGCCACAAGATCTTGCTCAAAAGTAAGATAATTAACTAGTAAAAACAACCATAGGTTGCTTTTAATTAATATTTACTTATTTTATTTTTTATTTATTTTTGAGACTGATGGAAAAATCAAACTCGACTCGTATATTTCGTCGATATCTCGAAAACGACAAATCTTTGAACAAAAATGAAAATAGATTTAAAATTCTCAAACAATTTTACATCAAATAGAAAAAAATTTAAACTAAATTTTTATTTATTGTAATTTTGATTATTTTTTATGGGTAGGTGGGTATAGTAAAATTTTGATCAAGTTGTTTTATTCGAATTATTTACACAATTTTGACTCGATTGCCACAAGATCTTGCTCAAAAGTAAGATAATTAACTAGTAAAACTACCACAGGCTGCTTTTAATTAATATTTACTTATTTTATTTTTTATTTATTTTTGAGACTGATGGAAAAATCAAACTCGACTCGTATATTTCGTCGATATCTCGAAAACGACAAATCTTTGAACAAAAATTAAAATAGATTTAAAATTCTCAAACAATTTTACATCAAATAGAAAAAAATTTGAACTATATTTTTATTTATTGTAATTTTGATGATTTTTATGAGTAGGTGGGTATAGTAAAATTTTGATCAAGTTGCTTTATTCGAACTAATTACACAATTTTGACTCGATTGCCATAAGATCTTGCTCAAAAGTAAGATAATTAACTAGTAAAAAAAACACAAGTTGCTTTTATTTATATTTATTTGTTATATTTTTTATTTATTTTTGAGACTGATGGAAAAATCAAACTCGACTCGTATATTTCGTCGATATCTCGAAAACGACAAATCTTTGAACAAAAATGAAAACAGATTTGAAATTCTCAAACAATTTTACATCAAATAGAAAAAAATTTGAACTAAATTTTTATTTATTGTAATTTTGATGATTTTTTATGGGTAGGTGGGCATAGTAAAAATTTTGATCAAGTTGTTTTATTCGAATTATTTACACAATTATGACTCGATTGCCACAAGACCTTGCTCAAAAGTAAGATAATTAACTAGTAAAACTACCACAGGCTGCTTTTAATTAATATTTATTTATTTTATTTTTTATTTATTTTTGAGACTGATGGAAAAATCAAACTCGATTCGTATATTTCGTCGATATCTCGAAAACGACAAATCTTTGAACAAAAATTAAAATAGATTTAAAATTCTCAAACAATTTTACATCAAATAGAAAAAAATTTGAACTATATTTTTATTTATTGTAATTTTGATGATGTTTTATGGGTGGGTGGGTATAGTAAAATTTTGATCAAGTTGTTTTATTCGAACTAATTACACAATTTTGACTCGATTGCCATAAGATCTTGCTCAAAAGTAAGGTAATTAACTAGTAAAAAAACACAAGTTGCTTTTATTTATATTTATTTGTTATATTTTTTATTTATTTTTGAGACTAATGGAAAAATTAAACTCGACTCATATATTTCGTCGATATCTCGAAAACGACAAATCTTTGAACAAAAATGAAAACAGATTTGAAATTCTCAAACAATTTTACATCAAATAGAAAAAAATTTGAACTAAATTTTTATTTATTGTAATTTTGATGATTTTTTATGGGTAGGTGAGCATAGTAAAAATTTTGATCAAGTTGTTTTATTCGAATTATTTACACAATTATGACTCGATTTCCACAAGATCTTGCTCAAAAGTAAGATAATTAACTAGTAAAAAAACCACAGGCTGCTTTTTATTAATATTTATTTATTTTATTTTTTATTTATTTTTGAGACTGATGGAAAAATCAAACTCGACTCGTATATTTCGTCGATATCTCGAAAACGACAAATCTTTGAATAAAAATGAAAACAGATTTGAAATTCTCAAACAATTTTACATCGAACAGAAAAAAATTTGAACTAAATTTTTATTTATTGTAATTTTGATGATTTGTTATGGGTAGGTGGGCATAGTAAAAATTTTGATCAAGTTGTTTTATTCGAATTATTTACACAATTATGACTCGATTGCCACAAGACCTTGCTCAAAAGTAAGATAATTAACTAGTAAAAAAACCACAGGCTGCTTTTAATTAATATTTATTTATTTTATTTTTTTATTTATTTTTGAGACTGATGGGGAAAAACCAAACTAGACTTGTATATTTCGTCGATATCTCGAAAACGACAAATCTTTGAACAAAAATGAAAACAGATTTGAAATTCTCAAACAATTTTACATCGAATAGAAAAAAATTTGAACTAAATTTTTATTTATTGTAATTTTGATGATTTTTATCAGTAGGTGGGTATAGTAAAATTTTGATCAAGTTGCTTTATTCGAACTAATTACACAATTTTGACTCGATTGCCACAAAATCTGGCTCAAAAGTAAGATTATTAGCTAGTAAAAAACCACAGGCTGCATTTAATTAATATTTATTTATTTTATTTTTTATTTATTTTTGAGACTGATGGAAAAAATTAAACTCGACTCGTATATTTCGTCGATATCTCGAAAACGACAAATCTTTGAACAAAAATGAAAACAGATTTGAAATTCTCAAACAATTTTACACCAAATAGAAATAACTTTGCTATAAATTTTTTGTTATTGTAATTTTGATAATTTTTTATGAGTAGGTAAGTATAGTAAAAATTTTGATCAAGTTGTTTTATTCGAATTATTTACACCATTTTGACCCAATTACCACAAAATCTTGCTCAGAAATAGATAATTAATTAGTAAAAAAAATCACTTGAAATTTTTGACCAATTCCTATTTATTTTATTTTTTATTTATTTTTAAATTACGTCTTTTGCCAACAACCACTGCAATAAACCGAACTGAGTGCATTTATTCCTCTAGAACGTCTCCCGTTTTTGTCAGTCGGAGAAACAGACATCAAATTCAACTCAATTAATTCTTGCTGGTGTCAAACGTGCGTGAATTTCCCGATAAATGCCGCCCCTATTTGCAACCACCACCGCACCTAACTCAGCGTACCGCAACAAAATCGAAAGCCTCAACGAGCGTTTAATTAGCGAGGGCTGGAGGCTTCCACTGACATATTTAAGGCAAGTGCATGTCATTAAAATTTTAATGGAAGAACCGCTCCGAAATTCTAATGGAAGCTCCTCAAAATTTCCCAAAAATAGGGGAGCAAATATTTGCCCTAGTTCGTAGTCCTTTATCTCGGTCGGTTTGCCTAAACAATGCTTTTATCTGTTGGGCCCCGGCGCTCGTAAAGACCACCGAATTTCTCCCATTAGCCGGAATCAATAGCAAACACATGCAAGCGAAAGCAGTAATTGACCTCACCCCCTGCGCAACGTAACAGGTGAGGGAATACATAAGAGCGGACATTTGCCAGGTGGAAGGAGAAATGAAGAAGACGGAATGTTTGCTTTATTGAACTGAGATATGCGGGGGCGGCTTTTCGGACCGGTGGAAGAATATTAAGGGATGGTATTCGAATTGTGTCTCTGCTGAATTTGTCGAATGGAAGAGGGAATCTATCGGTTATTTTTGTATTAAAAAGATTCGTTATCTTGTGGAAACAGTCGTTAGACTTGGGCTTAGTCCTTATCCTTTGGCCCGGAAACGGTTTGAATTTACCTGCGGTCAGGAAGTTTATCCTTTGTTTAAAGACAAATTTGGTTTTGCTTAGCAGATGGAGCCACACAATAGACAAGCTGTGTCATCATTAACAGTTGAGATTGCGGTTCAAGGCAAATGATTTAACGCATTATCTTATTACACAAGTTTTGTCGATGTTTGCAGGAATGTGGAGCACTTTTTGGGCGAGATAAATTTATCTGATTTGACTGCGTGTCGGCGTTAAAGCACTTGTTGCGTTTTTCCGTAAAATAATGGCATTGTCAACCTGCACTCTCATCAACAAATGTAAGCTTCGTGGGTGTGCGAGTTCATGCATTAAAGATGTCCCAAGAATGGGATTCGATTGCACAGAACCTACCGAATTAATTATAATGTAAACAGAGAACCGGAACATTGAATAGTTATCTAGTCAGCAAGCTGTTCAACACAGATTCTACGACCTCGTCCTCCTACCGTTCAAGTGATCTTTGTTCCTCCAAGCTCTTAAATGATTAATGAAGTCGTTAAAACGTTTCGCTTGGACGTTATATGCGGGCTTGATCCGAGAGATATCGAAAAAACTTTACGGTTTGTAATGTAGGCGACTGGGATTATAAAGAAACATTTACTTATCGTTTCATGTTTATTGTTTCAGTATATGTACTTTATAAATTCACTGAAACGTAATTTTAGACATAAAGTCGTTTATTTCCTGGTCACTGATATCCATCTTCGGAGTTACTTGCCTGAAAAGTAAAAGTGTATTTTCTGAATCTGGAATCGTAAACAAACCATACTTAAGCTTAATTTCCGCGACCGAGAACATTTCTTTAGATGCGTTCATCATTTTCGCCCATTTTGGACCAAGCTCTTGATCGTAGAAAACTTCTTTGATGCCAGTATTTACAATTAATTGTGCACAAATATTGCAAGGGAACCAAGTACAGTAAAGTTTTGCATTCTTTAAGGAACCTTTCGAATTGACAATTGCGTTCAATTCTGCATGACATACTACAGACAAAAGTGACCAGAATTTTTAATACAAGAAAAAAATTTATTTACCGCGAAGTAGTTTTTCTTTTGGATTCTCCCAATATTTGTTGAAATCCTCATGACTTTGAGGCATATCGTTGAAACCCCAACCAATCGCTTGGCCTTGAGCATTGACAACGCACGCTCCAACTTTCTTTTTAGGATCTTTGCTGTTACGGGACACTTTTTCACAGAAAGCCATAATTATTTCATTTTTTAAAACAATCTTGTCACTTGAAGAAAACTTTCTGAAAATAAATAAAATATAATTACAAGAAACATAAATTTAGAAATACATTATTACTCGCATTCAATTCCAACAGTGTTTAACATTTCTCTGGCAACTGTAAATTTTCTCAATTCCTTATGTTCGTCGTTCAAGTAGACAATTTTTTTAATGCCTGTTTGAATGATCAATTTAGCGGATTCGTTACAAGGAAAATGTGTGGTATAAAGAGTACACTTTTCAAGAGTTGCGTTCGCAGCCATGGCGTTAGCAATAGCGATTTGTTCGGTAGGACAAACTTGAAAAGACATTTAAAGATTATTTCTTTAAGAAAATTAATACTACCGTAAAGGCCATAAAAGTGTTCACTTGGAAGATTTTTCGTCGAAGGTAGTGAACCACCAGGCCACCCATTTGGGGGTGAATTAAAAGCTGAACCAATAATCATATCTTGGGTATTGACCACGCAAGCTCCTACTTGAATCTTGGGGTCCTTGCTTTTTCGAGCCAGTGAAAGGCAATGTTCCATTATGGCTTCATCAGCAGTTGGGTGGACGGTCCTACTCCTAAATATTATATGAACACTCAGTAAAAAATTGTAATTTTGACTCTTACGTGGTGGCCATTATTTTATTGTAAATGTTATAGAACACAGTTACAATTAATGATCGAAATAATGTTTATGTCTGTATTTATTTGCTGCATGTAAAAGTATTATCTTATCAAATTGAAGTGCATTAGATTAGTTAGACAAAGTTATGTTAAACTCTTATACAAAAATCAGATAAAAACACCATTTTTTTTGTTTTCAGTGTAAAATAAACCCTACAATCCTAATAGATTACCGACGATAATTAGGCAATGAAAATGATTCGTATAAGAATTATCGTAAAACAAAATATAAGGGAATAAAAACAAAGTTTGAAAATAGAGCGGTCGCTGGTTCAAAATAAAAAGTAGTTATCTATTTATGTCGTATACGGACTATTGCAAAACTAAGCAATACTTAAGTACCTAGTTACTTAAAATATATCAATTATCAGTTTTTGCAAGACAGTTGTATTATAAATTATGAAATAATGGTAAGTATTTTTAGGGGAACTACACACTACACTATCAGTGATAGCAAATTCGTGCACAATCTTTTTCTCAGAATAATAAAATGGATAACAAGCGGTCTTTTGTATTTTTCGAATAAAAAATTATAAATCAATGATTATGTACTAATTTCCAACAATATATCCAGACACAAAGAGATTTATGCACTTTTTAATATTCGCAGCGTGTGCGCAAATTGGTTTATGTCCGTAATTTTTTTATATCGTTTATGATAAAATTTTTACCATAACTACACCTCACAATTTAGCGCTCTAACGGCCTGTATGCCGTCATTTATTTTAACCTTTTTTTGTTGCTCTTATTCAAGTTATACAAAAATAATCACAGCAGTAGCAGTTGTTAGAAAATAGTATTTCGTCGATATCTCGAAAACGACAAATCTTTGAACAAAAATGAAAATAGATTTGAAATTCTCAAAAAATTTTACATCAAAGAGATATAATTTTGATATAAATTTTTAGTTATTGTAATTTTGGTGATTTTTATGAGTAGGTGGGTATAGTAAAAATTTTGATCAAGTTGTTTTATTCAAATTATTTACACAATTATTACTCGACTGCCACAAGATCTTGCTCAAAAGTAAGATAATTAGCTAGTAAAAAAAAACACAGGCTGCATTTAATTAATATTTATTTATTTTATTTTTTATTTATTTTTGATACTGATGGAAAAAATTAAACTTGACTCGTATATTTCGTCGATATCTCGAAAACGACAAATCTTTGAATAAAAATGAAAATAGATTTAAAATTCTCAAACAATTTTACATCAAACAGAAAAAAATTTGAACTACATTTTTATTTATTGTAATTTTGATGATTTTTTATGAGTAGGTGGGTATAGTAAAATTTTGATCAAGTTGCTTTATTCGAATTATTTCCACAATTTTTCTGTATAAAATAAAAAGTAAAGTTTGTCTATTTATGTCGTATATAGACTATTGCAAAACTAAGCAATACTTAAGTACCTACTTACTTAAAATTTATCAATTATCAGTTTTTGCAAGACAGTTGTATTATAAATTTTGAAATAAAGGTAAATATTTTTAGGGGAACTACACACTACACTATCAGTGATAGCAAATTCGTGCACTTCTGCACGTAATCCAAAACAAATTGGCCAAACAATACAATCTTTTTCTCAGAATAATAAAATAGATAACAAGCGGTCTTTTGTATTTTTCGAATAAAAAATTATAAATCAATGATTATGTACTAATTTCCAACAATATATCCAGAGACAAAGAGATTTATGCACTTTTTAATATTCGCAGCGTGTGCGCAAATTGGTTTATGTCCGTAATTTTTTTATATCGTTTATGATAAAATTTTTACCATAACTACACCTCACAATTTAGAGCTCTAACGGCCTGTATGCCGTCATTTATTATAACCTTTTTTTGTTGCTCTTATTCAAGTTAGCTAGAAACTGCCCCGTCTGGTGACGATAAAGAAACTAACCAAAACGGACACGTTTAGTTTGAACCTCGTATAGTATCCTAGTATTGGTATCCGTAGTTTACGGTCTTGGTAGAGGAAAAAATCAAAAAACAGTTTATTTCACTTTTATTGCAGCTTTTTTATTTATACAAAAATAATCACAGCAGTAGCAGTTGTTAGAAAATAGCATTTCTCTATTAAAATACATTAAGTATTTTGGTTATAAAACAATCCGTGGGGCCACCCTATCTTGAAGGTCTTCAAATTCAACTGTAATTTTTTTCTTTGACTTGAACTGCCTGCAAACAGAAACAGTCACTCCGTGCTACCTTCCACTTAAAAAATTACCAATATTTAACACCAGCACTGTCAAACATGGCCTTGGCCGCGACAGTACTCTTCTTGTGAGCGTGTTTATCAGACAAATACACCACCTCACTGATACCATTCTGGATAATCAACTTTGCACACTCATTGCAAGGAAACAGCGTCACATAAATCACACAGTCGTTCATGGTCCCGGTCGTATTAGCAATAGCGTTGAGTTCCGCATGACAAACTAAAAATTACCCGTTATGGGGGCCCCAACAGCGCGGCACCTACCATACAAATGCTTGTTTTCCAAAGGGTCCTCAGACCTTTTACCCCAGGGAAACTCATCGTCGTGACAGCCACGAGGCATGCCGTTGTAGCCGGAACCGATCAGGTTGCCCTGCCGGTCCACTACGCAAGCCCCCACCTGGGTACAGGGGTCCTTGCTTCGTTGGGCCGCCAACAGACAAAAGGACATAAAGTGCTCGTGGGCGTCCAACAAGGAGGCCGATTCCCTGGGATCAATTTCTAATTGAGCGAAATAAGACAGATCAAGCGTTTCACTTACAACAGCCGCGTTAAATTATCCATGTTCTGACGGCTGAAAAGTAAGGTTAAATTGGTTTGACGTTTGATATAACCTGGAATTCCGTCGATTTATGCAACCCAGAATACACACAATTTCTTTTTGATTTTTTTTATATATAAAATAGCCCTATTTACACAGAACCGAACTGAAATAATCAATATCCGGAAATTTATTACATTATTGATAAACTTTTTGCCCCCTTCGTGCTCTCATAATTTCATTAATTAAAATGTCTTTGGAAAATCCCTCTTCCGATATGAATTTTTTCCCTGGAGCGCATAAACCACACACCGGAGCTTCGAACTTATCTCCCGGATTAAAATTATACCGGTCGTAAATCCTCCATTGGCCGATAAAACACAACACACTCATTGATGTCCAGCCGTGATTAGCTTTCCGGTTTAATAAAATAGCCGACATTTTTCCGGGATGATTTAGATGGACTCTTGAAAACACTCGGAGTGTAACTGAAAAGCGCCGCGGCATGAATATTCATCGGGGGGTGACAGCAGGTGGGGGATGATCCGTCATTGCTACTTCTTCAACGAAAGGAAATTTGCATTCCGGGAGGGTATTTTTTATTGAGGCATTTTTCTCCAAAGAGACGTTATTGAAGTGTTTAAAAGACTAATTCGGTTTTACGACGGTTTGGCCAAATTGGCGTGACGGGGAAAAATGCAATTTTTGTTTGGTTCCAGATTTATCGGCCCGACCCTTGCGAATTCTGCCTGTGCTTGGACGGAGAGATGTTCTGCTGGTGGCAAGACTGTCCCCCCACGATGGAGGGCCCCTGCCGGGACCGCGGCCCGTTCACCCCCTGCTGTAACCCCTCCTCAAGCGAAATTCCCCCATTTTAACTCTGTTTTTGCAGTAAATACCCCTTCGGCTTCGACTGCTAAAAGCACGCCTGTTGAGCATGAACTGACTTCGGAGTCGGAAACTCCCGACAATTCTACGGACTCGGCCTTCACTTCCGAGATGAATTCGACGGAGGAATCCCCGGCGACGACCCAACAAGCCCGCTTTTGCCTCGTCATGGGTATAACTCGAAATTTGGAGAGTTTTGTTTGAAACTTTTTTTAGGACGGAAATACGAAGTCGGGGATAAGCTGCCTCACAACACCGGCAACTGCGTGGAGTGCGTGTGCGGTCCGGGGGCCAAGGTGACGTGTTCGCCCCACCAGTGCGCCCCCGTTGGCGAGGATATCAACGACTATCGCCCCCCGGGCCCGCGCCAGCCCGACGTCTTCTAATGGCCGCAGAATGGTTCGCTCTTGTGATAATCCTCGAGGGTAGTTGTGTCCGTTTCGTTGCCGTTAATGCCTTTTCTTCTTCTTCGACGGTCTTCGTCAATCCTCTACCCAGATCCCTAGTCATATCGGTGAAATATATCAATTTGTGTCTTATTTTATAGTTTGTAGGTGTATTGTTGAATTTTAAAGGCAGGAATGGACGTGTGCTAGTGATTTTATATTAGGAATTTTTATATTAGTCGAAACCACTGGAACCAATAACTTGATAGTTGTAGCAAATATTTGATAACGTTAGGTAAGGGCAACTATCTTTGTAAAAACCTCATTTGGGTTCTGTTCCTTCGAGTAGCGGCAGCCTAATATGAAAATATCCAAATCAAAGCGTTTCAAATCACTATTTATATTGTAAAGTGTACTTTGTAATACCTCTAAGTCTAGGCGGATTTTTAACAACAGTTATCGACCACAAAGGCATTGGATAATTTCGTGTTAAGCTAGTAATTATAACTGTTGTAAAAAATGTATCAGTATTATTACAAATAAGAATTCATACTTGTTATTGTTAAGTATGTAAAAATATTATGTTTCTTTATTGTATAGAAAAATAAAACATGGGGCAAATTTGGGAGCAACAGCTTTTTTCCTATAAAAACGACCACGAGATACACAATCATGATCAATTACCTATTTTTATTCACACTCAAATAATTTCCATCTAAAAATGTACACTACAGGAAAAAATTTAAATTAATTACTTGTTACAAACTGATAATCACTTTTCTATTTATTGACCCCACATCTCGCGCTGATCCATCGGTTATTTTTAACAGGTATAATTCTTTGATAAGACCAACAAGTCCGATAAACACCTAAATGGATCTCAAGTGTTTTCCCGGACGCCGTCGTCTCGGCGCTAGTTCGAAGATGCTCGCGTTTTGAACAACAACAACAATGCCAAACGTTTTTATTCTAGTGCCCTTGGTAATACTCCTGTGGATTTCTTTACTATTGTTAGGTTAGTTGTAATTAGACCATTCAACCTTATAACTGTTTATTGACTAATATCCCGGAGCATTGAGGGTGCGTCCAGGCCCCTTCTGCGACATAACCTAACTAACTAACTCTGCCAAAAAAACCCCCTCCAACTCCCGTGTCGCCCACGTGAGAGTTGCCAACCTAACATCCCCCCTTTTAAATACAAAACTAAGCTAAATATGAAACTAACTACCTGAGGTATCAAAATATACATATTTCAATAACAATAATAATCTTGGTATCTTTTGGGTCTTCTGATTGGTCTTTTCTTTGGTTCCTCTGATTCGTCTGGTTGTTCTGGGTCATGTTCGGGTTCATTATTTCTGTCTGGTAAGGGCTGAAGATGTCTTCGATTTCGTCTGACGCAACCGCCGTCAGTCTCGATCAAATATGACCTTGGTTCTTCACATCTGCGTTGTACTTCTCCCTCCTTTTGCATATTTATGATCCATACGCGATCACCTTCTTTTAGATTTTTCTCTTCTTTTGTTACTCGGTGTCGTTTGTCGTAGTTGGACTTCTGTTCTGCTTGATTGTTGATTAACGTTTGTCTGACAGTGTCATGGTCGATAGTTGCAGGTTTTAACCCTGAAGGTAACCTTGGCAGTCTGTCTCGAAGGTTTCTGCCAAAGAGCAGTTGGGCAGGTGACAATCCACATTTAGTAGGTGTATTGCGGTAGGTAAGAAGTGCAAGATATGGATCTTCATTTTTCCTCAATATCGTTTTGAGCAGCTTCACAGCACTTTCGGCTTGTCCATTTGACTGTTGGTAATGGGGACTACTGGTAATTAACTTAAATCCATATTTTCTGCTGAAAGTTCTGTATTCGTGACAATCAAATTGTTTGCCATTGTCGGAGCGGACAACTTCGGGTATACCATGTCTAGCAAACATTTCTTTGAAGGTCTCGATAACAACTTTGGCTTTGGTGGTGCGAAGTTTTCTGATTTCAGGATACTTGGAATAATAGTCCTGTACCACTAAGTAAGTTGACTCATGATATTCTGCGAGGTCGGCACCAATTGTTTGCCACGGTCTAGATGGAACTTCGGATGGTAACATGGGATCTACCGTTGGTCTGCGTAGTTTGATGCAAATTTCACATTTCCCGACGACTTCTTTAAGCTCTCTTGTGATACCTGGCCACCACACAGTAGCTTTGGCCCGGTCCAAACATTTATTAATACCGAAGTGTCCGTCATGGAGCACATAGAGGCACTTCTTCTGAAGAGGACCAGGAATGACGACTCGGTCTTTGTAGCAAACAATGTCATGAGCGATGCTTAAGTCTTGTTGATGAGAGAAGAATTTACTGACTAACGGGTCGCTTTTGTGTTTCTGTGGCCAACCATTTTTGACGTATTCTTTGAGTTTGCTGTACGTTGGGTCCTTGTTTTGGTAAGACTTGATTTCTTCCGTTGAACAAATTTCTGTAACGACCTCACGCATCACGAAATTGATGTAGAGATTTTGAACGTCTTCTAGAAGTGGGTCTTGGTGTCGAATTCTGCCTTGGATTGGTGCTCTGGATAATGCATCGGGAACGAAAAACGTTTTACCTGGAACGTATTCTATAGTATAGTTAAATTTCAATAACCGCATGCGAAATCTTTGTAGCCTGTTGGATAGTTTGTTGAGCTCTTTGGTGGCCAAAATTACTGTTAACGGTTTATGGTCGGTATGAATTTCAAAATGAGCGCCCAGTAAGAAATTTTCGAGTCTTTCACACGCCCATGTAATGGCGAGAGCTTCCTTTTCAATTTGAGCATAGGCTTGCTCGCATGGTTCGAGGGTACGCGAACAAAAATAAGTAGGTTTCCAATTTCCGTCACTTTGTAACTGTTCTAAAACGGCACCTAAACCAAAAGACGATGCGTCTGCCGACACTCGCGATTTTTTGTCCGTGCTAAACTTGGCTAACACGCGCGATGATGCGATTTCACTTTTAAGTTTTTCAAAATCCGCTTGATGTTTATCTGTCCATACAAACTGTTTATCCTTGTGCAGTAGTTCACGTAATGATTGGGTTTTTTCCGAAGTATTAACGATAAATTTTGAGACATAGTTAACCATGCCGAGGAAAGTTCTAACTTCGGTTACCGACGATGGCGCGGGATAATTATTAATGGCTTCAACGCTTTTGGGATCGGCTTGAACACCATTTTCGGATATTAAGTATCCTAAATATAAGGTCTTGTTCGTTTTAAATTCACATTTGGATTTGTTTAAAGTCAAGCCGTGATCCGATAAGAGTGTTAACACTTTGTTCACGTTTGTGTCATGTTCAGCTTCGTTGCGGCCTGTGATGAGGATGTCATCAGCATGAACATGGACGTGTTCCATTTTTAATTTGCCGATTACGCCGCTGATGGTTTTTTGGAAAACTTCTGGTGCTGAGGTGATCCCAAATGGAATGCGTTTGTAGACATACCTGCCAAATGGTGTGAGAAAACAGGTATATTTGCGCGATTGCGGTGAAAGTTTAAGCTGCCAAAAGCCACTGGAAAAGTCTAACTTGGTAAACCACTTCGCGTCTTTCAGTTTCGAAATTGTCTCATCGACCGACGGTAATTGGTACAGTTCGCGATTAACGCACTTGTTTAGCTCGGTGTAGTCTGAACACACGCGAATTTTTCCGTTCTTTTTCGCTGCAATAACCATAGGTGCACACCACTCAGTAGGTTCATTAATGGCTTCTATAACGTCTTCGCGAATCATCTTGTCCAGCTCCTTTTTTACTACATCCATCATGGGGAGTGGAATTCTTCTAGGCGTGTTTAAGGTCCAAGGTTGTGCGTCTGATTTTACTTCAATTGTGTACTCAAAATTCTTAAGAGTTCCCAAGCCTTTGAACACCTCTGGATATTTCACCATCATCTTATGTTGGAATTTTTCATCAGCTTTTCTGCTAGTTACATGTCTAATAACACTGTCACTCGCAACGAGTTCTTTGCCAGTCCATTTGATCATGTCTAGTTTTTGTAAGGCTGGTCTTCCCAGTAAGTTATCTGGTGTATCAACGACGAAACATCTAACATTTTCTATCTTATTTTCCCATTTAAGAGGAACTACTATCTCTCCCTTTATTTCCAATTTTCTCTGGTTTCCTTTTCCGGGTCCCAACAGTGTTGTTTTTGTTCTTTGTAACTTTACTTTCCCCTGAAGTTTATCTTTGAATTCTTTGCTAGATATTATGGTTTCATCGGCTCCGGTATCTATTTTGAATACAATGTTTGTATTAAAAATTTCCGCTACCGCTTCCCAAGGTTTGTCCAACTTTACTCGATTAATATTGATAATCTCCCTACAATCATAGCTCGAATCATAGCTATCATCAGTATCATCTGATATTGAGGTTTCAGATTCCACTGCGTTTACGTTCTTTGTTTTACATCTGGATGCAAAATGGCCTTTAAAGTTACATTTATGGCACGTTTGTCCATTGGCTGGGCATTCCATCCTGTTGTGTGTGTTCGAATTTCCACACCTTATACAACCTTTAAATTTATGTTCACTTTGTTGCTTTCCATCTTTGCTCCTGCGCTGTTTTCCTTCATATTTCACGGATTTATGGTTAAATTTCTTGGCTTTGTCTCTAGCTACTCTGTTTACCGTTTCCTCTCTCACTCTTAGTTCTCTGTTTTCGGTTCTAATCCTCTCCACTTGAGTTATTTTGTCAATTGCTGTTTTAAGTGTCAATTTGTCATTCATTTGTAGATTTTCCGACAATTTTTTATCACGAATTCCAACAACTAATCGATCTCTTATGAGTTCCTCCTCCAAATCTCTGTAATTGCATGTTTTGGCCAAGCTTATGACGTCAGCGATGTACGTTTGGGCGTCCTCACCTTCCCTTTGGTCACATCTGTTAAACTTAGCTCGTGCGTAGATTGTATTAGGAGTGTCTTTGAACTCGTTATCAAAGAATTCTTTCAGCGCTTTGTAACTAGGAAAATCGGTTTCCTGTTTCTGCTTAGCCTCCATAAACTTTGTAACTTTCGCCCCCATATGCAACAATAAACTATTAATTTGCTCTGCTTGTGTGCTTTTGTCTAGTTTTGTTGCTGTTCTAAAACGTTCATAATGTGTAATCCACACTTGCCAATCTTCTTTTTCGAATGAAAATTTCTCCGGAATCGGAATGGAGTTGCTGAAGACGATGCTACTCGTTGGAGCCTGCTTTGACGGTGTGTCACTCGCCTGAACCCGGGCCTGTGCTTGTGCCACGAGATCCGCATATTTTTGCTCCAACTCGGCCACTTGTGCCTGAAGTGCATCCATCGTGATAGTTGTGGTGGTTTTTTACACTCACAATTTGTAACACGAGCGGGATTCGGATTTTAAAACACTGACACCATGTTAGGTTAGTTGTAATTAGACCATTCAACCTTATAACTGTTTATTGACTAATATCCCGGAGCATTGAGGGTGCGTCCAGGCCCCTTCTGCGACATAACCTAACTAACTAACTCTGCCAAAAAAACCCCCTCCAACTCCCGTGTCGCCCACGTGAGAGTTGCCAACCTAACAACTATTATTACTAAAAAATAGCCTAAACACTTCGATCCAACTGGACATAAACACCAGCACGAACACACTCGCTAAAATCGCCACAAAAATACCAAACAGAATCGAAAACACTGTTCCGGTGAACAAGAAGAAATACCACGTTCCGAAGTTTATGCTAGAATTATACGAACAAAATAAGGTGAAGAGGGACAACTTGACGCGTCCTGACGTCGTCCGCAGCCTAACTCCGAAACATGCTGGTGAGTATTTTCAGTAAAGTTTTTTAATCGAAATTGACGAATTTAGGGCCGATTGACGACAATGAAGTTCTTGAAGAATCCGAAAATCACTTGCTCATTTTCGATTTGCCAAACGTGGACGAAGAGGAACAGTTTGTAAGTGCCGAGCTGAAAATCCTGACTTTGGTTGAGGTCAAATCAGGGGTTGAGCGACAACTCGTAGTTTCAATCTACGACGATGTGACTAAAAAGTTTCACCACCTGGAGCAAATCCATGTTTACCACATGAACGACACGTGGATTTCTTTCAACGTTACGCAACCAGTCGTCAAAATTTTGCAAAAAACGCAAGGGCAGAAGTATCTGAAAGTGGTAATTTCGGTGCGCGCGTTTTTGTCCTATTACAAGGCGCCTAAGAGTGACTTTAAACTGTCTCTAATGCCAGTCGAAGATGATTTTGACCACGATTACCCAATCCTCTTACTGTCTTACACTTCAAATAATAAAAATATAACACGACGGAAAAAGCGCAGCTTGGAGGATGACTATGAAGAAGAGACGAACAAACTGTGGGACGACGACACGACCAAAAAAATCCAAGCAAAGAAGATGAAAAAAGTGAAGAATAGTTGTCGCCGCAAGCCCCTCTATATCAATTTCTCTGAAATCAATTTCGATTTGTGGATTCTCCAACCTCCAGGTTACGAGGTAATGCCACAAAGCCATGTTCTGCATTTAATGTGTGACTTGCAGGCGTACCAGTGCCAAGGCAAGTGTTTCTACCCCGTGGCTGAGCACTTGAACCCCACCAAGCACGCCATAGTGCAGGCACTCCTCCACAGCGTGTCTCCATCAAAGGTTTCGAGGTCTTGCTGCGTCCCAACCAACTTGGACTCGATTTCAATCCTCTACGTCGACAATAACGGCGTTCTCACTTACCGTTACGCTTACAAGGACATGGTGGTGTTAGAGTGTGGTTGTAGATAAGTTCGGTAATAAATATATTGTGAGAAATATTACAATTGAGCACGAGTCTTAACACAGCACTTGGTACACTTAACTAAACATAGCACTACACATTTCGTTGTTCTTCCTGTTCAGGGAGTACGTTGTTCCCGGCACTTGCACTTTCTTGTACTTGGCGATTCGCATCTTGTGCTTGCTCCCGGGGATCCGTTCGATTTTGTAAATGTTGTGTCTGAAATCATCAATTAAAAACGAAAAAACTCGACTAGAAAAAATTACCTGAAAATCGAATCCGGCTGAGTGACCCTCATACACAGATTCATGTTTCCTGAGAAGTCTATGTCTGATTTGAGATTCAGTTTCGGTTCAAGCGAGGCACTGAACTCGATCTGCGACCTCACGAAAGACGCATCGACTGCAATCAACCCATTGGTCACAATCCCGGCCCTGAAAACTCAACTGAACACAAATTTGGCACAGTGTTATATCTTACGATTTCTCGACGTTGGAATCAGCCGTGCGGCCCCACAGCGAAATCTCGATGTTTCCAGACAAGTCGAAAGACACGCCCCCTTTCAGACTGAGCTGGGCCACGAAGCCTGGCCCCAGTCTGATAAACTCGAGGTGGTCTTGCAGCAAAATAAGGGCCTGGAACGCCGTGGTGCGTTCCGACGCTGTTCCAGACCACACATGACCCATGAGTTCGCTCTGACCGTTGAAGAAGACAAACGGGCGGATTTGCGTGTCCAGAATTGTGAGGTCCATGCCAGCAGTGGCCGTTTCCTCGTCACCTTCCACTTCGCCACCCACTAAACCGCTCAAACCGCCGGCGAAAATCCCCAAACTGAACATTTCCCTACTCTGGCTGTCTTTATCCATCATGACATTGACGATTCCGCGCTTAACAATCCCGCCAAAGATTTCCTGGATTGTGAGAAGACTGCCATTGCTTGAGGGACTGCGCAAAAACGTGCGTTTTAAAGCGGTCGAAAGGCCATAAGGGGCCAACACTTCGTAATTGTTCAACTTTGGGTCGGATCGGATCAAGTGCGACAGTCTTTGGTTGAAGTTTCGGTCCTCGTCCGCCAACATTTGGAGCCGCTGCATGACGTATTGCTTGACTTCGACACTAGAATCGTTGGTTTTGAGGTAGTGTAAGAAGTCTTTCAAGAGACTGTCGCCGGGTTGGGCTTCTAGGAGGATATCAGCGGCTAGGGTGCGAGCACTCGTGTCGTATTTCCGGTCGAGTTGCAAAAACGTTTTCCGCGCTATTCTGAATATGTCAGGGGTCCATCGAGAAGGACCGAGGGCCTTAATGGCTTTGAATGCAAGTACCCCCTCTTTGAACGTCCCTTCTTCTATTATTTTGACCAGGAGCGGGACGGTTGTGACACTTTTGAGGTTCTTCAGCGCTCGTAGAAACTTGAACCGGTCTTCACCTTTGGCATAGTTCAAGTTGTTCACAATTATTTCCTCCACGCTTCGCACAATCTGAAAAATCAATGACGTGACGAAACAATTAAATGTGACCCACCTTGCGCTCGCCCTGCGTTAAAAACGCCATTTGTGCAATAGTGAGGACTAAAGTTTCCTTGACTTTGTCCGGGTAGTTGTCATTTTTGCGATGTCTCTCTAACAAATCTTTCAAAATATCGGGGTTAGGGTGCGAAGAGAGTGAAAGTGACCACAGGTAGCGTTCGCTCAAGTCCTGGTGCTCCTCTTTGTCGAAATGGAGCTTCTTCAAGACACTGGCATGGGCTTCGGGTGTTTGGACGTAGCCCAAAATATCGTAAATTTGTGGCCTGGAAGGAACAGTTAGGCACAGTCGGGCCCAAGTTTGCAACTTACAAAATCTTTTGGTTCTTCTTGGACCCCAAAACCTTGACAATTTCGTCCTTGGTTGCCTTCCTGGCGGCGTCCAAAAGGCGCAAAAATGATTTCGCCGAAAGCAAATTTCCCAAATTTGAGATGTTGTCCCTCAGTTCGTTGACCAGGTTTGGGAACGTTTTGCCATCATCGTCATTTTCTTCTTTTTGTAACTGAAGGGTGTCTTCGGTGTACCCTTGAGACACCGAATCGACAACTGATTCAAGCGTAGCTCCTTGGAGAGGTCCAGTTTTCTCATTTTTGACATGGTTCAGGATTTGGTCGGCTTCTATCACACTGCCAATGTCTTCCTTCACCGATAAAACCATGCTGTGTGATTCTTTGGCATAAATGGCTTTGATGTGAGTTAGTTTGGGGTCCAGTTCGTACGTTACTTGTCTGGAGGAAGCGACAAGGACGTCGAGGATAGGATGGGCGGTTTTGACAAAGGGCAAGTCGGAAGAGATACAATTGGTTTTGGTTTTCCGAAACTTCGTTGTGTCAATGGTGTGGTAAACGGTTTTGCACGACCCGGAAGCGTCATTTTCGGTGGTTTCCACATCCAGGATTTGGAACTAAAACCGGACGTTAGTCCTGTTTAAATTAAATAAAACCAATCACCTGGAATAGACTCGCTATCCCTTTTTTGAAGTTGGCCAAAGACTTGGGTTCGCCCTTTGGGAGCAAAATCTTGCCAATTTTGCCACTGCGCCACGTTACATAGAACGGTTTTAGGGAGAACTCCTCCAGTTTGGAGGAATGTTCGATGAAGCCATCGGGAGAGGGAGCTTTTCTCGACCGAATGTGCAACTGGGGTGCCTTAAGCTGTCACAATGTTAGCGTTATTTCTTGGCCAAAATTTTGCTTACCTCAAGTTTGAGTAATTTTTCCTCGCTCTCGCCCCAGAGACTGTGCACCATAACATCCCCCGTGATGAAAAAGCCCACGTTTTTGCCGCCCCCCGTTTTTTCATTCAACAGCACGGTCGAGTGTAGTTTATAGACCGCTTTTTCCCCGACTTGGAACAAATTCACGTCATTTTGGCCCGCCGCTGACGAAATCAGCACAAAACCGTAGCAAATTCCCACAAGCCACGCAACCACCATGTACAGAGTCAACATTTTCGCACCTAGTAATTGTCACTGAACATTTCTTGGAGCTATCTCAGCTCGGGGTCAAAGTGTGGATTCTTATCGTCCAGTTATCAATCGCCTGTTGCCGGCTCATTTTATACCCAGGATTTTTGAAAAAAACAGACACATTTTGCAAGGCTAGCACTTCCGCTAGCGTGGACGATTCGAATTGAGGTATTTTAGCGCGAGTTGGAGGCACACTGACCGGGTCTCTGAGGAGAATACGCAAGTGGGCACTACGACAAACCGGATTTCTATGCTCTGGGAGGTAATTCACCGTGGAAAATCACCCACATTTTAGCTGCGACGGAGCAAATCGGATTAATTAACAGACAATGGGAATGCGCTCGTTGACGTCAGGAGGACCCACACTCGGATAGTAAAAGTTGATTCATGAGAAAAAAAGCGCTAATTGTCAAAAACAATTGTTTATTTGATTTGTTCGCTGATGGGTTCATTGACGACTTTTTCATTTATGGAATTTGTTTAATAAATATTTAGAAGCTGATTTAATTAACAATCATATTCTGTGTTCTTCGTTGATAAAGATAACAGTTTCGCCTATCTTTCATATTTAACACGAAAAACAAAAAAAAACGTTTTGATAATGTTGAATATCGTAGTGCACATTTTTAACTAATAATCAACACGAAATGTAAACAAACTTGCAAACACATCAAAATTCTAGGTGATCCAAGCAAAAATGAGTAATTAAATAAAACACACGTGTACTATCTCAGTCGTTTATTGAAAAATACAGTCATTATCACAACACGTAGCTTTTTCCTGTAATTCCTGGACTTTGGGTCTGGACTAGCATTGGGCCCTTCTCTTGCGGTACTTTCCCCAAACCACCTCTTCGGAATTTTTGCTTACACATCCTCCTCCTCGACGTGATTCAGTAAATACCGTTAAAGCATACGGTTAAAACCTTGTTCTACTTGTTAACTCCTGCACGTTATCGTCGTTACCCATCATTGTTTAATGATTTTAATTCCGTCGTGAAACATCTAATTGTTACAGTGTTAATGTAGTTTTACTCTCATGCATTCCAAGGCAAGGTCAAGGTGATTTCAATCTGGAACACCTGCTGGTTGGAAGATTAGGCATTGAAACCGTTTTGGAATAATTTCTTAAACGGGATGTTTTCTGAATACGAGAGTGAATGGCATGCTATTTTCGATTTAGAGTTTGTAAAGTAAAATTATTACATCTCGAGAAGACGTTTAGATAACTGTTAACACAAAGTAAACTTGTTTATTTGCCAGTGCATTAAAATATTTACAGTGGCGATAATGACGCTCCACGTTAGGCTATTAAGTCAATTTGCGTTTTTTTTTAACTGACGCGTAATGGAAATAACGGTCCTTGGACTATTAGAGAGTGTCATCAATTATATCATTATTTAACAATTTTTTAAAATTTTTGATTTTGAAACACATGCCTAGCTAGGCAACCAATGATACAGTCGTAATAGTTCGGAGTTTGTCCGTCAAGTGCGCCAAATTTGGCGCGAAAAATAGGCAATTTTTGTGCAAAAACCGGTGTATTGCCCCCATGGACGAGTTCCCCAATTCTGACGATGAGTTCGAGCTTATGTACGGCGACGATCTCGAGGTGCTCCATGAGCAGGGAGGTAAATTACTGGTGGAAGTAAAAGAGAGGTGATTCTAACCTCAGAATTGTAGACGTCCAAAGGACTCCAAGAAAATCGCGCCGAAGTCTTGAATTCACCCAAACCCCAGTCTCCCACAACGATAACTCCTTCAGTGATGCTTTCACCCCCCTTGAAGCCCCCGTTCCCGAGCTTAACACAAATAAGCGTTCAATTGAGGAGTTGTTTGGCGACATTGACGATATTTTGTACGAAAATCGGGCGAATGCGAAGCGATACAAAGGTGATAATGCGGACGAGCTAGCGCTAATTGAGCACATAGTCGAGCTGCGTAAACTAAACCGGGAGCGTGACGCCCCGGAAATTTTCCGGAAAGCCCACGTTCAGAGCATAGACAGGGCCAAAGACAACCTGTCGTACACCGTCCCGAGTTACCCCTTCGTGGGGGTGACGCGGGTCGACGGCCGCCGGTTGTACATCCGGTGCCACTCCGAACAGTACGAACTGGAGGAGCGGCAAAAAATCGTCCAAGAAATCAACCTCGCGTGCACTTTGGGGCCCAATGACGGCCTCTGGGCCGAGGCCCAAGACCTGATTTTGAAACAGGCCACAGCCCCCGACCTGGAGCAGTGCTACCAACCCGGCGATAAAGAACTATGGGTTGACTTGTACAAACCGCGCAAATATTTCGAACTTTTGAGCGACGAAAGCACCAACCGGATAATGCTGCGTTGGCTGAAGCTTTGGGACAAGGCCGTTTTCAAGCGGCGCCCCAAAATCAAGCCAATCAAACCGGCGGAAAAAAATAAAAAAATGTTTAAAGCCCCCGATCTTTGCACGGATTTGGACGAACACGGGCGTCCGCTCCACAAAATCGCGCTACTGTGTGGGCCCCCAGGGCTCGGGAAGACCACTCTGGCCCACATGGTGGCAAGGCATGCGGGCTATAACGTGGTGGAGGTGAATGCGTCCGATGATCGCAGTTGCGAGGCTTTTAAGACAGCTCTGGAGAACGCGACGCAAATGCGCTCGGTTGTGGATCAGGAGAGGCGCCCCAATTGTCTCGTTTTTGACGAGATCGACGGGGCGCCCCCTTCCTCTATTGACTATCTCGTCAAGTTCGTGCAAGGGGGCCCCAGCGGCAGGAAGAAACAGAAGGAGAGGAATGTCTTGAAACGGCCGATTATCTGCATTTGTAACGATGTTTACGTGCCGGCGCTGCGCCCCTTGAGACAAATCGCGTTCGTTGTCAATTTTCCGCCCACTTCTAACACGAGACTTGCCGAACGGTTGATGGAAATTGCAAAGTGGCAAAAGGTCAAGACTGACATGGGGGCCATGCTAGCCTTGGCCGAGAAGTCCCAAAATGATATTCGGGCTTGTTTGTCTGTCCTACACTTTTTTAAGTCGCAAGACAAGGCTGTGACGTTATCAGATGTGCACAAGACAAGCGTCGGACAAAAAGACATTCAAAAGGGGATTTTTTCGGTTTGGCGGGATATTTTCCTAATTGATAAAGCGAACGGAGACAGTTTGAAGGCCCGAATGTCGGGGGTTTTGAACGTAGTTAACGCCTTCGGTGACTACGAAAAAATCGCCCAAGGCGTGTTTGAAAATTACCCGAATTTGAAATTCAAAAATACATCCATGGTTGAAACCTGCCTGGCCTTGGATTGGTTCGGCTTTTCCGATATTGTAAACAAGTCAATTTATTCGACCCAAAACTACAATTTGGGGAGCTATTTGCCGTTCGCTTGTGTCGTTTGGCACTTTGCTTTCGGGAGCCGGAGCTGGCAGAAGTTGCAGTACCCGAGCGCGGGATACGAGGTGAGTTTTTGTATAATTTTTCATTATCTTGGAAGTGTTCCATTTGAAATCCGTAAATAATCCAGCGGGGACAGTTCGGGAAACGAAAAGTTTTGACAGCGAGTCCGAATTTATGTGTTGTCGGTCGTAATTTCAAATTCTATTCGGGGTAAGAGGACGCGTGGGAACAAAGCACCGCCTCCCGAATAATTAATGAGTACTTATTGTGTGGCGTAATTACGCTCCGGTTGTTGAGAAACCCTTTTAAAGAAATGAAAACGTATTAAAAAGTGCGCGCACGAAAACTGCGAGATTTTCTTTTGATTTAAGCAATTTGGAATGGGGAGGCAGGGCCGGAACGCCGGTTTTGAGGTTCTGTACGAAATAAACAGCAATGAAATACGAAAAGTTTTTTCTTTCTTCCAACACAACATATTCCTTTTTCCTACTTTTTCATATCGTTTTTAAATTTTGTTAGTTTTCAGTCTTTTCGTGATAATACTCGAAGATTATCGAAATCAAGTGCTACGTCTTGTAGCTGGGCCAAATTTTGAAATTTTTTAAGTGGTTCAAAAAGGAAAATAAAATAAAGAAAATCCTTTAGTATTAAAATTCTGTGAATTATTATGCTGGAAAGTAAATATAAATCATAAAGAATATAAAAAATAACTCAAAACTTTTCACTAATGCACAAAACAAATTCACAAGGCAATTTTTGTTGTTGTACGTCTTCAGTTTAAAACTTTTGAAGCTTATTACCTAATTGTTTGGCGTCCGATATCTTGACGTTATGGAAATAATAATTAATTCTTAAATTAATGTTTGAAATAATTATTTGTTCTACCAAATACAAATGTGGTTTTATTTAGAGAATGATTTTTTTCTTATTAGAAATTTATAATTTAGTTTTAACTTTTTTTCTCTTGCTATACGATTCAAGTGACGCCGACAACGAAAAAACTGCCAATCTGAAGTTCGGTCATATTCTGGATAATTATTCTCCTAGAAAGTGTGATTGTTAACACAATTTTTTTTATGTATAAGATTTATTTGTAAAAATTGACGAAATATGAATCAGAGTTTTTGGAAACTGTTCAAATAACTAACTCATAACAAAATTTTTAAATTTGGATTTTAAATGAAAATTTACTGTTTATTTTTAATTCTGAAGTCAGATTTTATGTTGAAATTTTTTTGTGTGAAGTTTCAAATCCAAATTTTAGTAACTTCGACTATTTTTTTTTTCATTTATTTTTACTTCAAAAAATAGCTTAAAGTATGTATATTATCTGTAAGTCATAAAATGGGATCTCTGTTCGTTTAGGAGATATATTACTTAATGTACCTACAAAGGTGCGTGCTTAGATCGGCCTTTTTTTTATAAGAAAAATTATTTAAATTTTGAATCTGATTTCAGAATTAAAATGAACGGTTAATGTTCTAAATGAAGCAGCATTTTAAATATTTTGTTGTACAGTACAAAAATTTTATGCCTAATATACTCACCGGCAAAATTATTGCATCACATGAGAAAAATATTTTTTTACTGCTTAAATTAAAAAAAAAACAAAAATTGATCAACTACTTAACGTTAAATTAAACTTTCCATTTTGTGTTATTTGTCCTTGGAAATATATTTGTTTGATTTCGTCGAAGATGGTATATAGGACAATTGAAATAAAACCATTAATTTTGTCGCGACGTTTCGATGCTTTTATTGTATTTTCATCAGGCGAAGAATTTTCTTTGTATAAACGTGGGAGGCATGGCACAGTCAATGCAGAACAAATTGTACTACTGAGTTTTTTTGACTGTTTTTTTCTAATCTTAGTAATGTTATTCTCCAATTATTGCATGAAATGAGCCAAAAATTACAATAAATGACTGTTCTCTATTCTTCTTTTTTCTATTTTTAGCACGTGCAAGCAGGTCTTTAAGCTAAAAAAATTTCGGTTTATTTTTATTATTATATTATTTATTTTTTACAATCATAACATTCATAAAGTTTATAGAATGAACAGTGTATGGACTTTATATTAGAAAAATAAAAGTAACGTCTGAAAGAAAAACGTGTTTTCATTGTTTTATAGAAACTTAAATTTGCGAATTTTCTTTAAAACTAGTCTCGAAAATGACTAAATTGGACTTCTCTCTTATTTTCTTTTTGCTATTTTGAACAAAAAAATTATTTTTATTATCATTTTATTTATTTTTTACAATCATAACATTCATAAAGTTCATAGAATGAACAGTGTATGGACTTTATATTAGAAAAATAAAAGTAACGTCTGAAAGAAAAACGTGTTTTCATTGTTTTATAGAAACTTAAATTTGCGAAATTTCTTTAATACTAGTCTCGAAAATGACTAAATTGGACTTGTCTCTATTTTTCTTTTTGCTATTTTGAACAAAAAAAAATATTTTTATTATCATTTTATTTATTTTTTACAATCATAACATTCATAAAGTTCATAGAATGAACAGTGTATGGACTTTAATTAGAAAAATAAAAGTAACGTCTGAAAGAAAAACGTGTTTTCATTGTTTTATAGAAACTTAAATTTGCGAAATTTCTTTAAAACTAGTCTCGAAGATGACTAAATTGGACTTCTCTCTATTTTTCTTTTTGCTATTTTGAACAAAAAAAAATATTTTTATTATCATTTTATTTATTTTTTACAATCATAACATTCATAAAGTTCATAGAATGAACAGTGTATGGACTTTATATTAGAAAAATAAAAGTATCGTCTGAAAGAAAAACGTGTTTTCATTGTTTTATAGAAACTTAAATTCGCGAAATTTCTTTAAAACCAGTCTCGAAAATGACTAAATTGGACCAAAAAAAATTTCGCGTTTTTCGAAACATTGTCAGAAAGAAGCCAAAATGCGTCCAAATAAAGTAACTTATTTTGAGCGTGTCAAAATAATAATGATAATAACTCAAGCGTGGGTGTCACCCACGTTTTTGAGTTTTGAGCTAAATTGATTAGTTATTTCTGTTTAGTTTTTTCGTAAGAAGTGTAGCTGCTTGCTGGAAAGCCAGCCGTTGCATTTTTTCGCGATTCCGGCTCTGTCCCCCTCGTTTAATGAGATCGTGAATTATGCAACGGACCGAGCAAACTCGTTACATTTAAAAAGATATCATCCGATACTTGTCCGGTAATTAACGTCTCTACTTGGAAAATTGTACGTCGGAGAGTGACGCTCGACTCAAACGGGGTGTCAAGTCCTTGGCGGACTGCTTTCAATTTTTCTCCTTCTTGTCTTTTCAGGCCAGAACCAAGCAGAACAGACAGAAAGCGATCGTCAATGAATTGATGCGTGGAATGCAACCGGCGATACGATCCCACGTCCAACCAAATTCCCTAATCCTTGACATTTTACCCCTGCTCACAACAATCATCACGCCGGCGTTTAGACAAATCAGCCTGCATTTGTACACCGAAGAAGAGAAAAAGAGCTTAGATAACGTGGTCAGGATTATGGTCGATTACAACCTCAGCTATGTGCAGGAGAGGACTGCGGACGGGGGATATGACTACAAGTTGGGTGGGTTTTTAAACTCACAATTACAGAAGTAGAAAAATGAGAATTTTAAATCTTCACAGACCCTAACATCGACGAGCTGGTGTCCTTCGGCCCCAAAAAATCCCTCTCCTACTCCAACAAGCAGCTCATCGCTAAAGAGATCGAAACTGCGAAAATGCGCCGTTTCGAACCCGTCCAGCCTGAGCGTTCCGCCGCCCCCATGCCCAACCACCTCCAGACGCTGAAGGCGAAGTCCGTGTGCGGCGTGGAAATGCCGGTAAGTGGTCAATTCTTCTCCTCGTCGATGTGTTAACTCCCTCTAAATTGCTTCCGCGCTTAATGGATTTTTTGGGTAGATGTTGTGAAGTTGCGACTGGGCGGAAATGAAATAACTCGTAAGAAGTTAGCCCTCCCGTCCAGACACGAAAAAATAAAAACATTATAAATCTATCCGACGGGGTAAATCTGTTATGATCATCATTCCGGATCTCCATTATTTCCATTAAGTGTGGCGGATTGCGGTCCATTACCGGCATAATTAAGACCGTATCGGGGGCGAGTGCCTCTTTTCATATTCTTTTCATATTTAAATGGACGGACCATTATGCCAACGGCGGCGGCAGACAAAAACGTGGACGCGGTGGCCTTCTGACGAGATTTATCATGCGGGTGGGGACGGTGGGATGGATGGATGAATCCTAGTCCGGTTAGATTAGCTTTTAACTTGGAATAAATTGGCTGTGCGCAAAATGGAGAGATTGTTTTAATTAAACGAGTTTTAATCAAACTACCGAACTCTTTATTGCAAGCGATAATTGGCCAAAATGCCGCCGCCGTTACCAGCCAACAAACATTTGCCGCGTCTTTTCCATTTTCACTTATATCACAACTAGATTAAAGCAAATAAAAAAAATATTTCGCATTTGTGCAACCATTTGATTCTATTGATTCTGAATACTGAATTATTTATTCATTTTTTTCGGAAATAAATAGAAAATTGACAAGTGTTTTTAGTGAGTCGAAGCAAAACTTAGGATTTGTTTGATATTTTTTATTTTGTTGTATAAGGTAAGTTGTAACTTTTGTGAAAATACGTATCTATAACCAGGTAGGTACGAATAAAATGACGCCAGGACAAAGGAAAAGGTAAGTCAATAAAGTAAAAATATAAATTCCAGTTACCAGTGAATTAAAGTACGTATTATTGAATATGAAAATTGAAAAAAAAGATCAGCAAAAAAAATAAGTTCATTCAACACCCGATTTTTTACGGACAAAACAGAAGTCTTTTTAAATCAAAATACCTGTAAATAACACATAATGTGCTTTTATATAGCCAAATTCACGCTCATCTGAGTGAGTATAAAACGTGTCTTTTACAGCAGATGTGTTTTGTTCTTTCATTTTTTTTTGATAAGTTTGACGTTGAAATGAGGGTTTGGGATTCAAAAAAAAAGTAATGAATTTTCCGGCAACGTTTCAAGATTTTATTATCTCTTCTTCAGGCCTTAAATTCTCTTAGACATTAATTATAGATTTTATTTGAGGTACTTCGTGGAATAATGGACGATAATTGAACTGTAAATGATGGTTATTTATTAATTATTATACAAGACGATAAAATTTGATTTTATTTTTGAGAGCGTTTTGAGAAGATGATGGTGAATTTTATCGTTATATACCTACAGGGTGAGTCAGTAGTGGGTTACTTTTGACATCTCCTAAGATGCAATCAAAAATACTAATTGCATTTACCACAAACATTGTTTGATTTTTAAAAACATTAATCGAATCATTACTGGTTTTTTATTTTTTAAATAATAATAATCCAAAATCAAATTTTAGCGAAAATTTCAAGACAAACTTGACTATCCAGAACAATGTAATCTTGGATTAAATAATTTTTTTAGCGATTACCGATCTGGTCAGCTGGTCGGTATTAATAGTTGCTTATTTATAGAAATTCAGAAATAACCCACTATTGACTCACTCTGTATTTTCTCTCAAAATTAGCTGTTATAAATTATTCATGCACTTCAAAAAAATAATAGCTAATGTAATTCATACTCTCAATGAGAGATCTAATTATTAATAAATATTTTACAGTTTTATTAATCTTGTTTAAATTCGATTGAATTACTGAGTTAAATTGATTGATAACTATAAACATCAAAAAATTAAAGAATGCAAAAAATAGTTAAAAACGAGAGACAACCATGGTTCTGAACTTTATTTTTCTAGACACTAAAATTTCGTTTTAAAAATATTCACAACTAGGAAAAAACGAGGTTTTTGTTTCAAAATTTCTAAGGCCTCTTATTTCAATAGTTAGTTAACTTTAGAGTCAATTAATTCTGAGCCTTCAACCGGTTCTGAGACTTGAAATAAATTGGTTTAACTGTATCCTAGCTTAGCTCTTAAGTTAACTCAAAAGTCAGGTTATTTCGATGTTGGAAATGTTTTTTAACTTTAACCTGAAGTTTATATTTAATTCGACATTGAAATAACGGGCCTTAATGTTTTTTTCACACTGTCGTAATTTTTTTTTTGTTTTTCACTCTTAATTTTTATGGCTCGTTTTAAGAATTTTGCAAGAATTATATTGAATTAAAGCCAAATGTAAATTGTTTAATAATTCTAAGTGAAAAGGATTAATAATTTGAAAATGACGAATTTGCGTGAAAGCGTACTGCAAATTCGAGACAAATTGCGAGGAAAACAAATCGAATATTCTGTTCAGATGGTGAAGGATGTTTCCATTAAGAAATTAAAATGACGTCGTGACACGTCTAGAGTGACTGAAACAAATTGTATTTTAATTAACAACTGTAATATTGTTTGAAATTATATCAAATAAAAACAGTTTTTTTATTCAAAAATTGTTTTTTTTGAGACCCCAGAGCGCCCGTCCGGGGTGCAGGCACCCTCGTGCCTCCTCACCCCATCGCTTATGAACACAAACACACGCACACACTCCGCCTAATGAGCTAACCATTTCCAAACAGTTTATCATTGTGCGAATGTAATTGCGCTGTTATATCATCATTAGCCGATGACACAGCGTTGAACAATGGCACCCATAAATTCAAAACGCGCCCATTATTAATTCATGATAAGTGAAACGTTGCGGATTTTCAACCCCTTTTTTCTCGTCGCGTTTTGTCCTTTTTCTATTTTCGGTCGATTAACGGAGAGTTAACCTGAGTGAGTGCCGGTCCCGCCCCTGGCATCAAGTGCCCGAATGGCCACCGGAAGGAAACGGCCATCTCTCTCCGGGCCGACGTCGGAACTTCCGGTTCGTCCGGCCACCGTTAAGTAATGTTATAACCTGCGAACTGGATCATTGCCACCACTGCGAAATAAAATATTTTTTGCCGAAACGTAAATAAACAGTCGAGTTTTGGCCGAAAACGGGGAAAAATCCTCCCTTGCTCTGCACAATGGGGTTGAGCATATGGGCGAGAGAGCGAACACGCAGCCACTTCAGTTCGAGTGCTTGTTGTATGGGCAAACACTCGACAAACACACGATGTTTAATCTTTATTGTGTTACGCTCTTCACGTATTACGATGTGATACTGTTTATTGAACAGCCGGTTCCGCCTCCGGGCTGTCGCCTTTGATTGTTGTGTTTTTAAAATTTGAAATGGGAAAATTCCGGTCGGATAAAGTAGCTGGAAAACTCGAGTCGGAGGCGTATTTTCCGAACGTATATCTGGGATTAAGTACGTCCGCGGTGATTTATTCCCCGATTGTAAATAATGTTAAACAATATAGGGATTTAGGGGTGCTCCCATTAAGGATTGCGGTCGAGGCAGCGAACGGATGAAAGGAGATTTAGCAGAGATAGCTAGACTGGATCAACTATCTGTTTAACGACCTAAATAAAAGAGTTTCGGACGGCTAAATGGAATCTGCCGCTTATCCCGGCGCACATGCCGCTCCTCCTGCTCCATTACGGCCCGACTTCCGTTTCTCTAACATCTTTAGGATGTTCTTAGCTTTGTTCCGAGATTATTGTCGACGGCGGACGCTATTTCCACTCCTGCTAATTGCATGTTTGTTCCAAAATGGACTGCTCGGAAAACGCTGCGACGCCGCCATTACACACATTTAATAAAAATATATGGGGTCTTTAACGACGAAATGGAAATAGTGCGTAATCGACGAATTCGCGCAACTGATTGTCATCTCCGCTAATCCCCTTAAGCTCCCCTCATTTTATCACGCGGAATATAAACGATTTTTGCCCGGAAACATCGGTTTAATTACTTCATTACTCTGGAATTACCCGTTTTTCCTCTCTTCTATAGACTTTTCGCCCACCGCTTTCCATTTTCGATTTTCCGGCGTCCGTCTAGCTCGAGATTTATATTCGTTTACATTGTGGAAAAGTGTCAAAACGCGTTTAGACGCCCGTCCCGTTTTATGCGGCGAATAAAATTCAAATTGTCTCTTGCGAGATTCGTCCTTATCGCGGGTGGTCGTTGCGTTCACGTCGCCCTCCAATCGTCGGCGACCTCTATCGCCGTTCGTATTAGTTAAATGGGGTGGTAACTGCCGTGATCTTTCGTATCGTGAAATACTGCCGTTTTTGGACTTCCGACAGGATTATTTTATACACTGGAACAATTTAAAACACTTCGGGCAGTCTTAAAGGCCGCATTTACGCCCCGGAGTACGGAAAATTGGTCCAAGGGAAGTTACGGAACGGAACATGGATCGGGTTTTATTCGATAGGATCGCTATGCGAGGATGGGGATTATGAGATTTCGTGATAAATATTTTTGTTATGGTGATTGCAGCGTTTATGTTTGTGTTTACGAGGGAAATAAAAATTTAATGTCGCGTATTTTTTGGGATTAACTTGCTTAACGACCATCAAAGATGTCTCGATACTGAGAAGGATTTTAAATTCGATTCTGATTAAGGTTCAAGTGAAGTAATTGATGCAATTATCTATATATTTGTACTAAATATTTTGGACATATTTTTTTGTTATTTTAACACTTTAAAAGATGATGAGTTTTCCAATAAGGTCGGCCAAGTAGCCACATTCGTCTTTTGTTGGCAAATTTCCAATTGATGGTTTGTCGGTTTCTGGCACGGGTTTGATTCCGGGTACAATTGGTACTGGATTAACTTCCAATTCTGGGCTTTCGACCTCTGGAAGGGGTACAGGTTTTACTCCTGGGACAATTGGCACGGGGTCGACTTCTAATTCGGGAGTTTCTACTGCTGGGAGGGGCACGGGTTTAACTCCTGGGACAATTGGCACGGGGTCGACTTCCAATTCTGGGGTTTCTACTGCTGGGAGGGGTACGGGTTTAACTCCTGGGACAATTGGCACGGGGTCGACTTCTAATTCGGGGGTTTCTACTGCTGGGAGTGGTACTGGTTTAACTCCTGGCACAATTGGCACGGGGTCGATTTCTAATTCGGGGGTTTCTACTGCTGGGAGGGGCACGGGTTTAACTCCTGGGACAATTGGCACGGGGTCGACTTTCAATTCTGGGGTTTCTACTCCTGGGAGGGGTACGGGTTTAACTCCTGGGACAATTGGCACGGGGTCGACTTCTAATTCGGGGGTTTCTACTGCTGGGAGGGGCACGGGTTTAACTCCTGGGACAATTGGTACAGGGTCAACTACTTCCAATTCTGGAGTTTCTACTCCTGGGAGGGGTACGGGTTTAACTCCTGGGACAATTGGCACGGGATCGACTTCTAATTCGGGGGTTTCTACTGCTGGGAGGGGTACGGGTTTAACTCCTGGGACAATTGGCACAGGGTCAACTACTTCCAATTCTGGAGTTTCTACTCCTGGGAGGGGTACGGGTTTAACTCCTGGGACAATTGGCACGGGGTCGACTTCCAATTCTGGGGTTTCTACTCCTGGGAGGGGTACGGGTTTAACTCCTGGGACAATTGGCACGGGGTCAACTTCTAATTCGGGGGTTTCTACTGCTGGGAGGGGCACGGGTTTAACTCCTGGGACAATTGGTACAGGGTCAACTACTTCCAATTCTGGGGTTTCTACTCCTGGGAGGGGTACGGGTTTAACTCCTGGGACAATTGGCACGGGATCGACTTCTAATTCGGGGGTTTCTACTGCTGGGAGGGGCACGGGTTTAACTCCTGGGACAATTGGCACGGGGTCGACTTCTAATTCGGGTGTTTCTACTGCTGGGAGGGGTACGGGTTTAACTCCTGGGACAATTGGCACGGGGTCGACTTCCAATTCTGGAGTTTCTACTCCTGGGAGGGGTACGGGTTTAACTCCTGGGACAATTGGCACGGGGTCGACTTCTAGTTCGGGTGTTTCTACTGCTGGGAGGGGTACGGGTTTAATTCCTGGGACAATTGGCACGGGGTCGACTTCCAATTCTGGGGTTTCTACTCCTGGGAGGGGTACGGGTTTAACTCCTGGGACAATTGGTACAGGGTCAACTACTTCCAATTCTGGGGTTTCTACTCCTGGGAGGGGTACGGGTTTAACTCCTGGGACAATTGGCACGGGGTCGACTTCTAATTCGGGTGTTTCTACTGCTGGGAGGGGTACGGGTTTAACTCCTGGGACAATTGGCACGGGGTCGACTTCCAATTCTGGAGTTTCTACTCCTGGGAGGGGTACGGGTTTAACTCCTGGGACAATTGGCACGGGGTCGACTTCTAATTCGGGTGTTTCTACTGCTGGGAGGGGTACGGGTTTAACTCCTGGGACAATTGGCACGGGGTCGACTTCCAATTCTGGAGTTTCTACTCCTGGGAGGGGTACGGGTTTAACTCCTGGGACAATTGGCACGGGGTCGACTTCCAATTCTGGAGTTTCTACTCCTGGGAGGGGTACGGGTTTAACTCCTGGGACAATTGGCACGGGGTCGACTTCTAATTCGGGTGTTTCTACTGCTGGGAGTGGTACTGGTTTAACTCCTGGGACAATTGGCACGGGGTCAACTTCCAATTCTGGACTTTCTACTTCTGGGAGTGGTACAGGTTTTACACCGGGGACAATTGGTACGGGGTCTACTACTTCCAATTCTGGGGTATCAATTTCTGGAAGGGGTACGGGTTTAACTCCTGGGACAATTGGCACAGGATCAACTTCCAATTCTGGACTTTCTACTTCTGGGAGTGGTACAGGTTTTACACCTGGGACAATCGGTACAGGCTCAACTACTTCCAATTCTGGTGTTTCTACTTCTGGGAGAGGTACAGGTTTCACTCCTGGGACAATTGGCACAGGGTCGATTTCCAATTCTGGAGTTTCGACCTCTGGGAGTGGGACAGGTTTGATTCCTGGGACGATGGGTACGGGATTAACTTCGATTTCTGGGGATTCAACTTCGGGTTGAACGGCAATTGGTAGGGGCCGAAGAGCTGGGTTGGTTGCAATAGGGGCGACAACCAAGGATCGCGATTGCAATCCTGTAATATACGTTAATTTTGGCAATTGATTTGCTTTACTTAGAATATTAATTTTTTTACCTGGGATGAGTGCCAAAGCAATGCTTAGAACGATTATTGTTCTCATCTTGAGGAGGTCAACACAAGAACTGATACCGTTACTGATTTTCCGGATAGTTTATATATGAAATTTTATATTAAACGTCTATAAAATAATAATTATTTGAATTGAGGATTAGTTTGATAAAACTTAAGACTGCAGGTATGTGTTAATTGATCTAATAAAAATAAAACAAATTTTCATATTTTCGTTACAACAACGAAGCGCCAATAATATACTCATAAAACTTTCTTGTTTATTGTTGATATTTTTAATTGGTATAAGGAACCACATAATAATAATTAATAGGAGTAATAGTCGGAATTAAGATAACAAGGGTAGACAGACAATAAATTATGATTTTAAAAGAATTTTTTATTTAGAACATTTTTTAAGATTCGTAAAAGTATCTTTGAATTGTGATGTTACCTAAACCATTATTGCACATAAATTGAAACATTAAATCTAGATAGGTATTTAAGTTTCTAAATTTTTTACTAGGTGATACGCACATTCGATTTCATATTAAATTTCGGTTATACGCCGAGATTTCTAGTGTTTTCCTGATTTTCGCTCTATTTTTTAGATAGTTTACTTAATTTGGCTAGTAAAGTAATGTTTATTACTTTTGTTTTTTTTTATGTATTAACATGCAATTATTTATGTATGAATGAAATGATTGCTTGCCTTATCTAAAATTTTTAGGCTGCTGTTAATCCGGTAAAGCTTCTTTATCAGATTATTGATCTCAGTGCTAAGATGTAATGTATGTATCCGTTATCACCATTCATGTTACGAGTACACTTAGTCCATAAGTTCAGCTCTATAATAATTAGTCAAATATTTTTATTTACGATTGTGTTTATTTTTTTAATTTAGAGACAAATTATTACACCGAACATACTCAGATAGATTTTTTGTAACTCCTAATGTTATAATTATTTTGTAATAGTAAAAATAAATGGATAAAACAGAATTTTCTTACATTTTTCTCCACAAATTATTTATTCTATTTTTATTTATAATTTGATTAATATATTTTTTTGTTATCAGCGAATTTTTACAAAATCCTCTTGATAATCTTAAAGTATTTATTTTAATTTTTGAATATCGCAGGAGGTTTTTCTAATGAATAAGTTCGTTGTTGTATTAATATTGAATAGGTATTAATTACTCTTTATAAATACGGGTAGAAATGTTTGTAGTATTAATTTCACTTCCGTTGTTAAAGTGTTTGTTCGCTAAATAAAAACATGAGTTTATGTTTTCTTTGCAGCTATATTTATTTCAAAGAATGAAACTAATAATCTTACATAATTTAACAACAAAAATACATTTTATATTTAATAATAATTGGCTGGGACAATGACTTCAATTATTTCAACCGGTTGGGGTTTAATTCCTGGAACGATTGGAACGGGGTTGATTTCGATTTCGGGGCTTTCTACTCCGGGGACGGGTTGTGGTTTGATTCCGGGTACAATTGGTACAGGGTTGATTTCGATTTCTGGACTTTCTACTCCGGGGACGGGTTGTGGTTTGATTCCGGGAACAATTGGCACGGGTTGTGGTTTGATTCCGGGTACAATTGGTACTTCGATGTCAAGTTCAGGGGTCTCAACTCCGGGAATTGGTTGTGGTTTGATTCCTGGTACAATTGGAACGGGATCGATTTCGATTTCGGGGCTTTCTACTCCGGGGACGGGTTTGATTCCGGGTACAACTGGCACTACAATGTCAATTTCTGGGGTTTCAACTCCGGGAACTGGTTGTGGTTTGATTCCTGGTACAATTGGCACAGGGTTGATTTCGATTTCGGGGCTTTCTACTCCTGGGATGGGTTGTGGTTTGATTCCGGGAACAATTGGCACGGGTTGTGGTTTAATTCCGGGTACAATTGGTACTTCGATGTCAAGTTCAGGGGTTTCAACTCCGGGAACTGGTTGTGGTTTGATTCCTGGTACAATTGGCACTGGGTTGATTTCGATTTCTGGGCTTTCTACTCCGGGGACGGGTTGTGGTTTGATTCCGGGGATGATTGGCACGGGTTGTGGTTTAATGCCAGGGACAACTGGAACAGTGATGTCAATTTCTGGAGTTTCAACTCCGGGGATGGGTTGTGGTTTGATTCCGGGTACAATTGGAACAGGGTTGATTTCGATTTCTGGACTTTCTACTCCAGGGATAGGTTGTGGTTTGATTCCTGGAATGATTGGCACGGGTTGTGGTTTAATGCCAGGGACAACTGGAACAGTGATGTCAATTTCTGGAGTTTCAACTCCGGGAACTGGTTGTGGTTTGATTCCGGGTACAATTGGAACAGGGTTGATTTCCATTTCTGGACTTTCTACTCCAGGGATAGGTTGTGGTTTGATTCCTGGAATGATTGGCACGGGTTGTGGTTTAATGCCAGGGACAACAGGAACAATGATGTCAATTTCAGGAGTTTCAACACCAGGGATTGGTTGAGGTTTAATTCCAGGTACAATTGGTACGGGGTTGATTTCAATTTCGGGACTTTCTACTCCAGGGACGGGTTGTGGTTTGATTCCGGGAACGATTGGCACTGGTTGTGGTTTGATTCCAGGTACAATTGGTACTTCAATGTCAAGTTCAGGGGTTTCAACTCCGGGAATTGGTTGTGGTTTGATTCCGGGTACAATTGGAACGGGGTTGATTTCGATTTCTGGGCTTTCTACTCCGGGGACGGGTTTGATTCCGGGTACAACTGGTACAACAATATCAATTTCGGGGGTTTCTACTCCGGGAACTGGTTGTGGTTTGATTCCTGGTACAATTGGTACTTCAATGTCAAGTTCAGGGGTTTCAACTCCGGGAATTGGTTGTGGTTTGATTCCGGGCACAATTGGTACAGGGTTGATTTCGATTTCTGGGCTTTCTACTCCAGGGATGGGTTGTGGTTTGATTCCGGGAACAATTGGCACGGGTTGTGGTTTAATGCCAGGGACAACTGGAACAGTGATGTCGATTTCAGGCGTTTCAACTCCAGGAACTGGTTGAGGTTTGATTCCGGGTACAATTGGTACTGGGTTGATTTCGATTTCTGGACTTTCTACGCCGGGAACGGGTTGTGGTTTGATTCCGGGAACGATTGGCACTGGGTTGATTTCAATTTCGGGGCTTTCGACTCCGGGAACTGGTTGTGGTTTGATTCCGGGTACAATCACTGGACGCACCAAAGATCTCCCTTGTAGTCCTATAAATATTTATTTATTTTAAATTATCAATTAAATTAGTAAAGCGATTTGTTATTACCTGGCGCAAAGGCCAAAACTACTGCTAGAAATGCAATAGTTTTCATTTTTCTTACTGTTTAACCACTTTCAAACTTCACTTGGTTCTGCTTTAACTGGGTTCGTTGATTGTCTTATATATGAGCACGCAAATCCTTTTCGGAATGAAGAAATAAATTATTGAACGATTAGTTGTGACATGTGGATAAGACCAGTAGTCATAATTATCTATAAAAATTAATCCGAAAAATTTTATCGGCCAAGTATTCGATATAACATTTTCATTCTTTAATGGTTAGTGAATTAACACAATCACCATCGAGAATATTTATAAAATATGACTCTTCAATAAAGCATTAAATGAGTTGCTTTGTCTTTATCTTTTTGCGATTACGTAACCGCAACAGTATTTTCCTTTAACGTTGACAAATGCTTTCTCCATTAAGCCATTTGCGCCCTGGGATCGAAATAATCTGACAAACAATGGAATCACAGTGAAAATGGGCTATCAGCAGCCAGTTTTCCCATTTCCAGTATAACGCTAAGCTCGCAATCTAGCCAGGTCATCTTTCATTACCGGCGTGATATCGTTTGGGAATAGTATTAACCGGCCGATATTGCGTTCACCAATATCGAAAATCTTGTCGCTTTTTCTCCATCATCCCTGTCGAAAGTTAAACGACCGCTTCGCGGAAGTCGACACCAGACGAACTTTTATTTCCCGAAATCCGATCATAATATTGTTCGATACGGTGTCGGCTGTTTGTCGAAAATTGGTTCAGCCGAAATTGGAATTTGAACAGGATTTTCAGCGTGAAAACTTTTATCACGAATAACGACTTTGTTGACAACACCCCGAAATCCGGGCGTATTTTTTAAACGAGTTTTTGTTTCAGGCGGTGGTGAGGGACTTTTTCGGCCGCGTGGTAACGAAGGCTTCATCGTCATCAGGTGGGTAATGAAGCTTGTGTCGAATAAAACCAACTCCCACAATTCAAACAGTAATAATCCAAATTGTAATTTTCGTTGGCAAACAATAAGCTAATAGTGTGCGCCTGAATCCGGGCCAGGAGGCGACTCCGGCTCCTAAGCAATTACAGACATCGTTACCAATAAATTACCGCTTCAGCAAACGACCTAATTACTCTATAGTTTCTCAATTTCATTGTGCCCCTCGTCAAACCCGTCTAAATCGATTAATTAATGTTTGAACCGTTGTAATTCGCTCGTGTTTAATCAGCGCATTTTTGCGTTCGCAGGAAAACCGCAGACGAGGAACGACGTCTGGTTCAAGTACAAGGAGGGCTACAGCAACGCCGTCCGGAAACCAATAAAAATATCCACTCTCAAGTAATGTTTTATTAAAAGTGTAATTACAACCGAACTAATTCATTTATTCACCAGGAGACTCCAAGCCCTCCCGCTCCCTGCTCCTTCCACCGTAAGTGCAAATAATTTTTAAACGCGTTTTTCGCCGCGAAATTGTGTTATTTTTATGCCGGACATTTTAAATTTAAATTTATATATTCGTGTGCAGTGCTGGTCGCCATAATCTCGTTTCGTTTGCATTACGGAATTGCAATTTTGTTTTAAGCTCGTTCCGGAATATAACATTTTTCATAACGTGACCAAAAATGTAATCACGATGATTTATAGACGGCGGGAATTGGGTGTTTTTATGGTCATGTAAATTTTTTTGAAAGGTTTATGGGTTCGGAAAAATTGGCGTTTAATTATGTTTTTTTTTTCGCTACTGTTATTTACGGGAGTAATCCCGGAAATGTTTCGGTTTGACGTCAGTATCGGGGTTTAATGAATTGTAAATGGTGACATGATAATTTAAAGCGTTTTAAATTATTAATCCGAGTCGAACTTGGAGATAACAGAGATAGGAATTGGATGTCCATTTATTCCAATTTGTGCATCTGATGTAGCAGTGACAGCTGCATTGTGTTTTTTTAATACGAATAATCCCGATTATTTGGTAAAGCAAACACGGGAATTTTATTTGTTTTAGATTTGGCTTTAATAGATATCTCTTAATCTTCGCGAAACTAAACAAATGCCCGATAACAATTTTTTCCTACTTTTATAAAGCAAATAACCACGAAGAAACGAAATCAAAATTTTATTGCGGGTATTTAAATGAATATTCTATCGAAAACTGTCTACGAATTTGCCTAGATTATTGCTAAATATACTTGCGTTTAAATTTATTTAGAAAAATCGGGTAAAATGGATGCAAGTAATATTTAAAAGTACTATGGTAAAGAAAAAAAAAGCAAACTTTTGAAAGGTAAGTACAGAATTCACAGCAGAATAAATATTTCTTTTATTCTTCGACACTGAAAATTTCCGTTTTTTCTTCTGCGTAAGGCAGTTTTGACAATTGTTTGGCATTTTTCAATACAAAAAGTCAGATTATTTTAAACAGATTTAAAGCAATTTTAAGCTTTGTTGAGTCTAATTCGGAGAATAAAATGTTGTATTCAACTCGTTTTCGTGTAAATCGGTTCATTTATTTCACCTTGTGGATGATAAACCACGTTTTCACTCGTGGTTTGATTATCCAGTCGTGAAATAAAACGTGAGGATAATTGTCAATTTTTCTATGATTTTTTATTATAATGACAATCAATTTTCTATGACAACCAAAGGTATACTGATCTTACATTACATTATTTCTACAGTCGGTTTACTTTCATAAAAACCCTTGTGGTGCAAATAACTTACTCCTGCCATTAACTTTTATACGAGTTGTCATGCTAACAGGTTAGTCATTTGCACCACAATGGTTTTTATGAAAGTCAACCAAAAGTAATTTTTGTAATATTAATATCAGTATTTATGATTTCAAAGTGCTCCAATAAAAAATGACGTAAAGTATTCGTGGATAACTGGTCTTTAAAACAATTTCTCTATTTCGAGCACTCCGGTTAAGCCGTCGTGCTCGAAAAATCGCGCGTGTTCTAAAGACTTCAATATTCACTTATACTTTAATGTACCATTTCTGTTACGTGTATAAAGAAAAATCGTTCTTCAAAACCAATTTTTTTTCGATCTTTTTTAGGTCAAAAAAAATTTCCGATGTTTTTTTTAATTTTTTTTATTGTAGACTAACATTTTAACCAATAATACAAGTAAAAAGGTCTTTCAAACTGTAGCTGTACAACAGGGAAAATTGTTACAAATTTTGATTGTTCCAAATTTCATCATCCAACGTTTTGTTGGTGTTTTAATTGGTGTCGTAAAGTGTGATAATTAATTTATTGGTTTATTTCACTTTAATCTTGTTAAATGCACAGTTTGCCATTATTGGCACAAATCACTTATCGCTCATGAAACTTTATCGCACAAGTAATAATTTATTTAAACCCCCAATAAAGTAGCAATACACAGGGAGCGAAGTGCATATTTGGGCAATTGTTTTTATTAGTTGTCGCTTTTGATTGTTTTATGGCAGTTGGTGAATCTTCAGGTGCTTTCCTGCCTAATCTGCGATTCCTTTTGTTTCCGTTATTGCAAAACTTCGCAAGTTTGTTCTTATTAGGCGTGACAGTTGCGAACCGGAGCTCAGATGTGTTAAACAATTCGTAAGAATCCGGCCGAAACAATTACACTAAGAATGTGCAAATTTACGATCTCATTTCATCGAGTAAGCCTTGCTGCCTCCCCCCTTCTGGCGTAATTAATCCGAAACATCATAGATATTAATATCCATAAATTACGGCACCAAACAGCATCATCAGGCAATTCCATTAGCGTGAGGTTGGCTACACTGGAGCCCAGGTATCGCGATCTAATTTCACAATTGCTCCCATAAGTCACCGTTTTGAGCACGTGACGTGATTCATCGACGGCGATCATTCGAACGTCGAAAAAGTCGAAGATGCGTCCCCACTACGAAAGGCGTCGCGACGTGATCGATGCCCTCCGACGCCGGGTTGCCATTGGCGGAGGCGGGGTTTGCGCCACCCTTCGACCCCGCCGTCAAATGGGATTACCGCCGACGGAACGATTTGTATCAATTTTTTCGCCGGCTTTTGTTTCACTAGATTGCGGACGGGATTGAGAATTAAAAGACGGGATCGGTTATAGGTTGCTTTATTGAACACACTATATCGTTTATACATGGTTGCTTGGTGGATTTACAGAGAGGGCCCCGGAAGGCCGAATGGTACACAGGTTCGGTATAATGGCTATAATACTAGATCACATCACAATATTCCGGTAACAAGTCGCTATTCTACAACTATATGTACAACTATTGCTTACAAGGGGGCGAGGGGCGTCAGGCGGACAACGATTTCATTTTTTTTTAGCTGACCTACAAAGTATTTTTTTCTGAAATCGTCAAAAAAATTAACTGAAAACACCCCTTGAAGTAGAACTTTTCCGGACCCATAACAAAAATAATAGTACTATAATACTCATTATTATCTTTCGTAAAGTGGGCATGTTTGTAGCTTGCATACCATTTTTTATACGACTGAAAAACCGCGATTTCAGAAAAAACGTAATGTACACTTCAGTCCTGAGAATATTTTTATATTTATTCATCCTACTACTACACAGGCCTGTAATACAGGGGGTCGGTAAACAGAGGTACATAATATTTAATTTTACTGAACAAACAAAGACAAAAATGTGGGAAGTGCTAAAAATAAAAGTTCTCTTTCCAATTATTTTTCCTCGTATACCTACAGGGTTGGGCAAAAATGGTATCTAGCGTTTTTTGTCTAGACTAGTTACTCTATGAAAAAATAGCTAATACAATGAAGAATAAAATTTTGGTTTTCGAGTTAGGTATAAATTTTTTTTTTTGGAATCTTCTAGGTACAACGATTTTTTTAAGGTAGGTACTTTAAAAATGACCCCTGATTTTATCAGGTGTGTCAAAAGTAGCGGAAAGGTATTTAAGAGACGTTAGATAGAGTTATACAAAATAATATTTTCGATAAAAAATTCACAAAGACTTTCGTGTCGTAAGCAAAGACTGAAATTAAAAACAAGAAATGACCTGTTGCTAAATGTTGCTGTACTTTTAAAATGGTAATTTTAACTCATTACAAAAACCAAAGAAACTATTTTCTTAAAATTCTTTTTGAAAAATTTGATAATAGCATTACATTATTTCCAATTTTTGTAATATTAATATCAGTATTTATGATTTCAAAGTCCATTATTTTAATGTGTAGCGTACCTTTTTTGTGGTTATAGATAAACGAAGCTTTTCTATTCCAAATAAACGGAAATAATAATTTTAAATGCTTATATTTGCTAATTTGGCGTTTTTCGGATTGCAACTTTAGTAATTTAATTAAAAAAAACACTGGTTTAGGAACAATATTATTGAATTAAAAGTCGTTTTTGGAGATTAATCTCTTACCAAAAAATTGCCATAGTAGTAATTGCCATAAAAAAATTAATAACTTGCAAACGTAAATAGATTTCGAAAAAAAAAATTCTTGAAAAATGTTTCCATTTTTAAAGTAGGTACTTCCAATTACTTAATTAATTTTTTCGTAAATTTTTGTTTTTGTTAAACATTTGAGAAATAAATTTTGTTTTGAATATCACTGCTTTCGCGAAAAATTTTGATTATATTTTTAGGCATATTTTCAGTTTTCCTGCGTTTTTTATGAATATTTTGCTTAAAATTGCATCTTATTTTATTGCTTATTTTCGTTATAGAATTAGAAGTCATTATAATTTTTAACCAAAAAAATCGTCGTAGTTATAAGGTATAAAAAAAGTTTTATTCTTCAAGAACAATCACATTTGTAACGGACTTGATTTATGTAGGTACTAATTATTTTTTCGTAAAGTAAATAATTTAGGCGAAGGCGCTTGGTTTTTACTTTTTTCATGAAAAGTTCGTGTCAAAAGCCAAAAGTGTTTTCCGTATTAATTTTTTTTACTCGAGATTTTACTCGAGAGTTAAATAGAAAAGTAGTTTTTGCTTTTCTAAGTTTTTATAATTTCCAACTTGTGCAATTTTCTCGTCAACATTTGTGGATATGTTTCTGTTATTGCACTTTTTGATTCTCCAATATTCCAATTTTTAAGAAGCAAAAATAATACATTTTTAAGCAAATAAAAAAATACATAATAGCTCTAATTGTGAATTTTTCGACTGTACCGTTTATTGCACTCCGACCACCCGCCCGACGCCGCCTTCAGCCCTTAAACAACTAAAATATTCCCGTTAACTAATCTCCACCTGCTACGATTTGGTGTTTGTTCAGATTGCACTCCGTACACTATTTACAACTCCTAAGTACGCCAATTCGCAACTCCCTCTGTCAGATTACGTCGTCGATTCTTTGCTGTTAGTGGCCGTTTCCGGCATTTCGTGTTTCCTGTTGAGCGCCTGCAGAGTCAACGGCGGCAGCAGGGGAAAGTTGAGGCCGCTGGCGAGTCCAGCCGCCTGCTGGAAGTTGGCCACGTGCTGGAGACTCTGCAGGAGGGCGGCGGAATGCTCCTGCGCTTTCCTCCTTAGTTCGGCTACACTGGACGAACGCTGGTCGCCGCCGCCGGGCGAAATCTGCGACCCGTCGCCAGATGGCAGCAGGCCCGCCATCGGCTTGATGGGGCAGCAGGAGCAGAGGCCGGGGAAACCTGCCAAATTCAACTTTTTAGAACTTGCCGGGGCTTCCCATACTTGAGGATAATTTGCTTTGGCGCCCACCCCGCGTCTCTTATCCATTTAGGGAGTCGTTATCGTCCAATTTTGCGGCACTTTACACCTGAGATCGCGATCAAGTTTAAATTCGATAGTAGTGGAGGCGAAGTTGTTGCGAAACTCGATTAGGACGATACGACGGGTCTTATAATAAATCGTTGAGGGATTTTTTGCGGGTTACCTTTTAGTGTCGGGAAGAGCGGCGGCGAAAATTGGGAGGCCAGGTGGGGCGGGAAGAACAGGGGCGGCGTGTTCCTGGTGGCGGAGTTGCCGTCCAGGACCGGACGAAATCCTGCAGTGCTGAAAAAAGCATTGTTTGTGAGCTAAACCTGTTTGTAAGCTTGCTTTGAGTGGCCGGAACGGCCGTGGCCATAAATTATCCAGATAATTAGCATGAATGGCACGTATACGCACGCATTTCCGTTAATGAAATGTAAATGAATTTGATAAATAATCCAGCAGAAATTGAAAAGCCTGCATTAAGCCCCGGGTCCGCTGGTGATATAATTTGGAAATGGAAATAGGATGTGTATCTCTGATTACGATACATGATGTAGCAATTAATGCAAACTATATCAAATTCAATTAAGCCGCTCTAGTCCGAGCATTTGCTTTGACCAACCAATGCATTGCAAATCCGTTCATTAGGGCGCCCCTCTGGACCGCCGATCGCAAGACGATTCCGCTATCCCGACGAGTTTTTTCTCTGCAAAACTCCGGAGGCACGAAGCCGTGTAAATCCGGCAATGGCCGCTTCCGGGAGATAGCGTAACACCGTGAGTAAGCTACACACGAGATCCAATTAATATGTTAGTGTAGGAAATTAAGCTGTCTGAGGCATTTACGCAAATGCATTCGCTTTGCCACGGCTGTAATTGTGTAGAAGGAATCTTCTCAAATGTCACATATTATATTAAACAATGTCATGAAGGCAGTTTGCCGAATTACGTTAATGCGAAACTTGATGCCGATGCCTGTTTTAGGTAACACAGTTAAAGTTGCGACGACATGGTCGAGCCAAAAGTTCACTTTTATTAGCCAAACTATCTAATTTCTCTACGCAATATCCCATTTACGAAAACGAAAATTTATTGTAAAATTGGAATTATTTCTTGTGTCGTGTATTAGCTTACCTGCAGTGAAACAACACCGGTTTTTCAAACATAGAAAAACACTAAGATTGGACGAATAATTGTAGTCGCGGCACCAATATATTTTCAGCAAAGGAGACAAACAAACAAGGAACCGTATTCTCGTCTATTTTCATAATTTATTTTTACATTAATTGTGTTTTAAAATCACGGTTCATTTGCTGTATGTTATTTTAAATAATTATTATGGAAAAAATTAGCCCGGCGCATCCACCATTTTTATAACCAAAAATTATTTTTGCATAATTACTTCAAGAAGGTATTTTTAATTAATGCGAAGATGAGTACGTGTAGAAAGACCAAAAAATGTGCTGCTGCACAAGTTTTCAAAATTCAAAAAGTGAAAAACATTGAATTTTTTTTCTGGTTTCACTGGACCTGTTGTTCAGGACCGATTAGTACCTAGCGACATTTTTTCACTTGGAAATACAAAAAACAATAGGGAAAAAGTTTCAAAAGTCTTTAAAAAAAATGAAGTAAAAAAAAGTTGCGAGCAGAACATTAGCGTTGACGGTTGTTTAGGAATAATATTTTATGTCTGAGTTCTTCCTGAATTGCGGTCGCAATATATTGGGTAATTATAGGAAAAAATAACACTTCATATCTATGGAACAAATTGAGATAGTTTTTTGCTTTCTAGAGACAATGGGTTGAAATAAATTATTAGAAATAATTAGTTTAGTAACATTCGGACTGAATTCACTGTTTGACTCTTGGAAATAAATTTCTTGAGTTGTACAGGCTTGAACTTAGACTCGAGTGTGAATGCGTTTTTAGCACAGTTTGGATGTTGAATCATATGATATATTGAATATATTAATTTATGCGATATTATATTAGCTTTTTGGCGGACTGTACGCACTCGCTCCGGGATGTCCTGACTGGATACTTTGTTGATATGATTTGTAGACATAAGCCAAAGTCCCTCCTCGGAGACTCTAAAGTAAATTGAAGTCTAAACATTTTAACTGGGGGCGGATTTGCGGGAGTACACTGGAAGAAACATGTCAGCAAACATTATTACAGACGTCAAACAGAGCTTCCATATCGGGGAAATGTAATATAAGAAATGTGACATTTTGATTTATTTATATATTTTCGTGCTCACTAGCAAATGGATTTCAATACAGTCGCCGTCATGTGGGAAGAAAACGGTGCGCATTATTCGTGGCACCGCCCGCCCCCACAACACCTGCAGTAATTACATTAATGCCGCTGCTCATAAATAAATAGCTATCGAATTAGAGTGACTGTGCAATTAATTAATCAGCTAATTAGCAGACTGGCACGGATCAAAGTTAGCCGGGTTTCTGTTAACCGCAGCCAAGTTAAGCTCATTTCCGCCGCCCCCGCACCCGCCACCGATGCCTGCCGTCGAAGCTTTCAGGTGCGACGGATCTTCGAGGGATCTATACGCTAATCACTCAGCGGATGATGGCGGCGGGACGTCTCCGGGATAGATGGAAATCCATGCAGGGGGATGCGATTTTTACAACGTTTTAAATTCGCCCTTTAATTTTCCATTAGGCGGGAGCACCCCTAGCGATTTAAATAAATAATAGCCATATTTATGATGTGGAGAGGCTCTTGAATAAGTTAGCGGAGACGTGGAAGGCGCATTATGATGCAGTCTTACCAGGACTGCTCTGATGACTGACTGATCATCTAAACACGACAATGACAATATTTCGGTTTACACAAAGTGTATCTTTTTTTCGCAAATAAATGTGCAGGGAATTAGTATATTACATGAGATGGATCATCGCAAAATTCAATGGAGCAAACCGTTTTATTCTACGACTTTTGATTTTCGAGTTATGAATTTTTTTGGTGAACAACTTTTTTTTTTATTTTCTCAATTACGACAAAATTATTCGGAAAAAAAATAGAAAAAACGATTGACACAAAGCAGTTAAATACAACATTGTACTATTAATTTTAGTCAAATCAGACTCAACACGGTTTAAAATTGCTCTAATTCTATTAAAAATAATCTGACGTTTTATATTGAGCAAAAAAAAGACGTAATCGTAAAAGTGTAACATGACTTAAACGTAAACTTGAACCATACAATAACTTTCTTCTTGAATAAAAAATATTTAGAGCCAAATTACTTGACTATTTCATTCCGAGAAAGGACTGATTTGAACTGAAAAAAGAAAACTTTTATCTTTTAAAGAGTAACAACACAATATATTAGCAAATTCCTGTCATTTTACAAGGCAGTGAAACCCCCCTTAATGGACACCTCCGAATAACGGACACCTTGCAATTTTTTCTAAAGTCCTTTAGCCAATAAAAAGGACTTCTTAAAGATAATAAACTTAATGGGGTTACGTCTAATAGTTCTGGAGTTATTCCCCGATAAATGTTCCGAGTATCAAAAATCGACCAAAATTTTGTCAAAAATTGAAAAAATCAGACATCAAATCGAAGTAATTGACTTTTTTGCACTTTTAAGAACTCGAGAGGGTCTATAAAAAAAGAAAAGTCTATAAAACTTTGCGAGAGCGAGTTAAAAAAATATTTTTGATTTTTTTGAAATAAATAAGAGTCTTGGAGCACTAAAATTTTAAGCAAATAAAAATTAAAAATTTTAAATTTTGTGGAAAGTTGGTATAATACGTAGAATGAACTGCAGATTTCACTCGGAAACCGTCTTGCTCTACGACTGTAAGTTTCGAGTTATGAATTTTTTAGTGAAAAATAAAATTAAGAACTTTTTTATTTTTCCTTATTCTTTCAATTACGGCAAAATTATTCGAAAAAGTAGAACTATTTTGATGTCGACCTATCTAGAGTGATCCGGAGAATCGACTGGCGTTGAGAAAACATCGAAATTCCCAATAGTTTTTCAGTTATATATTTTTTTAAGTTTACTTTTGTTTGCAATTTTTTCGAAAACCATTTGTTCTTGGACTTTTAAAAACTTTGGAGGGTTCTAAAGGCATAGAAAAGTTCATAAAATTTGCTAGAACGAGTTTTCAAGAAGTTGTTTTTTTTAATTCTCTGACGGTAAATGAAATAACCACTGCGAGTATATTTTAGAATCTAATAAAATCCAAATGTTAAAAACTAGTGTACCCAATACGTAAAGTGAACAAACCTAGACTGTACGTTGATCTAAAGAATCTCGATAAGCCTCCAAAATGTAGATTTATAATTTTGAGTGTTTTGCTACATCATTGTTTTATTTTTTATTTTCCAGTCTTTTGCTCTAACAAAATAAGTGAATTCGGTTCGGTAATTCTGAGCTTTTTAATGCGTTAATTATTGATATAATTCGCTTTTGTCTTTGGAAAGCGCAAAACTTGAGAGCTTTTTGTTCCATTTCCATATCGATTTGGTGTAATAAAAACGCACTTCCTGGCGCCATTACAGCGCCAAGTAAGGAAAAAACTGGGATGAAGGCTGATTTTGCAATGTTTATGATTACATTAGGGGTTGTATAAGCAGACTATAATAGGGAATTAAGGTAATTTAGTCGTGAGGCGGAAAATGAAGTTATAAAGATACGAACTCTCCTCAAAGGAGACGTTATTGTCTGTAGCTGCCATAATTTGGAATTTCGCTAATAAGATTTTATGTAGTTGTATTCCGGCGCGGCTCTAACAAATTATAAAATTGCATTATATTCGGGAGCTGCGAGATGACGTCATTAAAAACCGCACCGCCCTCGATCATCCATCACGGCATTGTCTCTGCATCTATGATAAGGCAAAGGTCATCGCAATGGTAATCCGGAAGCGATCCTATGGAGAGAACCGTCTTCCGGGCGCATGTGCGCCGCTTCCGTTTCCCATTGACTTAACGGTAATCGTGCATGCTTTGTTTGCACTCTGAAGAGCTGCCCTACGTGTACAATCGCATATGCTACATTGACTCGCACCCCCGAAAAGAGGAGGCCGCCCTTCGACGTCATTAACGACGCTTTTTTTTCCACTCGATCTCGATGCGTGTGTACATTGCGTAATTTCTGGCTTCGCGGCGGTTTTGGGGTGTTTAATTTTAGGATTGCTTTGAGCGGTTTTTATGGCCGGGGGTGGGACTTTTAATAAAACCAGTTAATATTCATGGAGCATAATACGGCGGATGTTCTTTGCAACTGGACACATTTTTATGGCGTAATTGGACACTCTTCTGCACTTTCTTCCTACCCCCCACGGGTACGCAACAATATAATTTAGGGCAAACACAAAGTTACAAGCAAAATAAAAATGTGGGGTGTTAAACAGAAACCGTTAAATAACACTAGTTTACAACGTCTATATCTGATAATGAAGTCGAAAAAAAATAATTTAGGACGTCAAGTTTTTAAATATTCATTATAAAGTACCAGTACTTGACAATTTTTGACAATCTTTTCATCAAAAATGTTACAAACTGCTTCTGCTTTACCACAAACACAAGCAAATACATTGATTAACAATTAGTTTATCACAGAAAAAACGAATGCCAAACAAATTTTTAAAATTTTTAGTGAATATATTAAAAAAACTACACGTGATAGACAAATGTGGCATATACAAAAGTATGGATACAGTTAAATATTTTTAGAACGGTTTAAGAGAACCTTGAAATTTGGGAAACAGTTAAAAGTGTTATAAAAAAATTTTATCTTCATTTATTTTGAAAACACAAGGCTAACTTGATTTTTTTTAATGGCACGAAGGATAAAGTTTAACCATTTTTAAAAGAGCATTTTTTCTGAATTATTTGATGTAACATAGTACCCACCTTTACTTTTATTAAAAGGTAAAAAAATAAAAATTCAAAAATTTTCTGGAATAGTAAAACTAATTTAGCTTTGAAAATACTGTTATTAGCGACATCTGTCACTTGTATATTAGCCAAAAACTAAACTTGGGTGCACTGGTTAGCTTAATAATGGTACATTTAAGTAAAACTGAGCGAAAAAAATCTCATTGGTTAACAATTAGTTTATCATAGAAATAACGAATGCCAAACAAATTTTTAAAATTTTTAGTGAATATATTAAAAAAACTACACGTGATAGACAAATGTGGCATATACAAAAGTATGGATACAGTTAAATATTTTTAAAACGGTTTAAGAGAACCTTGAAATTTGGGAAACAGTTAAAAGTGTTATAAAAAAATTTTATCTTCATTTATTTTGAAAACACAAGGCTAACTTCATTTTTTTTAATGGCACGAAGGGTAAAGTTTAACCATTTTTAAAAGAGCATTTTTTCTGAATTAATTGATGTAACATAGTACCCACCTTTACTTTTATTAAAAGGTAAAAAAATAAAAATTCAAAAATTTTCTGGAATAGTAAAACTAATTTAGCTTTAAAAATACTGTTATTAGCGACATCTGTCACTTGTATATTAACCAAAAACTAAACTTGGGTGCACTGGTTAGCTTAATAATGGTACATTTAAGTAAAACTGAGCGAAAAAAATCTCATTGGTTAACAATTAGTTTATCACAGAAATAACGAATGCCAAATAAATTTTTAAAATTTTTAGTGAATATATTAAAAAAACTACACTTGATAGACAAATGTGGCATATACAAAAGTATGGATACAGTTAAATATTTTTAGAACGGTTTAAGAGAACCTTGAAATTTGGGAAACAGTTAAAAGTGTTATAAAAAAAATTTATCTTCATTTATTTTGAAAACACAAGGCTAACGTGATTTTTTTTAATGGCACGAAGGGTAAAGTTTAACCATTTTTAAAAGAGCATTTTTTCTGAATTAATTGATGTAACATAGTACCCACCTTTACTTTTATTAAAAGGTAAAAAAATAAAAATTCAAAAATTTTCTGGAATAGTAAAACTAATTTAGCTTTGAAAATACTGTTATTAGCGACATCTGTCACTTGTATATTAGCCAAAAACTAAACTTGGGTGCACTGGTTAGCTTAATAATGGTACATTTAAATAAAACTGAGCGAAAAAAATCTCATTGGTTAACAATTAGTTTATCACAGAAATAACGAATGCCAAACAAATTTTTAAAATTTTTAGTGAATATATTAAAAAAACTGCACGTGATAGACAAATGTGGCATATACAAAAGTATGGATACAGTTAAATATTTTTAGAACGGTTTAAGAGAACCTTGAAATTTGGGAAACAGTTAAAAGTGTTATAAAAAGTTTTTATCTTCATTTATTTTGAAAACACAAGGCTAACGTGATTTTTTTTAATGGCACGAAGGGTAAAGTTTAACCATTTTTAAAAGAGCATTTTTTCTGAATTAATTGATGTAACATAGTACCCACCTTTACTTTTATTAAAAGGTAAAAAAATAAAAATTCAAAAATTTTCTGGAATAGTAAAACTAATTTAGCTTTGAAAATACTGTTATTAGCGACATCTGTCACTTGTATATTAGCCAAAAACTAAACTTGGGTGCACTGGTTAGCTTAATAATGGTACATTTAAGTAAAACTGAGCGAAAAAAATCTCATGTTGGTTTATCATGGAGACAGAAAGCCAAGAAGTTAGTGGAAATCATTTTGAACATCTTTTGTAACATAAAAATCAAGTATTTCGTGTTTAAATTTTTTTAATTAAAAGGTTCTTTTTCAGTTAAAAGTATCATTTTAACAATTATTTTTAACTTTTACTTACAGCAAAGAGCTAGCGATAGATAAAGACCAAAGCTATCAAAATTTTACATTTTTCAAAATTTTCGACTTTTTTTAACTTTCGACTAAATTAAGGTATGAAGTTAGAAAAAATGCTCTTCTCAAAAATATTAAATTTGATCCTTGTTGCTATTTAAAAAAAATCAAGTTAGCCTTGTATCCGAAGAACAAATGGAGATAGAAATTTAGTAACCACCTAAAACGTTAAAATTTATATACTCTTAAGCATACACCAAATTTCAATAAGTTTTAATTAATAGTTTTTATAATATTTAACTGTATCCATACTTTTTAGCCATCCTGTTTAAGTAAGCAGAAGTCAAAATCAGTTTTTGGTAAAAAAAAATTGTACATTAGTGTAATCAGAGGCAGAAAATAATAGACCAGGCTAAAAACTGCTTAATTGTAGGCAGAAATCCACAAATAGCTGCTAAGTCATCTGGAAACCTTGATGGCAATAAATCAAGCCGTGCATGTGTGCAGGCTGTGCCCCTTGTGCCGAAATATTTGGCTCACTCAAGTGAAGGACTCGCGAATATTAACTATTAAGCAATTGTCTCCCATAAACAAGTCTCTTATTGGAATAATTTAATCAATAAATCTAACTCGAAGTGGTGCAGTCGCATAGACTGTTAACCGCGAAAGCGCAGTGTTTATTCCTGCCACTGCCTGTTTGTCGAAGCTCATTTCCAACTTCCTCTTGTCTTCGTTTCCTTATTCAGGTGTGCAACTGAAAGTTTTTCGCGATACGTTTAAAATTTCATTTGGAAAGGTACTCGCTATACAGAAATTATATTGCAGCATCAAAAGAAATTACAGCACTCATTCCTCTTTGGTGCTGTTATAAAAATTAAATCAAATTTTCCTCAATAAAGTTTCCCGAATACAAGTTAGCTTTCAAGTTGACCAAGTGAATTTTCCTCGGTTACATTTCCATCTGCGAGCAGCGCGCCAGCTCATGCATCTTTCATACAACGGCATCGCCTTTTTCTGATCACACCCTACACTGAAAAATTACAAACAATCGCCGGAATTTTGCGATCTGGCCGAGAACGTAACGACGGCTGCAAATTTAATGGGCTTGTGGGTTCCGGAGTCGCGCTTTAGATGCGTTTTATGAAATGGGTACGGCGCTAAATTGTATTGCGGGCTGTATTATTCAATGGGGTAAAATGGTAGTGGGACGAAGGCTATTAGGTATAAACCAGAACTTAATTGAATTAAAACGCTCAAAGGGACACAACAAACTCGCTGATTTGTTTAACTTATTTGTTTTTGCCACTTCTTTCGGGCATCTCCCTGCCAACTGCCATCGCTAATCGTTCTGATACACTAATTGAAATTATTCTCAGTTTCCATCACTATAATCAGGCGTAATGCACTGTTAATTCGTCGCGGTACCGGCATACAGGGCCAATTTGAATGTCACACATTAGGGGGGTGGGCTTGGCGTACCTATTACATATGAAACGTTTCAATCTCGTTATTATGCAATTTGAATCGTTTAACAGAGAGAAACCGCTCGGCTGAGAGACGAGGAGCGATTTTTCCGCTAATTCGACAAGATGTATTTAACACGATGCAATTTAAATTGATATAAATTAATTTGGTCCGATAGCTAGAACGTGATCTATTTTAGTACTCGCCATACATTCGTTACAATTAAAGAATTCGTGTTGTGTCAGAGCGCGCACATCGCAAATATAATTTGCGAAGCAGCGCTTTCAACGGGTCAAGTGTCAATTTGCGATGTTTTAACGTCGTTGTCCATATTAGACATTGTCGTTTACACTGTTGTCGACGGAAGAAATGAAACCCAATGCGGGGAAACACAGGGATTGTTTCGGGGCCCTTCGAGCAGGATCGCTGAACCGAAACGGCAAAATTGCTCAACAAGATGTAAAGGGACGTTCTTTAAATCTAACTTTTACAATTAGTTTTGTAGAGAAGTGACTATAATATTAATAATTGTATGGTCCAGAATTTGGAGAAGATGCTGATTTTAATAATTAATTTCCTAGTCATAAAAGAAAGTCAAAAAAGTCAAAAATCATTATTCAAAAAGACATTTAAAAAAGATTAGTTCCTTGTAATTTGGTAAACAAAAAGTTGACTGTTTTTAAATAATATACTTGTTTACAACGTTTTTTAACGATAGACGAAACTTGTGTGTATCGGTAGAATAATTAAAGGCATTGGCAACTGAAAAAACAACTTTGTCTTAAATGATAGTACAATAGTGAAAATCCTTTCTCCGTATCTGCTCTATAAGTCAAGTTATTTCGATTTAAATTTAAAATTATGACGTCGTAACCGTCTTGAGCATTTGGTTTTATATTAAGATCAAATGATTTTGACTTTTAAGTGACACTGTCAGAGTTTATCCAAATTTCTCAGATGTTTTCGCCAAGTTCAAGACAAAATTTAGAACAAAAATTACTCGAAAAGGTAATTGATTTTGTGGAAGATTTGTGGAAAATGTTCAAATATCTGTCAAGTTTTTGGTTTAGGATTTTAAGATGAGAGACGGATGTTATGTCACGATGTCTTTCTTTCTAAGCGATTGTCTTACATATTTCTCATTGCAGAAATTTTTGAAATGAACTTAATGATATAGGACGAACGATATTTTCAACTTCTGTTAAAACATAAAACAGGAAAAATAAATTGTCAATGCCTTTAAGCCTAAAACTGATACTGATACATTCACCTGACTATATTTTAAAGCAAATAAAATGTTTAAAATTTAGTTTATCACAGAAATAACGGGTGCCAAACTAGACATCAGAAACAAATTTTGAAAACTTTTAGGAAATAGAAATGTGGCTTATATTTTTGTTACCAGAGAGTAGACAGAAAATAAATTCCGACCTATTCCTTTAATTGATAACTTCAGCAAATGCTTTGAAACGCTTATTTACAATGTAGTAAGTGTTTATGTTAAAAAATACATAATATGTAATGATCAACACGGTTTTGTGTCTGGTAGATCCACTGTAACGAATCTTTCCTGCTTAGAGACTTTTGATCTTCGTATCTTCGTACTGCTTTCCAAACTTTGTTATTTTGGTCTTTCAGACACTTTGATAATTTTTTTTCAATCCTAGCTTAGTAAAAAAAGACAGTATATTTTCCTAAATGGTTTTGTACCTGACGCATTTGAAGTTACGTCTGGAGTGCCACAAGGTTCGATACTCGGACCGCTTCTTTTTATACTGTTTATTAATGACATTGTAATTTATTTTAACATACCGTGCCTCTTCTACGCTGACAATTTGAAATTTTTTGTAGAATAAAAACTTCTTTTGACTAATGTTCTGCAGAAGAATATCCTTAATCTTTTAAAATGGTGTTAGAAAAATTAGTTAAATCTTAATCAGTCAAAATGTTTTTTAATGCAGTTTTCTAACAAATCAGTCATAAAGTTTAATTACTTTATTAATTCTTTACTATTAAAAAACTGGATCATGTCAAAGATCTAGGTGTTACTTTTGATCGAAGTTAACGTTTTCCAATCACATTGATAGCTTCCAAGATGTTAGGTTTGTTATAAGAAATGATTTTAAATTTTCACAAATTAACACTTTGCAATTGCTATATTTTTTAACTGTTAGACAGTGTTTAGAATATGTATCAGTTATATGATCTCCTATTTACATTACCTACCGGGAAAAGCTTGAAAGTGTGCAAAGAGGGTTTTTGAAATTTCTGGCTTATAGAGATGATGGAACTTATCCTCCAGCTGGTTCCCCGCGAGAAATATTTTTTAAAAAGGAAGGATTTTTAGTTGAGTATCTTTGTAGACTATTTACACCTTCGTCATTTTCTGCTTTTTAAATTAAACGAAGTTTCGAATAAGATTAATACCTTTTGAAAAATTTGAAAAAATCTTCTCTAAGCTCATGTGTAACTTTTTAGTCAACTATCGTAGCCAAATAACTTTAAGGAATTTTTTCCGGATTTTCAAAATTCTTCAGGTCACAATATCGGTTTAAAAATTTTCTAAATAATTCTGAGGTAAAGTAAAAAAAATCAAACTATAGGAATTAGATGTAATACTTCTGCCCATATTGGATTGTTTTCGAAGTTTAGCTACACAATAATTATTACGGATGTAGTTTTTGATCGTATTATTTTTCCCAATTAGTTTGGGTATGTTTTTACGCGCGGTGGCTTGCCGGCCGCCATTTTGAAGTGTGTAGCTCCGGGCGTCCCGGAATAATTTTTCTGTATCGGGTCCCGCATATTGGACAGTTCAATTTGAAATATAATTTCTAACTTTCAAATATTAGCATTTCATATTTACCCTATTACATCACATGACGAAAACTGCTCTCCAGCCGTTTCCTCGTCATGAATGTTTCATATTTTTCGTACGACTTTATTGACCGACTCCAGCCGGCGGCTATGTGACGAATTTAAATTGCATAAGCACACCCATCACGTTAAATAATTCCGAAATAAATCCACTCAACTCCGGCCCTGATTCCGCGGCACACGCGCGATTAATCCGGCCCCGGCGTCTCCGAGAGGTTTAATTTGTTCACAACGAAATTAGCCTGTCATTTCTAGGCGAGCCCTCCTCTCGCTCTGAAATGCAAATGAGATGTTAGCCGGTTTTCTTTTTGTTTGAACGAATGGAAAATTCGTTTTATGATATTACGATCTTTATGTCTGCTTGATGAATATTTAAGTTTCTCCTCTTGTCAGATCTTTGCTACTCTCAGTGTTTTCGAGATGTAATATGGCACTTCACAGAAAGAATATAGAATTTATATGTTTTATAGATCCGCTTTATGCCGGGGAAATATAGTTTGGTGCTTCTCTGCTGCCCCTCAACAACTTAAGCAGATACCGGTGCAAAATTCAAAACGAACGTTTGTTCTCCGTGCTTTTACGCCCGCTTATACGGCGGACGACGGTTATGAGATATTCTTCTTCTTGTTGCTTCCTTTAAACGTCACCTACAGAATTTTTCTGCGCTAGCGGAAAACACGTCAAATGATTGCTTTGTTTTGCTTCCTTTTGCCATTTCATATTCCAATTCGATACAATACGTCGAAGTAGCGCAAACAACTCAAGAGAATACCAAATGCGATACAAAGGTGACAATCACCGGCCTTGAGTTTACCACCACTGGACCAAAAATTTTACAGCTTACATTTAAATTTAAAAAAATGGAAATTCTCGTAATTTTAATTTACAATTGAATGCAAGGTCTCGCCCAATTAATGAATTGCAAAATTTCGGAAATTGAAAGGACCGTCATTAGGGTCACGTAAAATTCGGCCCAAAGGCCATATCGATGAAAATTGATGAACCCGTCCAGAATTCATGTGACAGTCAGCCGACAAAGTAATTAACGCCATGACATCATGCTAGATTGAAGATTTCACTGTTGAAATTGACGAGTTAGTTAATTTTAAGTGCGTGATGTTATCAATTAACAAGTGTTTAAATTAATTATTTAATAATTACCCTACATGTCCCCTGATAATTGCTCGCTAGCCTCCTTAACGAAGCCAATTGTTTGTTAAACAGAGTCACGATTTCGCTCGAAATTTTCCCACAACTTGCGGCACCTACCTGTCGCCGAAGGGAAACATGTGCGAGAAGGGCGGCGGCACCGGCCGCGGCGGCTCCGAGGAGGCGGAGGCCGCCGGACTCTGCGGCGAGGCCGGGTCCGGGGACGTCTCCGCCACTCGCTGCTCCGGGGTCTCGCGGCCGCTGCTCCGGCTGGAGCACTCCCGGACCAGCTCTTCGTCCGGGCCCGCCACCTCCGGGGAGCTCGTCTCCTCGACCTTCTCTTCCTTCGTCTCCTCCTGGTCGCGCTTCACCACGTCCTGGCCGTCGCGCTTCCGCTGCTCCTCCTTCAGACGCTCGGCCTTGCGCCATTTGGCCCTCCGGTTTTGGAACCACACCTACAAAATTATTTTTCGCTCGTTTATCTGTATGACGCACGCCGTAATCATCATTAAAGTATCAGTTTACATCGAAATCGAATTGAAAGGCCCGCAATAACATTTCTCATGTCAATCGGGTGTCGGTTTACAAAGGCTGAGGGGTTGGACCGAATTTATGCGATCGGGGGACAGGTTTGACTCGAATTTATCGGTTCGATAACCGGGAGTTAACACCTAGATGGAAATGAAAAATTGGACGTGGGCCACGTGGCCCTAATTGGGGCGTGTACTCCGTTGTGTTTTACAATAGAACAAAAAAGGAGACACGCGTGCGTTTAATTGTTTTGTAATTTGATTTGATGGTTGGCCCGGAGGGCGCAAGGGAAGAATCGTCACGAAATCTCAATTAGAGGGCTCGCAAAACACTGGAAATAATTTTTTCGCATTTTATTTGAACTCACTAGTGTTTGTAATTTTTTTGGCAATGTATGGGGCAGGTTTAAAGTGGCCCCTTGGTGCACAGTTGCTGGGGTTTGCCGTAGAACGTGGGGAGCTGACAATGCCGTTCAAAAAATATATAAAACATCACAAGACATCGGCCAATGTAAGTGACTGTAATATGACACTGGACATGTCGGACCCGGTCTGTGTTCATTGACTCGAGGGAGTTTGGTGTTTTATAATGCGGCCACGCGTCCGTTCCGTCTTCATTTCTGTCTCTCGAGTTTAACGTTTTCGGTCAAAAATCAAATTTGGCGAGTTCTCGTCTTTCCGGTTGGATTTCGTTGCGAGATGATTCCGGGCAATTAAGGGCCGGCTGCCCGCTGCGACACTTCACTTGTACCAACACACAACACACTCATTATTGTCACTAACAAGCGGATAACGAGTCCGAACAAATAATAAGGGTGCTTATCCCATTACAATCTGCCACCCTTGAATTGCACCTATAATATCGAGGAGCAAATCGAATGATCGCCGGACGTTATTGTTTTCTTTTTTCCATTCTGCACAACCCTCCCTTATGGAAAAATGATGGCGGGGCGGCCAGAGGTTGTGTATTAATTTTATTACGGGTTATGATGTGAATTCGATGCGTTTATTGGCCAGGACCGGGGGATTGACGGAATTGACAGGGATTAAGTCACATGCATGTGTTCTCCATTGGGGGACAACCCCCGATTAGGTGAAAAGAAATATCTCTTAAAATCATAAAATAAATCATTAATACACGGTTTTGCCCAGTGCCTTGTCCACGATTGTAGCTCAGAAAGTTTCATTTTTATTTTTTTTTCTATGGCTTTTTTATTATTTGAAATATTGCCATGTCGTTTTCACTAGCCGATTGATCGACTTTTAGTCCACAAACTAAAAATAGCTTTATTGTACACAGGATGTTGTACACAAACTGGTGAATCAAAGATACATTTTAATGGAACACCTTATATATTTTTGGATGATTAGATTTTACGCAAAAAAATAATGTAACTTTATATAAACTATTATGGGGCTTTTCGTTTCGGAATTATTCATCTTTTCGTTATAAAAAATACCAATTTTTGAAAAGCACTGCAAAGTTGCCTGGAATATTTTTCGAAAAATTTACAACAGAAAAACTCAGAATACCCTGTAGTTTTAGCAATAATCGATTTTTACTGAAACATGGAGGTAATGTACAGGAGTTCCAAAACGCAAAAAGTTAAGTAACTGATTTTTTTCAGATGGAACACCATGTATTTTTTACATGTATCGATAGCATTTTTTATAAGCTTTCTAATCATATGCAGCTTGTATAGAAAATTTGAAATATTTTTTTTCTTTTTTATTTTTTTATTATTAATTCTTAGGGAGCAAAATTCATTTATGTGTCAAGTAATAATTAGATTACTAATATAATGAGTCACATTAGTACATATCAAAATCACCATTTGACTTATCGGGTTCTAGGATAGGTATCAAATTTTCTTGCAATAAAATATTTTTTTGAAAAATCCCGAAAAATAATTTAAAAATCCAATCGATACATGAAAAAAAATCCATTTAAAAAAAATGAGTTATTCAACTTTTTGCATTTCAGCACACTCTGTATATTATCTGCGTGTTTTAACAAAAAGTCGTCTATTTGCTAAAACTACAAAGTATTCAAAATTCTTCTGTTGCAAACTTGGCGAAACATATTCATAGGCGGCTTTGCGTTGATTTTTCAAAAATTGGTCTTTTTTATAACAAAAAGTTGAATAATTCCAAAACAAAAAAAGATAGACCCACAATAGTTTATATAAAGTTATATTATTTTTTTGCATAGATTCCAATTATGTAAAATAACTTTGGTTCGCCACGCTGTATACAACTATTTGTTTTTTATTAATTCCCGTCCATTGTGTGCAAATTTGGAGTGTGAGAGCTTCCGGTTTGTATGAGGTGCATCTCCAGCTCTCAAAGTCCAGGCAGGCACCTAACCGTAATCCACGTATGCGTTTACAAAGCGAACGAGGTCCTCCGCAGCTGCCGAGTGTAATTGTGTCCGTAGAGGCTCATTAGCGAGCTCTAATTGCCGTCGGAATCTAATACACACCTCGCAGAGGGACTTCCTGCCGGCCCGGGGCCGTTCTCTTGTCTGTTGGCACGGCTCTACGTGTCAAATTAGAGCCTGAGGAAGCGCGCAAAAGGCCGAAACGTCTACGATGAATAATTCGTCGATGGAAAACCGTCGACGGCGTTTTAATGAAGTTAAATAATAAAACGAACGTTAATCTGACCACTTAACTTTTAAAGCGCGCTCGCGGAACTAATACACTTTTAACATAAATTTACTTTGGGAGGCTTTTCCGCGAGATCAAATTCGTTTTAATCACACATTTTCCTGAGTGATTTCATAAAACAGCGCAAAGTGCTGTCTCTTACGACGTTTTATCATATTAAAATAAATAATCCGCTCATTTGACGTGAGCTTTTAGCCTTCGAACGGAGGCGAGGCGCACGGCTTCCACTGCTTAATTCCATTACCCTGCTACCACCAGTCGAACAATTAACGATTTTTTTCGATGATGCACTTGTGTTGGATACATGTTTATTAGACGAACATTTGCCAGGGGATGGGATTAGCCACCCCTCGGTGTTTGCGCTCCAGGCCGAAGGGTTGGAGCCGTACTTGTTACATTGTGATCGCACAAAGAACAACATCTGCTGCGGTTTGCCGAACAAACTAACCAGAATTATGGTTGCGTAATCGTTAGTAGGTGTTTTGTGTTTACAGCAAATCTGCCAGTAAACCCTTACCCTCTCAAACAACCGAAAGAATACTAATTTATTAATTCATAACTAAACTCCACATATTTGAAATCAACATTCCAACGGAACTTCATTAATATGTGGCGGCTAAAGCAATGCATCAACAGCGCTTTTAATTATGCATTGCGCTAATGTGTTAAAACTGTGCATTATTTGAACGGAAAACCGACTGACCTGGACCCTGGCCTCGGTGAGGTTGATCTTCATGGCCAGGTCCTCCCTGGTGAAGACGTCCGGGTAGTGCGTCTGGGCGAAGGCGCTCTCCAGCTCCTCCAGCTGCTGGAGGGTGAAGGTGGTCCGGTTCCGCCTCTGCTTCCGCCTGACGAAGGTGTCGTCGTGGATGGCCGGGTGGTAGGAGTAGCTCGTGTCTGCACAAGAACCGCCGGTTTTATTTCCTTCAAGATATGATGAACGTGAAACGTCTGAGATTATTACATGTGGCAAAAAGTGACCGCAGGTCAAAGTTGGAAAGTTCCAAAGTAGATTTTTCGACGAAACAAGATAACTCCATGTAACACAAACTCTATTAAGATTATTGGGTTTGGAAGAAGCTTACCAGACGGCAAATATTACCGAATACGTCTCGGCGTTAAGTTGCTCGGTGAAATGTTGCGAGAGGTTTCTATTTTAGATTTTGGTCAAAATTCTCCGAATTCATTGGCTGAATTAGTTCACCGAAAAATCGTCCGCTAACAAATTAATTGGCGTTCTGATCGAATTAAGCGACGACATCAATAAACTGATTGAAATTTTCCGCTTCATTGGTTCAATACTATTTTAATTTAAATTATTTGTGATTAATTTTAGCGCCATTATCTTCGGCCGGATTTGATTCGGCGACGGTTGCACTCGTCGAAAAAATAATTTTAATTGAAATTTAAAAATGGAGAGAGCTTTTAAAGCTGATTATGGTTGAACTAAAAAAGTAAACAGAACGGGAGAGGAAAAAAAAGCATTAACTTCACAATAAAAAGCAATTTTATAGCGCGCAAAAACCGATTTTAATATTAAATCAATAAAGCGGTAAATATTTGATGAGTTTGAAATAAGCGATGTTTGCGCGGTTTTAATTCGCGGGGAACAGAGCAGATTATAAGATTAAATATACAATTTCTCTGAATTAAACATGAGATTTTAATTAATATATCCTCGGCATGGCGGTAATGTAATTACGCATAACTGAAATTAAAGTTTAGAGATGCCGGCTGTGGATTTCGTCCGAAAAGTTATCCTATGATGATGAAAGAAGACTCGGATAATTGCATTTAGGCATTTGAATTTTTTAAAGCGCAGCGCACAGAGGAGGATTCGCGTTTTTCCACAGGATCGAGATCATGGGAGCGCCCACCAAGCCCATGCCGCGATAATCACCACCTCAGAAATTTCGTTTCCATCCACGATACAAGTTTGTGTAGACGAAAAGGGCCTTGTTTGAAAGGTGGCGGTTCGCTGCGGCTCCCGGAGTGGGTCCGGACTCTGCCGCAAAAAGCCGGATTTAGCGTCCGGCGATCCATCGATATTCCAAATGGAATGCGAAATCAGTCCGTAATCGGTTCTGACAGGGCTCGGTCCGGAATTTCATGACGCGATGACAAACACAATGATTGAAAGATAAATCGTCGCTTTCTCTCCGAGGTCACAGTTCGCTAATGCGCCCTGTGATGATGCGATTATCCGCTAATCCCGTACCTGGACTCTGTGATTATCGGTGCTATTGTATCGATAAAGAAGAAATCTGTCATCAGCGGCGGACGCCCGACCCGCTCTCCGGAGATTCGGCACCCCCTAATGACGAATTTCGGCACCGCATGTCGCATCAAGGGTGGATTTAGTTATCGCATTAGTTTTGACCTCGTAAAAGAAGTATTTTTGACAACCTGTGATTATGCGCTAATCTTGTCGGAGCAAAGTCTATACTCACAAGGGTGGGTCGGGGTGAATGGGTATTCCAGAGTCGGTAGTCGGGGCTGGGGGGCGCCGGGGTGCAAGGCGGGCGGGCAGTGGTAGCAGAACATGCCTCTGCCTCCCCCACCCGCAATCTGAAACAATTTTTTTCCAAATAAAGCATATTTCCATTTTTCCAAAATTTTTTTAATTAATACTTTACTCAACCAACACAAGTGCATGGAACAACAATTATCGTGTTATGCTGTGGACTATTTCCTTGCTAACAGCCTATTTGTCATTACACTGTGGCTCTTTATGATCAAATTAATTTCAAAATTATGCGGGTTTGCTCATAAAATATTGTTAAGTGGAGGCGGAGGGTCTTTGTTAATGTCTCGATAAACATAACCGTTATTTCATATTAAAAAGAATTTTTTAACGTAATGATCAAAACTATTAAAAAGTTGCTTCATTCTAAGAACTTAAATATCTTTTACGAAAAGATAAAAGTTTTAAAAAATTGGCATGTCCCGATGACAAATTTTACAAAAATAGTTTCAAACATTCTTATTTGAAAATTTTAAATGATGCATTTGAATTTATAACTAGAGTACGTTTTTTTTTTCTTTGTGATTGATAAATGAGTGAAAACTGAGGGAAAAGATGTATTCTAATTAAATATTATCGTACGAAATAATTATAAATTCAAATGATCACAAGGTTTGCTTTTGTGTCAGGAGGCCTATACTTTTTGATTAGTTTTAAGGATTTTTTGACAATTAATTAAAATAAATATTTCGAACTTATACTGTAGCACTGATTCTAAGCTCTCTGCAGGTTTTTCTTTAAATCTTTTTTTCTGATTTTTATGGATCATAATTCTATAAGCTATTCTTTTGATTCTTTTATAGATTCTTGTCCTGAACCTTTTTTACCATTATTTTTTAGACTTTATACTCAATTTTTTTATAAACATTTCTCCTACATTCTTCAAATCTCTCTTAGATTCCACTCAGTGTGTTTTCTTCTATAGTTTCGTTTAAAATTTTTTTGACATTACTCTTTAACATTATTGTTTTACTGTAATCTTTTCTAAAACAGATCTTCAGTAGATCGGAAATCTGGACTCTCCTTTAGTATATTTTATGACCCTTTGAATAAATTTTTCTTTAGTTGCTTCTTTACAATTATTTTTTAGACTTTACTCAAAAATCTTTTATAAATACTTTTACATTTTCCAATTTTTCTTTTAGATTCTGCACTGTTTTTTTGATTTCTTTTTCTAGTTTTTTTTAGAATTTCTCCAGATTACTCTTTTGTATTGTTTGTGTACTCTTCTTAAGATTTTTCTAAATTCTTCTCTGATTTTTTTCTAAAGCCGTTTGGATCTAAAATCCGGACAATTTTTTAGTTTATTTTGTAAACCTATCTTTAGATTCTTTTATAGATTCTTCACCAGATTTTTTGCCAGATTATTCTTTTGCACTGCTTCTGCCCTCTTCTCTAGATTTTTTTATTCTTTCATTAATTTTTTAGTGGTAAAACCAAATTTCATCGTCTAGTTGTTGTTTTTAACGTGTTTACCTATGTTTACCTATAATTGTCAATCAAAATAACTCGGTAATTTAATCAAAATAATGGAAAATTTTGTTATCTTGTATAATAAATAATTATTAATTGTTTGTAATGGCATTTATAGATCTGAAAACGGGTCTTTTTTTCGATTATTTTTTTATAAATTCAGGGTTAGACTTTTATAAACTCTAGACTACTCAAAATTATTTAAAAACTACTATATTCTCATTTTTGCATTCCCCAAAGTGTTTTTTAGATTCTACTCTGCAACTTTTCAAAATTCGTTTGTTTAGAGTTTTTCTGGATTATTTTTTAGCTTTGTTTTTGTACTTTCTAAAGCTCTCTATATAGATCTGAAGTATGCACGATTCTTTAGAATATTTTATTTTTAGATTCGTTTATAATTTTTTTTCTGAAATTCTTTTTTAGAGTTATTTTGTAGACTGCATCATTGAATATTTTTATCTAAAAACTTCTACATTCTTCAAATTCTTTTTCTGATTAAACTCTGAGCCTTCTCTTCAATAATTTCGTTCGGACTCAGTTTAGTATAGAATTAAGATGAATGTTGAAACACGAAAAAAACCTAATTTAAATAAGAAAGAAAAATGAATGCATTTGACAGATAGGGATGTTTAAAAATGAAGAAATATTTAATACCATATTTTACATCTACATCAAACTATCTGAAACGCTGTAACAGTGAAACGTTTAGTCACAGCATGTGAGAATTAATTCATTATAAGATTTTAGATTCTCTAAAAAAATTGCTGTCGGTAATCATAATTTATAATCAAGCTGAAAGAATAGGAGCTTAAACAGAAAAATTAAAACAATTATTCTTTATTATTAAATGTTTATTTTTTTTTTAATATTTTAAGTATAAAACATTAAAATTTTTGGATATTTGTGGTAAACAAAATAAACCGGATCAAGAATTTTGAAACTGTGCCAGGTTCGGATGCGTCCACTGATCAGTTGTTGTTTTCGGTTCGTTCCTCGTTTCACGAATTAGATTTTTGTGCTTATCCATATTCCATCTTGTAGCTAAGTGTATTAGCTGGCATCCCTAATGGAAACCGATCTAGATATGGAACCGTGTTTTTAAATTAGATAAAGCCTACACTGTCGGTCGCATCGGTTAAATTAACAGCGAATTAATTCTGATTAAGTTAACTATATTAAGTAGATACGTGACATCATGAGCGAGACAGTCGTCATACTTGTAATTATCCATCGGGCATATTGCGCTCTGCTATTCTTGCTGCATGGCATGGCGCCTAACAGCAGAACAGACATAATATCGATACTTTGCCGAATTAGAGCCACTTTAATTGCGTTTGGCGTACGGAACTAATATCGAAAATGTAGATGCGGATGCGGAGGATGCTCCAAATCGCATTCCTGCACAATCCGATCCATTTGCCTAATGGGAATTGATCATTTTTGCGCGATTTCCACTCGGAAATAAAAACAGTCGGAGAAAGTTTGCCGATTAAATAACTATAATTGTCCATCAAGAGTCCCTCCAGCGCCCTTCCTTCAATAATAATTAACATGCGAATGTAAAATTGATGAGATTATCGTGATGCGTCGGCCTGGATTACCACCATCTAGTCTCGCGTCGGGGCCCGGCAGCCTCGCAGCAGTAAGTTGATCACGGGGGCTCCGGCGTAATTCTATTAGAGTGGATATCCCTTACAGAGGGCCCCCTCCGTCAGCGAATTAGTCCCTAATCATACGTATGGAATGCAATTTGGACCGTGCAGCAACTACTCTACATGTTTGCCTAGACGGGGCGGCATAATATGCTAATCACGTCTAATTCGGGGAACGCACATTACCTACAGCCAATTGATATTAATGACGGAGGCTCTTCGCCAACAAGACCGACACCTGATGCCGTGCCAACGGGAATTTATCGGGATTTCTTCATTTGTTAAGTACGCGCTTTATTATTCATAAAGGGGGAAGGTGAAGGGGACGTAATTAATTAGAGGAAGTTTGCACCGGACGTAGACGGGTTTTGCAGCCAGTTGACAAGAGACTGCTCAGATCTTATCAAGAGATTAGGGCCAATTTACCCAAAAGAAGCGGCGGTCTATAAATGGACCAATGCGTAAAACAGCTATTTAACTAATTTATTGCAAAAAATAGTACACAGACTGATTCTTCTAGGGTCTACATTAGAAAGGGCCGCTTGTTAAAAGTTAACAACGCGAATGGGCCAATGAAATTGGTTGAATTTGGTCACGTGACCAGTTAATCACGCATTTAATTGCAGATTAAATTAATGACGCTTCTATAAACCGGTCCCTAATATAGCTGAAGTTTTAATTTTTTTATACAAGTCAAGTCGACTATCCTGAGTTCAACTAAATTATTTCCAAAATGGCTGAATTTTCGGAAATACGAGAAATTGGGGCCAACTTTGATATTTTAAATAGTAACCCTCTATTTTTATTGCATTTTTGAATTCGTCTTTTGAAATTGAGTAAAATGTGTTCTAGTTATTAGTATTCATCTGTCATAGTTTTTGACATATGTCAATTTTTTTATTCAAATTTTTATTTGCAGAGGTTCATTTAAAATATCACAGCTCGTGAACCACTTAAAATAAGTAAATATTTTTTGCATTTGATAGCCAAAGGTTCGAAGGGTCTTCTCAAATTTTCAAGACTGTCAACTGTCGAATTGCAAGGCTACTATGATTTTTTGAAAATTTTGATTAAAAATGATTATAAAACAGTTTTTTCAAATGGAATGACCTGTTTTTTTCAATGGCAATCAAAAAAACATCAATTTTTATGCAGACTTTTATAAACGTCTTCTATATCCATCTTTTACAATTTTTAAAAAAATCGCAAAAAACTAGATTTTAGCTCATTATTTTTATTTTTAATCGAGTAAATTTTGGAAAAATACGATAAAATTGTGCTGTTAATTAAAAGAAATGTCCGATTTGTCTACCATTGTCATTCAAGAAGTTCGAAAATCGATGGCAGACTGACTGAGTTACTTTACATAATTCACTAAGTTATAAAAAAAATAATTAAATATCATTGTTTTGTTGCTTATTCGATAATAAACCAGCTAAAAACTAAATAAAATATTGAAGTTTGACAATTGTTAACCATTTTGCAAGGTCTACTTGATTACCTATGAAGATTACGAAGAAAAATCCGTTTTTTGTGATTTTTTTCAAAAACTGTAAGAGATAGGTATAGGACGTAATGATAAAAGTCACCATAAATTTCGATGTTATTTCGATTGCCGTTAAGAAAATAAGGTCGTTCTGTTTGAAAAAAACTTAGTTATAGCAGTTTTTTGATAACCATTTTGAAAAAATCATACTAGCCATGAATTTTGACAGTTGACAATTTTCTAAGAGACTCTCCAAACCTTCGGTTATCGAGTACAAGAAAAATTATTTACTTATCGCAAAGGGTTCAAGAGCTGTAATATCTTAGATAAACCCTTGCAAACGAAAATTTTAACAAGAAAATTGACATATGCCAAAAACTATGACAGATAAGTACCAACAACTTGGGTAAATTTTACTCAGCTTGAGAAGGTGAATTCAAATATGCAATAAAAATGGGTGGTTACTATTTAAAATTTCAAACTTGGTGCTGAACCATTTTGAAAATAATTTAGCTGAACTCATAATAGTCGATTTGGATCGTATACAAAATTTTAAAGCTCTAGCCATATTAGAAGTTGAAGAAGTTCTATTGTAGGCCCTAAAAGAATCACCCTGTATTATTATACGAGTTTTGTAAGACGTTCTATTGTGGCACCAATAATTTTGGAGCACGACGAAGGAGTGTAATATACAATTTTTTCTACTTTCAATGTTTGTTGTTTATTTTTGTTTAGTCTAACTTATCAAAATATGTTCAAACTCTTTTCTCTTAATTTTGTAAATTATTATTCGGGCTTTATCAATAAACCACTTGACGCTGCTGACAGATCACACACTAGATTACAGTGATGACTGATGAGATGACACCTAGCCCAGCACTGCCAATAAAAATTTGCTAAAAGGAGTTTTGTTTTGAAGAATTTGTGAAACCAAAGTAGAAAAAAAATGTGACTGAGCTTGGTCTTCGGGCGATAGCCGGCTGCTCTTCTCATCGTCCAGTAACTAACTGTTTTGCAGCGTTTAGTTTATTAACCCTATTACAACAATTAGGTTTGTGGATATGACATATCGCTAATAAGCACATCCTGCCTGGTGTAAATTAAGTGCAAACTCAATTGCGAAGCGTCCTAAAGATTTAAATTTGAATGCAAGCGTCCGTCAATTCGTCAAATCCGAATCATTCTAATAAAATCAAGACGTTGATTCGCTTCGATGATTGTTGTTATTAGAGCCACTAATAGAAATCATGAAAACAATCAACTCTTCATATCGCTTTATTGGACAGATGATGGATCTGGCTACTTGTCGTTGCTTATACTCGGCGCCCACATAAGAAAAAATTCGAAAACGTACCGAGAATTCGAGAACATCTGCACTTATTAGGTACAGTTTAATAGAATGTAACGCGCTGCTTAATGAGACGAATTAACTCAATTAGCAGTACTTTATCCTGGTGCTCATTTTAATTTTTCTGTGTGTTTTTTCGTTTTGTGTCAAGTGTTTTAATGATGGACGGCGATGTGTTGCTCGGGCTTTCGTTTCGTAATTTGATTATTTGATTGACGAAAATAACATTTAAATTAATGTGTCAGATACTAATATCATGATGATTTGATAAAGACATATCGCTTCTTATTTATAAATTTAATAAGGCCCGTATGGGTTCGGTCAGATGCGACGACTTAATGGAGAGATATATTTCTTAGCACGAGGCAGATTTGGATAGAAACGTGTTCTATTTTTAATAGGGGAAGAAATTATTTATGTACAATTGATTGCTCCCGACTGTATGCTTGCCCAGAAGTGTAGGTCATCGCTTTTTAATGACTTTACGAGAATTGTAAAGCCATTTTTTCATTTTGCCACAATTAACAAATAAAAAATTTATTGGACACTTTAACAAACAAATCAAGTTATGTTTAATATTTTACAAAATAGGTAGCAAAAACATTACTTTCAAGTGTATTCATTAGGCCGTTTATTGATAATTTTGGTTTAGTAATTTAATACGTATTATAAGAGATTTTATGAGATTTTATTAAACAATAGACTTGTTAACATATATATCAATTAATTAAACGAAAAGTGTTTCCGTTCAAAAAACAAAACTGAATAGAACTGGACTTTAATTATGTGAGTTAATTAATTTAATGAATTTTCCTGAAAATAAATAAATAGAAAAATATCCCTTGAAATCCTGGGTATTAGGGAATGGCTTAGCAGTATTTCGTATCTGAATTTGACATGATCAGACGATTAAAAAACCCTTACATAATTTTTCCAATTTTTCCAAAAGTTCGTACTTTTCTCAAAAAATTTTATTAACCCACCTACTAGAGCTACTGTGTGGTTTATAGTAGTTTATTAGCAGTTAATTTTTTCATTGAACAAAATGGAGATGAAGACGCATGGGCGTTTTAAGAATTTTTCAAAATCGTAGCTAACATATTCAATTTTTTGGGAGGTTCAAATCCCGGTTCTGGCAAAAAAATTTTTTTTTGTAAAATTTGTTAAAACAAAAAACTGACAAAAAGGCGAATTTTAATTTTTAACAAGGGTACCTTGAAAACGAGTGTGGCTTTTTATTATAAACCTATTTTTGCCTAACTATTAAGAATTTTTTTTCTGCTACAACAATAGAATGCATAAACTTCTTACTATAATATAAACTTTTAAATTTTTTTTGGCAATTGGGAAACCGCTTAATTGTAATTAAAAGAGCAGCTATATTCAGAAAAATATAACAAGAATAAAATCAATTATAATTAGAAAATATTCGAAGAGGTTTTCGTTACGTGCTTTCAATGTTTCATTTCGAAAACTTGCTTTACATTTGCAATTATTTTAGCAAATAATAAATTAGAACATAATTAAATATATTAAACAAGAAAATAGCCAGTTTCTATTGGAAATAAGTTAGATGTGTAAATCACTGTTTTATCATAACTCAAAAAAAAACATACTAAACGTTATTAAAATAGTTCAAATTTTTAAAAATGTTAATTTTCAAAAATACATTACATAGCCCCTTTATCCAGTAAGCCTTTCATTCATATGCATTTTAGTTCTTACAGAAATATATTTTTTCTTATGGGTAATAAACTTAATCAAATGAAATACATAAATGTTCAATAGGGGAAGCAGTGATTTTATTAACAGTAATTACAAGAGCACTTAAATCTAGTTTAAGAGCGAAAAAGCCAGTAAAGTGTAATAAAACAATCAGAGGCTGACATCATATGATCACAAGTAAATAAATAAATAAAGAAACAAGAATAAGAGAAGTTTTAAAGCTACAAATTTAGACCATAAAGGAAATACAAAATTAATAATTAATACACAAAAAAATGAACAAAACGAGCCGAATATAATTGTACCTATGTTTTAATTGTATTTTTAAAGGACTAGAGAATTAGTATTACATGATAAGAATTTTAAAAGATTTTTGAAAAATTGTCACATTTTACCTTGTGGCTGTCGCCGAAAATCGTGATGTCGGATCCGGGGGCTCAGCCCCCTCGCGTTTTCTCAGCGAGTCTTCCTTCCAGCTTCATGAAGCACGCGTCACCGTCCACTCAATCGTCCTTTCGCGCCATAATCTCTCACTTAAAAATCGTAATAAAATCGAGTGTGAGCGGCGTCGTCGGTCGCCTTTATCTGCACAACAATCGGAGCAGGACAAATGACAGATCAACACGAGATACTGACGTTGCTAGGGGAGGTCCAGATGCTGGAAGCCTTCGCGAACTTGCGCACTGGTCCGGGGGCGGAGCCGCGAGCAGGAAGAGGAGTCCTGCGAGGAGGCAACAGGACGAGGACGGAGACAGAGTCCTGTTCCGGAACATATACCGGATCGCAGTTAGTGGGGATACCGATACAGTTTATGGCTAAACACTAAACACTTTTTTTACGACCAGATTAAAGTGAGAGGGCTTTAATGGATTTGTTTTGTTATAAGCAAGATGGATGATGAGGTCTTTGTGCCGTGATATATTTGCTTGCGCCATTGGACGATGCAAAAAGATTCCGTATCATCCTTTTCATTTATTATCATCTCGCTAGATTTCTCTATTACCTTCTTTCCCTTTTTCCAGGATTATTCATTATTTAAAGGCAATTAGGCGAGGCTTATTACTCGGTTTCGCGTCTTTAACACACGCAAGATCGATTTGCAATCGGCACAAGTGACACAATTAAATTAAACACACATATATTACCGCAAACTTAATAATTAGAGTTCCAAATTCTAGCACAAAAATGACGGAAATAAACACTAAAATAAGCTTAAAATTTAAGCTCAGAAAACGCTTAAAATTATACTCAAAACTTTTTTCAAAAAACTTATGCGCTACTCAAAACAAAATTTATTTGTCAAATGTTTAACAAAAACAAGCCTTTATAAAAAAAACTAATAAGTACATCATCATCAAGTAATTTAAACAACATTTTTCGAAATTCTATTTACTTTTCGAATTAGTTATTAAAACATTTTTTTAATGGCACATTTTTTTTGGTAAAAGATTTTGCTCCAAAAATGACTTCTAATTCAAAAATATTGTGTTTAGACCAGTGATTTTTTTTAACAAAATTTTTAAAGTTGCGTTCCGAGCTCATCACTGAGGTTTTCGGAACTTGGCTTATTAATTGGTTTGAAAAAATATGACTTTTTAAATGTATTACATAAAAATGAAGCTAAATTAACTTTAAAAGCTTGAAACAAAGTTAAAATAAAAAAATTTTTTAGAATAAAAACACCGAATTAGCAAATAAAAATTGGTTTATTTAACTCAGAAACAGGCACAAATGTCTATGTGGCCAAAAAATGTACGCTGTTTATTAAAATAATGGATTAGCAAAATGCTAGCAATATAAACTCTGATAATAATAGTTACATTGTTTAATTAATTTATAAACTAATAAATTATTTCAATAAAATTTCGAACAACTTTTATATATCCATCTCTACTAATTTTAACTTAGGAAAAATATTTTGAGGTAAATTTTTATCTTATATAATAACTTTTTTATTAGTAACTGGTGTAATATTTTTTGCTAGTCATAAATAAGGGTTAAGATAAACTCGAAACGTCGACTTAAAATAAAGTAAAAATCCGGACTTCTTCAATTAACTCCCTGTTTTAACCTCAACATTAGTATAGTCGTTTCTACAGACTGTTTCATATAAGAACCACACTAGAAGTATTGGGAGTTCTTATAATGATAATTGCTGTTTTTTAGGGTTCTTTGAAAATTCTTATAATTGTTTCTTCGACTTCAAAAATAGATAACTCTACTGTTTTTCAAAATTTTGAAATTTTTTTTAATTTATTTGAAAGAGAAGCTATACATTTTTTTTTGGTGTTTTTAATATTCTAAAAAAAGTTACCAAATTTCAAATTTTTAAAATTAAGTTTGCAGAACTTTAAGCACTCATAACTAAAAATGTTCAACGAAATGCTACAATTATTATTTTACCAGTTGGTAGAGAATTTCATTCTGCATCGATCTGTATTAACATTTCTTATACTTATGTTTAACAGTTTTCTTCAAGTTATACGAGCTTTTTGGTGGCACTGAAAAATTTGTTAGCCATAGCTCTTTTCTAAATATCAAATCTAAATCTAAAATAAATGAATATATTAGGTTTTAACGGAAAGGAAAGCAAAATTTTGAACAGAATTTATCATTTATTCAGTGAGAAATCCTTTTTTGTCAAACTGTGCAAAAATATCTGTGGCTATGAAGGAACTTCCAGCAATGTCAAAGAAAACTAACATAACTTGAAAATTATCACAGATTGCTATAGGGAATGCTCGTTGATCGTCGAAAATTTAAATTTTCAGCTGATGAAAATCTTCTTGAAATCGTAGTGCAAGAAATGTCTTTATTAAGAATGTTATTAGTTTATAAGAATTAAAAAAAATTTTTTTAGAAGCTCTTGCCTCGCAGCCTATTCACACTCTAGTAGCAATAATTATTTTTGTCAGTTAGCAAAACATTTTTTATGAAATTAGACATCTTGTAAAAGTTTGGCAAAAGCATAGAGTTTGCGGGAGCGTTTATAATATGGCTCAATCTGGGGCCCCTGCGGTGGCCATATCGTCTCGCATTATGTAATAACACCCCCGCATGACGTTTATCCGTTTGGCGGTAAAAAGCCTCATAAATCGAAAGAGTAGGTGGTAGTGTCCGTGTCTTTGAGGCGTTACTCGTTCGGAGGGTATTTTTGCATGCGGATAGGATGAATGCCGGCGTCTGAGCGATCCAGACAGGCAATCCATTGAGGCCATCCCGCGGGAACCATCCACTACTGCTCTGGTTACTCCTTCGCATCCGGACCGGTTCACCGGATCTTTTCCCTATCGGGGAAAAACTCCCCGTCTTGGCGGGGTTTTTTAATCGCGCGCCAGCATCGAAAGAACGACTTTTCGGTGGTTTATCTTATCTACCTGTTAGTATACACGGCGCGGCGGGCTTTGAAATATGAACACAATTTTTAAAATTTGTACATTTAACCTCCGGCAAGCAGCGCTCACTATAATCGGGTTCCGACCGCAAATGAGTTATTCATTTTAGATTTATGGACGTTTCACGTCGAATTTATCCGACGTCTCTTTTACATCCCCGACGCCGAGAATTGAAAGAAACATCTCTCAACTACTTTATCGCCGAGTCGAGAACGAGCAGACGCTCGATGCCGATCTGACGGACGGCGATATACAAAACATATTAAAAATTTCATACGGTACAAGCTTTTTACCCGTCTTGCAGTGCGAATTCAAAATAAATTACAAGGAAATACAAGTGCCTAACAGACACTTTTAAGTACAGAAAGTAGAAAAAATAGTACGTAACACTAGTTTTAATTGTGCACTCCTTCGTCGTGCTCCAAAATCATTCGTGACACACTGGAACGTCTAATAAAACTCGTATAATAATATACCATGAGATGGAAAATATCCTGAATTAGAGCAAGCGTGCCTGCGGAACTTTAACCACAATTTAGACTTTTATTTACGGCCGACATAAGATGTGGTTAAGGTTACACTTCACTTTCAAGGCTTGCTCTAGTTCAGTATATTTTCGATCTCATGATACTATTTTAATGAAAACTTTTGGTTTTGTAACTAAAAGTCTAGAGCAAAACGGTTTATTTCAGTGAATTCAGCGGCTCATTTCTGTATTGTACCGTCATTTTTACAACACTACTTTATTCGAGGACTTAGTTAAAAATTTATGTATTAAGTTGAAAAATGGTGGATGCGCCAAATTATTTATTAAAAAATTATAACTCAAAAACTAAAAGTCGTAGAGCAAAACGGTTTGTTCCAGTGAATTCAGCGGCTCATTTTCTGAATTATACCGTCATTCTTAAAACACTACTTTATTCGAGGACTTAGTTAAAATTTTATTTATTTACTTGAAAAATGGCGGATGCGCCAAATTATTTATTAAAAAATTATAACTTAAAAACTAAAAGTCGTAGAGCAAAACGGTTTGTTTCAGTGAATTCAGCGGCTTATTTTCTGTATTATACCGTCATTTTTACAACACTATCTTACTCGAGGACTTAGTTAAAAATTTATTTATTTACTTGAAAAATGGTGGATGCGCCAAATTATTTATTAAAAAATTATAACTTAAAAACTAAAAGTCTAGAGCAAAACGGTTTGTTCCAGTGAATTCAGCGGCTCATTTTCTGAATTATACCGTCATTTTTACAACACTACTTTACTCGAGGACTTAGTTAAAAATTTATTTATTTACTTGAAAAATGGCGGATGCGCCAAATTATTTATTAAAAAATTATAACTTAAAAACTAAAAGTCGTAGAGCAAAACGGTTTGTTCCAGTGAATTCAGCGGCTCATTTTTTGTATTATACCATCATTTTTACAACACTACCTTACTCGAGGACTTAGTTAAAAATTTATTTATTAACTTGAAATATGGTGGATGCGCCAAATTATTTCTTAAAAAAATTATAACTCAAAAACTAAAAGTCGTAGAGCAAAACGGTTTGTTCCAGTGAATTCAGAGGTTCATTTTCTGTATAATAGCGTTATTTTTACAACATTACTTTACTCGAGGACTTAGTCAAAAATTTATTTATTAACTAGAAAAATGGTAGATGCGCCAAATTATTTATTAAAAAAATTATATCTCAAAAACTAAAAGTCGTAGAGCAAAACGGTTTGTTCCAGTGAATTTAGCGGCTCATTTTCTGTATTATACCGTCATTTTTACAACTTTACTTTACTCGAGGACTTAGTCAAAAATTTATTTATTAACAAGAAAAATGGTGGATGCGCCGAATTATTTATTAAAAAAATTATAACTCAAAAACTAAAACTCGTAGAGCAAAACGGTTTGTTCCAGTGAATTTAGCGGCTCATTTCCTGTATTATACCGTCATTTTTACAACACTACTTTATTCGAGGACTTAGTTAAAAATTATTTATTTACTTGAAAAATGGTGGATGCGCCAAATTATTTATTAAAAAATTATAACTTAAAAATTAAAAGTCGTAGAGGAAAACGGTTTGTTTCAGTGAATTCAGCGGCTCATTTTCTGTGTTATACCTTTATTTTTACAAGACTACCTTACTCGAGGACTTAGTTAAAAATTTATTTATTAAGTTGGAAAATGGTGGATGCACCAAATTATTTATTAAAAAATTATAACTCAAAAACTAAAAGTCGTAGAGCAAAACGGTTTGTTCCAGTGAATTCAGCGGCTCATTTTTTGTATCATACCGTCATTCTTACAACACTATCTTACTCGAGGACTTAGTTAAAAATTTATTTATTAAGTTGGAAAATGGTGGATGCGCCAAATTATTTATTAAAAGTTAAGTGTCAACAGACACTTTTAAGTATAGAAAGTAGAAAAAATAGTATATAACACTCGTTTTAATTGTGGCGTCGTGCTCCAAAATCACTGGAACGTCTAATAAAACTCGTATAATAATATAGCATGAGATCGAAAATATCCCGAATTAGAGCAAGCGTGCCTGCGGCACTTTCATCACAAGTTAGCCGCTTATTTACGACCGACATAAGATGTGGTTAAGGATACAATTCACTTTCAAGGCTTGTTCTAATTCAGTATATTTTCGATCTTATGATACTATTTTAATGAATGAGTAAATGCAACTTTTGGTTTTGTAAACAACTTTTTGATTTTTTAATCAGCAAGAAGTGATTCCAAATTAGTGAATGTGCCACTTGTGAAAATTAAAAAGATGTTATTTTGCGCTTGATTTTGCTCCGAAGCGGATTAAAACTTCTCTTTTGCGTCCATTCCTTTTGATTTTATTTTTGAGTTCCCCCGCGAAATGAATTCTTTCCTCGTACCAGAAAATAATGAAATTATGTATAATTTATAGAAGATGAGGATTTTCGGATTACCAGGATTTAATCTGCAACTTAATTACCAACTTGTTTTACGAATTTTTGTTCTTATTTCTTCATTTACTAATTATAAAGTCTGAATTGTTTTTAAATAATTAGCCAAGTTTTACGGGCGGAATTGCAGCGCGCTCTTCCAATTACATTTCGGAGGATTAGTTCTTTAGCGTGCGATTTTTCCTCCGTGTGACCTCCCGTGCTGGAGCAAGACAAATAAGAGAGCGAGCCCGGCGTAACCGCATTAATTCGGTTTAACTGAGTTAACCGGCCGTTCCGATAACAAATAAAAATAACTCCAATAAAGTAGTTAATAGAATTTGTGCCTTTCCACTATTTCTCACTTGTTAACGCGTTACGACTTCACGGCACGGAAACCGAAATTCGAAGCTGGGGGGCTGTAGGCCGTTCGTGTTGCGCCGCACTAACGATAACCCACTTACTGGCCGAATTACTCAACTAACGAAATTTTATGTGGACTTCTTATTGGAAGCGAAAATCGAAACTATCGCTCACTTAATAAATGTAAAGTGAAGAAGTCGAGGGCTGGCTGCGCCAGCCCCCGTTTCGGATTGGAACGTAACCTCATCACGGAACAAATCATTCCAGTTTGCCGACAAGAGAAGCGTTATCTATTTTCAATCAATCGAAATCACATACGTATCAATACACCCCGATATGTGGAAAATAAATTTAGAATTCCTTATGCCTTGTGTGCTATTGTATTTTCCCAATGCATTCGAAATGAGAATGTGTGTCTCTACCTGCGAGGCAACAAATATATATTCATGGAATACGTTTCGTATTCGATTTCTTTCGATAATTGCACGACGATGCTGATAATTCGACTTGCTCGACTATTGTTTTTAAAGTCTCCAGCAATAAAGCTCAATGGTATAGAATTTAAAATCAAAGCTCACTTAAAGCTAACGCAATAAAGCTCGGCAGCAGCGATTCCCTCGCGAATGACAGTCGAGAAGGGCGAAAACTGGTGACAAAATTGCATATCAATTTCGCAGTCTTTTTGATGTGCCACTTTTACAGATTAACTTCATTTATATTGTAACTGTTTTTGCTACATTTATACACACCGGTACTCGATGCACGATCGATGCGCGCTCCCAAAGGCGAAAAATACACTACAGATATTCATGATAAAAAACATAAAGGGAAAGATGAATAATAAAATATGAAGATGTTTCCTATATAATTATCGAAATCATGTGGTGGTTTGTTAGTATAATACAGGCTGTTCCGTCTAATCTTCACATTAAAGTATTACTTGTATATGTTACGGCTGATGTGTAAACTTCGCTGTAGTTTGTAAACTAGCCAAAGCGTTGGCTATTTTAATGGAAAACGCAGTTTCAAGTAAAATTGAAAATTGGGATTAGTTTACAAACTAACTAAGAATCTCTAAAATAGTTGGATAGTTTATAAAGTTTTCCAAGACATTTTCTGGCTAATATTAGAACTATACCTTCTGGTAAGAGCAAAGCGGTTTATTCCCGTGAATTCAGCGGCTCATTTTCTGTATAAAACCGTCATTTTTACAACATTACTTTACTCGAGGACTTAGTCAAAAATTTATTTATTAACTAGAGAAATGGTGGATGCGCCAAATTATTTATAAAAAAATTATAACTCAAAAACTAAAAGTCGCAAAGCAAAACGGTTGTTCCAGTGAATTCAGCGGCTCATTTTCTGTATTATACCGTGATTTTACAACACCACCTTACTCGAGGACTTAGTTAAAAATTTATTTATTAATTTGCACAATGTTGGATGCGCCGAATTATTTATTAAAAAAATTATAACTTAAAAATTAAAAGTCGTAGAGCAAAACTGTTTGTTTCAGTGAATTCAGCGGCTCATTTTCTGTCTAATACCGACATTTTTACAACATAACATTACTCGAGGACTTAGTCAAAAATTTATTTATTAACTAGAAAAATGGTGGATGCGCCAAATTATTTATTAAAAAATTTATAACTCAAAAACTAAAAGTCGTAGAACAAAACGGTTTGTTCCAGTGAATTCAGCGGCTCATTTTCTGTATTATACCGTTATTTTTACAACACTACCTAACTCGAAGACTTAGTCAAAAATTTATTTATTAAATTGCACAATGTTGGATGCGCCGAATTATTTATTAAAAAAATTATAACTCAAAAACTAAAAGTCGTAGAGCAAAACGGTTTGTTCCAGTGAATTCAGCGGTTCATTTTCTGTATAATAGCGTTATTTTTTCAACATTACTTTACTCGAGGACTTAGTCAAAAATTTATTTATTAACTAGAAAAATGGTGGATGTGCCGAATTATTTATTAAAAAAATTATAACTCAAAAACTAAAAGTCGTAGAGCAAAACGGTTTGTTCCAGTGAATTTAGCGGCTCATTTTCTGTATTATACCGTCATTTTCACAACACTACTTTACTCGAGCACTTAGTTAAAAATTTATTTATTAAGTTGCACGATGCTGGATGCGCCGAATTATTTATTAAAAAAAATATAACTTAAAAACTAAAAGTCGTAGAGCAAAACTGTTTGTTTCAGTGAATTCAGCGGCTCATTTTCCGTATAATAGCGTTATTTTTACAACATTACTTTACTCGAGGACTTAGTCAAAAATTTATTTATTAACTAGAAAAATGGTGAATGCTCCAAATTATTTATTAAAAAAATTATAACTCAAAAACTAAAAGTCGTAAAGCAAAACGCTTTGTTCCAGTGAATTCAGCGGCTCATTTTCTGTATAATAGCGTTATTTTTATAACATTACTTTACTCGAGGACTTAGTCAAAAATTTATTTATTAACTAGAAACATGGTGGATGCGCCGAATTATTTATTAAAAAAATTATAACTTAAGAATTACAAGTCGTAGAGCAAAACAGTTTGTTTCAGTGAATTTAGCATCTTATTTTCTGTATTATACCGTCATACTGCAAACATAGCTGTGGCTAGTAAGGAATTTCTCGCTGTGTTAGAAAAGAATAACTTTTACTAAAAAAATTAATCTTTTTATCAAAAATTGTTACCAAAGTCACAAAAATATCAGAGATTGTACAGCATTAAAAAAATTCTGTCTGTTTTAATCAGAATGAGAAATATTTTGCTTTCGTTAAAATTCAAAATTTCAAATTAATTCGATTCATTTGAACTATTCTCTACATCTTTTTTATATTTTGTATTTTTTGTCACTCTGCGGCACTTGAGTTTGAAAGTAAACACTCTCTGATGCGTCGTTCGTCGTAACCCAAAGAATTTCCAATATTAAGTTTGATTTATAAATTGGCGTGGCAGTCATCCAGTAGCAAGCAGCATCTAGGGCCGGGGCGCGTCTGTGCCCGAGGTATGAATAATGAATAAAGTTATCGTTTAGTTCATATTTTTGATGGGGTACGGCAGAGCAAAATGAAATTTGCATTTGTAAGAGATATAGCGAGATCAAAGCCGGCCCACCCTCATCCCTGTTGTTCTTGTGTAACCCGCGGACGTCCCTCATCCTTTCGATCGGTCGATTTTTTTCCGTTAGCCGCAACAAAGTCTCGAATTCGAGCACAAACTCGATTGGGCTTTGAGACCTGCACACTCCTGATGGACTGCTTGATTCTCGCAATCAAGACCGAATCCGATTTGTCCTCGTGCGCTGAATACACTTCTGATCACATAAGTAAATCGAGAAAACGAATTTGTTTGTGTCGCTACACTAGATTGGAGAGAATTGATTTACCAACTCTAGGAAGGATGATGCGGTTTACTCACTGACGCCTAACTAACTCCCGACGCAAATTACCTCCGCCAAATCAAATCGACACACCAAAGAAAACGCACGTTGTTGCAAAAATTAACCCACGGGTTATTGTGTCTTGATAAACTTGACTGCGGGAATTCGGGCTTTGTGTGTTAGTTGCTAAATCTCAATTAGTAATTAATTAAAGTTTTAGTGGCGGCGGGCACGCAATCCCGGCCCCTTTGCCCTCTCTGTGTCTCTACGCCCGATCATAAATTATGCACAAGCAGATATAAAAGTTAAGGGCGTTAAGTATTGGATTAACGAGCGCAGGCTGACGTAATTCGTATAATTGACGAGCCGTTTGTGGTGCATTTTTACCAATTAGCCGTTTGCTTTAGATGTTTACCCGATTATATTTGCATTTTAAATTGGGCATTGTACCTGCACTTTCGACATTAAACATTCAAGAAGGAAATCGAATCATGTCGGACGTAATGGATATGCTTGCATCGTAAGTAATTACGGCCCGATTATTTAATTTGCGCGAAAAGAAACGGGCGAATTTTTACGGTAGGTGTCAGAGTTGAGCGCCTAATTGGGAAAAATCGAGTCAGGTGAGGACCAAAGGGTGGGCGTTTTGGTGGAGGCGCCGGGAGTAGATGGAGTCTTTTAATTATTTACGTAGTATCATGAATAAGAGGTTTATGGTTGCCGTTTTATGGAAAGTGACGAGACTTTCACTCGCCTCTGCCAGAACGGCCTGTCGTAAAATTATAAATTATATAAATGTTTCAAAAATGTTTACGTATTTACGTAAAAGTATTACTATTTCGACTAAAGAACAAATCTGATTACTATTTTAATAATAAATGGTCTAAATCGTAATTGGTTCGAATTTACCACCACGTTGAAGCTTTTCGCCTCGTGGCGGTCTCTGGTCCCGTCACCTAGAACTTTGGGTCGTCATAGAGTTCTATCTTGGGCTTCGTGTATAGTTGGTTGCCTACATTAAACACGTTTGTTTTTCTTGTAATAATATTGATAAAATTGAAAAACTCGAATTAGCGCCACCGCGTCACAGACCGTTAATTAAACAAATAATGGTTAGATAAATTTAAAGAACCGTGTTAATTCGTGACGTGTGGCATTGTCTGAGCAAAACAAAACCAACCGTCGATTGCCAATTTCAGATTAAGACTTGTACACATTTTTCCATCTTCGTAAAGCCGGACTGTGTCATGGCTGGCAATTATTGCTAATCGTGGTTCAATTTAGCCAATTCACCGGCTGTGGCTCGTAATGAATTAAAAAATAATAGTTTTATATCTTCATTACTCGCGCTCATTTAAAATTTAAAGCAAAACTCGAGTTGATATGCAAATCTGCTGAAGAAGCTCGCATTTCGCATTCAGGAATTGTAGTTTACACATCTGAGCGCGACTTTTGTAAATTAAACGCCCACTGGTGTAAAACCGAGCGCTGCTTTGGCCTTCGATGGGTGCTCATGAATTTACAATGGAAATTCAGAAGCGAGTTATGGAGCCAATGATAAGGTTACTATTTATCACTCGTTCCGCTATTCATTCATTTAAAAATAAACACACAAACAATAAAAGGGTTTTTCTCGAAGCATGAGCGCTAGACCGGTCGCAATAAATAACAATGAAGATGGCTCAATACAGATTTATTTATGCTAAGGTTAACAACCACGCAGTGGATGTCTATTATTTTTTCAATTCAGGCAGAATTGCAGAAGATTCAATCCAATGATGTCATAAGACTGATACATGTGACAGTTTTCTGCAAACAATGCCTGACCTAAATTAGCATTATTGAGCTCTGCCATGAGCTCGACGATCACATGGTTTCGAGGAACAGTGACATTTAGAATTTGGCAAGGAGAAAAACATCAATATTATAATAATTTATTCATAAAATTAAGATAGACATAGACGAACATTGCCATTTTGCTAAATGCTAAGCAGTTTTGTAACAGCACACATTTTATTTAGCATTTTATTTAACTTGCTTTGTTGTCTGTCTGTCTGTTTCATTTTTTTGGAGCCAAATTTGAGAGGGTTCCTGTTGACCCAATGAACTGAAATTTTGCATACTTACGTAATCTGCGTGACAATGCAATCCCATGTGGCTAAAAAACATTTTTTTATTTTTTTTTATTAATTAATTTATTTATTTTATTTATTCTATGTATTTTATTTATTTTATTTGTTTTATTTATTTTATTTATTTTATTTATTTTATTTATTTTATTTATTTTATTTATTTTATTTATTTTATTTATTTTATTTATTTTATTTATTTTATTTATTTTATTTATTTTATTTTCAATTATTCAAAGGAAAGCGAAGCTGTTTTTTCCACTTATGCCACTATTCCAGTCCAGATTTTCGAAAAAAATAGTTTTACTGTTTTACTGACACAGGAGAATACAATAACAAATGGAAAAAAATTGGGAGCAGCCAGGAATTTTTGATATGTAAATCCGATTGTAAATCAATCAGGCCATATCTCGGCCCGAACATAATTGTTGCAAATGTCGCAATCTCCAGTTGTCGTTTCGAAGAAATACGAAACCTAATCCAACATTTATAGTGTCCGTTGCTGTCACTGTCGAGAAAATAATTCAGATGGCTTACAAGAAGTGGTTAGATCGAATAACAACCTGTCGTGGTCGGCATTAATCAGTCATTGCCTGTTATTACGTGAGAGCATCAAACTCGACTGCAATTCAACCCAACTTTTCAGAACTGTGTTCGTGTCCAGATTTGTTTTTTTCACTCCCAGCGGATGTCTTTCGTTATTAGAACTGACAGGTCAGGAGTAGCTGGAAGGTTAATTATTGGCCGTGATTGTTTATTGGAAATTTTCGGTTTTAATTACAAATAAATATGACTTTTTCAAGAACATTGGCTAAATAACTAGTTCACGTGGTTCGGGGAGACTATTATTTGTTGAGAAGAGCTCGAGTGCAGTGCGCCAAAGTGGTGAAAAGTTGGGTGAGTTTATTTTTTTGTTTTATTGCCGTTTTATCACGTTTATTTAATTCCGAAAAGTGTAATTTTAGTCCAAGGCTGATAAGTAAATTGTGGTTTATTTTGGCGAAACCGCAACTATTATTAAAGTGAAAAGTTGTACCGAAATTATAAAAAAAGCCCAAGACAAATAAGGAGCAAAAGGTCGCTCTGGGGATAATTGCTTAAAGCATTAACTTAATTGCATTATCTAATATTTTTATTTTTATTGTTACAGTCACCTTCGTCTTGTTTGTTTGTTCCATTTATTTCGCTTTTTAAAATTCCAAAAGCGCCAGCAGGAATGCATCATTTGCGCGTTTTAGCCTGAAAACGGCTATTCTTAGGCCCGACCTCCAACTCTTGACCCGTTTGTCGAGAAATTATTGTTAAATTATATTTTTAAGTTGACCTCTCTCGTGTCCAATTATTCCGAATGCTTTTGTTTGTTTTATTTAGGCGGAATAATATCTGTATTTTTTACCTCCATAAGTAACGCGGTATCAGGTCCAAAAATCTGATTTATAGATTGGCGTAACGCCTTTATGTATTCGAGTTACATCACGAGAAACAACTTTACCATTTATTATAATGCCGACATTGCCAACGTTTGTACTTTTCCGCTCACATGTAGATGAGCGTTACCAACAATTTATGAACCGAGATTTATATTTAAAATTCCAGAGTTGCGTATTACAATAATAATAATAATAATAATAATAATAATCTTTATTGTCCAACGAGGTTATCAGTTACAGGACAAAAATAAATATTGTTACAAAAAATAAGAAATTATAGATGCAGGTATTCTTACACTAAAAATAACGAAAATTAATATAAATTTAAAATGTAAATAATACAAATAATAGACTTAATCTAATTTAATCCCATTTATGATTGGCCAGACTGCATATTATGAAGACTGGTGAACGACGCAAAATGTTAGTTCTAGGTGTTGGGAGCCGGAACATAATTTCATATCTTGAACATATGCGTGGGACATTGAACGGAATCTGAGCCAATAAGTTAGAGCAGTCGATCCTATTGCTGAGTAATTTATCTAAAAAATTGAGACAAATGTGCTCTCTTCTAATGTTAAGTGCAACTATGTTATGTCTTGCAAGCAGCTCGTCTTGGCTGGTGCCCACTTCTGGATAAGTTCCATCCAGTTTAAACGACAAAAATTTCAAAAATCTGCGGTGGATTGAGTCTAGGAGCATAGAGTGAGAGATATAAATTGGAAACCATATTAGACATGCGTATTCAATTTTACTTAAGACAAAAGCATAATAGAGATTTTTTAACAGTGCAACATCAGAAAAATATTTACCCATACGCATAACAAAACCTAACGACTTGAAGGCGGAATTACGAACATTTCCGACATGGATAATGAATGTCATAGCTGAGTCAAAAGTTATACCGAGATCTTTAATGGCATCCTTTTTTTCAAGGGCAAAATTGTTAATAGAATATGAAGATGGAAAAGGAGAACGACATCGAGAGAAAGAAACTGTGCAACATTTACTAATATTTAAATGTAATTTATATTTGTTACACCAGTCTGCAATTTTACTTAAGTTCAGTTGTAACAAGTCAGCATCATTTTGATTTGTGATAGAATTAAATATTTTTAAATCATCCGCATACGCAAGAACAGGACAGGATAAAGACAGTAACAAATCATTAATAAACAGAATAAATAAAAGTGGCCCCAAATTTGATCCTTGAGGGACTCCAGATTTCACACAGTAATTGAAAGAAGAAAAACCATTAAAGGAAACATAGGAAACTCTATTTGATAGGTATGATTGAAGGAGGAGAAGGGAAGAAGAAGAAAAGCCGAAGAAAGTTAACTTATGAAGCAGGATATCATGACTAACTGAATCAAAGGCTTTAGTAAAATCGGTGTATATCACATCTACCTGACGACCAGAATCCAAGTTGGTTGCAATGTACTGTGTAATAAGCGCAAGATTCGTAACCGTTGAGCGCCCCTTAACGAAGCCATGTTGATCCGGAGAGATAAAATTTTTTACGCTATAATATATATCCTGATACAAACACTGCTCAAAGACTTTAGCAAAATTAGAAAGTATAGAAATCTATTACGTAGATTACGCGTATTACGTATCACTTGCGTGCTTTTATGGATGTGGTTTTGAGAAACCCTTATTAAATCTTTAGATTTTTTCGTTTGCTCGCATACCGGGAGTAACCCACTCAATTTGAATTTATTTATTAATAAGACAATATGTATTTATTCTGTTAACACAATTACATAACGAGACCTGCGGAGCCACTCGAGTGCATCATCCTAAAGTAAAAATTGTTATCTGATTTTGTTTGAGTAAATGGTAACGTCTGTCTTTGCCTGTTTCACATTTATTCTCGTAGCGTTTGAAAAATTTTGTTCAACATGAGAAGCAACTTAAATCAGTGAAGGCTGAATTTCCTGCATGTACCAACATACAGGTTGTTGTTAAACTGACATTCCACGATAAACAAGAAATACAAATAAACGCACATTTGCCTTGATAAGACATCAATGTTAATTTTCACGGGGCACCCGCTGGAATGGTTTATTTTTAACCGAATTTCCATATGCGCGTCCTTCGAAGCGTTCCAAAGTCTTAATTGTTTTTTTATGGAAAACGGCATGAAGGATCACCGGTGTGATGAAACGACCTAATTCTAACACCAATTTCCGGTTTTTTAAATATCTATTTGTGTGGCGGCACGTATTTTGTTACGTAAACAGGAGTATTATTTACCTGCGATCTCGATAATTGTCATTGATGGTAAATTATATGAGTGACATATTATCTTGTTTGGCTTTCAATGTAATCTAATTTTTGTTTATATTGGCCGCTCCGGATCAATTTTTCGTTTACTCTTGACACACATTTTTGTTTGCTTGGTTAAATCAAAAAGTAATTTTTGGGTTTAATTATTGTGCAAGGTTGCAGGTGAGTCTATCTCTAAATTATAATTACACATCGTATTGAGAAAAAACATGCTTTCCAGTTAAACTGGAATTGAGAACGAGATTGCTGCTACTTGCATTTAGTGATAACGACGCTTCATGTAATGCCGGATGATTTCAAAATTTTATTTCTTCGACGTTTCACATAATTAGCTGCAACTGTGCTGCAAAGCGGTGCAGTAAGTCTCGCTTTTTAGCACCGCATTTGAGCGTATTCTAGTCTTCATTGGCGGATTGAAATTGAAAATAAAGTCTTTGTTACTTCAACAAACCATAAAGCCGCACAACAGCGGACACGATGGGGAATCTTTAATTGTCCGTTGTGGGGAGGTGTCCGCTAATGGGAGGTGGGCAATTTTAATATAAAAAAATATTAACTTTTTAAGGAACAAATGGGTATAACTCTGACATAAGAATGTGACAAATGACCACACAAGGCAAAAAAGAAAGAATTCGAAAAACAAAATCTTTTCAAATTAAAATTATAATCATTAAAATACAAAATTCATCTTTCTAATGAGTCGCTTTAAAAAAAAATTAAACAGGTCGATTTTATTTTTTTAACTGCTTTATTTTGGCTCCATAATGACGTTTTTGACATTATTCGTTTTTGAGTAATGACGTAATTTTTTTTGAATGACAACTACTAATATATATTTTTAAATAGTGTTTTAATATTCCATGATTTTGTTTGTTGTGTTTATATTTTTTGTATGTATAAAAAAATTAAAAGCAATAAAGCAAAAAAATCAAAAAAAGAAGAAAATAAAATAAAAAATTGTACAAGTTATGGAGAGTATTACACAAAGAGCTTTATCTTTTCGTTCCAGCTGTATTTTATAAGTGGTGATTGACCTAATTGTTTTAATGCTACTTATACAAAAATATATATAAAACAATTACCGTTTATAAATTATTAACTCAATAACAAAAAGAAAAAACCCATTATGTTTCATTGTCAGTATTTTTTTATTTTTTTCTTATTACCGGAAAGATAGAAATAAGTTCTAAAATGACATTTAAAAACGTAAGAATGACGTCATAACTCAAAAACTAATGTCATAAATGTCAAAATAATGTCAAAATGTAGCATTTAGAAAAATAAAACCGACCTGTTTGAAGATTTTTTTGAAAAAATAACAAATAAAAAATATATACATTTTTTGTGCATTACTTTTGGTTCAGTCTATATTGAGGTAGTTCGGGAGTTTTTTGGTCTGTTGAATAAAGGTTTTTACATTATTTTTAATGCTTTTGTTACACTCCTCCAAATATGTCCTTTGTGAAGAGGTGTCCGTTAATCGGAGTTGTCAGATTGTCGGAGATTTCAGTGCAGTACAAGTTTTGAACACCGGTCAAAAATATAAAAACAATAACAGTAAACCCTTCAAAAGTAAAAGTTTTCCTCGACTACATTGTATTAATAGATGCAAGTTAGGAATCTTGAACCGACTCCAACGTTACTTTGTGCCCAATCAATCTCTCCTTAAATACCTCCTGGGTCCTGCAATGGTCACAAAACCTCTTGACCCCCTCCCTTGTCTCCAGAACTTTGCAGGAGCTAGGAGGCAAAGACACAAAAAAACAAAAACACACCTAAATATTGTCTTTTTTGAGTTTTCACAACTTATTAGGAAGGTTTCCATTTTCGCACATAACTGCAGTCCTGCTGACCTGCTCCTCGCCCAGGGTTACCTTCCTGCTCCCTCGTTGCAGTTTCCTACTTATTTTTCGCAATAAACCCCTCAGAAGTAAAAGTTTTCCGCCACTGTATTAATAGTTGCACGTTGGGAATCTTGAATCGCCTCCAAAGCCACTTTTTGCGTGATCAATTCCTGCTGAAATACCTGCCAGCTCCTGCACCGCTCGAAAAACCTCCTGACCTCCTCCCCTGCCTCCACCCCCGTCCGAACTTTGCCCCCGCTCTAAAAATAGCCGCAATGTCCATCCCTGATTTCATTCATCCTGCGACGTCCACAAAACCACTTGTTATCGAGAATGCACACGTGGTACTCGGCGGGGATGGGCGAAGGGGGCCGGAGGGGGGCCCCAGTCGAGCTCAGCCGCAGTCGAGGTTCAGTTCACGCTCATCAAATCGCCGTAAACAAAAGACAAACGCGAAAACGCGTGTGATCTAGTCGGCATGTAGCCGCGTTCATTTGTTAGATCCTAGTGCAGTGATAGTGATTTTGGTGTCCACGTGTTGGTGCGTGATCACTGGTGAGTGTCACTAAGGAATCGCGGAAATTTTTTCGAAGAGATATAGAAGAGGCATGGCCTCGCGGCCTTGAATCCTCGCTGCCAACTGTGATGGATTCATTTGAGGTGTTAACGGATGGAAAATCGAAAAACAAACAACGGATTCGAGATTAGAGAATGAACGGTTATGTTATGGGCACGCGTGACCTTACTTTTTTCCATGGTTTATTTATAAATAGGAAAAGGTTACTTGACTCGATTTTTTTCGAAAAATGCGCGTCGTTTTTCGAATTAAAATTCTTACCGGCTTTTGAGTAACCGGTTTAGCTCTATTATTCTTCGCTTGATGCGAGAGACCTTGCGAATCAATTTTATTTCGTCCATTTTCTAGCCGAGGGGCATTGGCGTAACGAAGGGGTGGGCGAAGACGCAAACACTTCATTTCGATTATTCATAAGTTTTTTGAATGTGATTTGTGGCAACGTTAAAATTGCATTCATTTTCGCCGCCTCATTTATCACAATATGCAAGCTCTCATTATGAGCTTTTCTTCACAATTTCTTTTTATATCTTATTTTCTTCTTTTAATTACGCACATTTATCATCCTCCTGACAGCTCTCAGACAACAATTTTAATGCAATTAAGACACATGTGAAATATCTGACGCACATTTTGATGTTACAAAACAATAGATACCTCTATTAGCTAATAATTAGGCCGTTATCCGATTAGAATCACAATTGCGAGCTTTCCGAGGCTAGAATTCTAATCAGATTTTTGATAAGATGGCATAGTGAAGAGTGAAGAGTAGCAGCGGGAATAATTTTATTCACCGAAACTGCAGTAGGTGGCTGCAGGAATTTACAATCACAAAACCTGCTGTAAGCTACCTGAGCCTATAAATAGGTACGTTTCCATTGTGATAATAAAAATGATTTGTAATGGCTATTATAAAATTAAATAGTACTGTTATTGGTTTGGTCGGTGGCTCAGCAAACTACAAAAAGTGCAATTACTGTTTTTTCCTCAGCAGGAATGTCAAACGTCATCTTTGTGCTATCGCGGACGCTCTTTGTAGTTTCTATAATTAAAACTGTGACAAATGGTGATTTTTTCGTTGAATTACAATCTATCGCAGGAATTTTGTCGTCCGCAGCAGGAAACAAATTGGACGATTTTATTAAGCGAAATTTTTAAAAATATGTACACAATGTAGACATTTACCGTTTGCCAAAATTATTGAGGCCAGCAGGAGTTTATACCTCGTTTGTTTGCTAATAAAAGATTAAATTCACATCAAACAAATCAGCAGGAATTTAGCAGATATTGACTAATGGTTCGATAAACACAAAACTTTGTTTTGTTTGGCGAAATTAGATCAGTTTGAGTAATAAATTACTAATCACTTTTCGCAGGAAATTTCCAAAATATTAATCGTGTTTATAAACATAATCGAAAAATAAAAAATAGCTCGTTGGTGTAGATGTGTGCAGAATTAATGGCCAATTTTATGTGTTTGTGTTTTGTGTAAACTGTAAAACAAGTCGGATTAATGCAGTTTGAGTGCTTTAAGACGCTATAAATAGCCGTAATTGCAGGAATGAAATTAAAACGTACAAACGGTGTAAAGTGTGTCCAATTCAGCACAATTTGCATAAACGAGAATTTGGTATTTGTAAAGAATATTTTTCCTGATAACGACTTGTTTACAAATTTTTCCTTATCGGTGATACCACGGTTGTAAATCTCCACGTGTTTTATTCAAATGCGGTTAAAATAAACCGTGTTGTTAATTTGGGGCCCAGCAGGAATTTTCCGATTTTTGCATGTGTCGGCAATAAATTTCGCGATTTGTTTCCCGAATCCTCAATCAGCACTGCGTTTCGAACCCTGCACTTGAATTATGAGTTTAGACAGCAGGAATCTGTAGCACTAATTAGTCATTTAGCGTGACCTATTGTCGTCTCATTCGTTTATTTTCGTCGTTTCTTTGTTGCTAGACCTGGCATCTCCTACGCCAATGCTTGGAGGTCGGTTATTTTTAAGCAAATTCAGGAAGTTCCGTCTTGTTTATAAACAAATAATCGGTTGCGCAATTGACAATTAGATCTTAATCCCCGTTTAACTAATCGCAGAACCGAAGATCTAATCTAAAAATAGACCGCGACCTTGTAATTGGAAGAGGAGCGGCCGCGAATGCGATTTTTTAGCACCTTGTAAATCACTGGCCGTAATTGCGGTAAACGCAGTTTAATACTCTGTTGCATATAGGATCCGGTGGTAATTGCACTTTTCGGTCAGTTTGTTGGTGCCTCCGGTGCAGTGCAGTCCAGGTGAGTAGTCGGGTCGGATTAAGTCGTGAGGATAAATCACCGGCGATTCGGAGACCGACAGGAATTGCACATTATGCACCACCCAAAGCCAATTATTCGAGATGGAGGATGATAATCCTCTTAGCGGGTTAAATTTATGGGAAACGAACCAGTTTAACCGAGATTAACGAAACTGACTGACTGGTGGTGTGCACGCGAGGGAGGCTTTTCGCCAGTTTCTTTGCCATCGGATATTATTTTGTAACTTAGACCAATTATGATTTATGACCATCCACGGGCGTGACTTTCAACTTTCCAAACCCACTCCAATCACGATTTTTTTGCTTTTATTAATGAGTTATTTATTAATTCGTTTTTAGAGTCCGGTATCAAATCTATTAAAATTCTACAGTTAGTGGGATTAAAAATTCTGTCAGATTTTTTATTGTTTTGTTTGTTTAAACAAGACTGATAACAGTGATCCATCAAAATCACAGTTGCATGACAAATAGTATACAGGCTCGCCAAAAAGAATGGATACAGTGAAATATTATAAAAACCATTCATCAAAACTTATTAAAATTTGGTATAAATTGTATCGTTTCAGATGTTTATTAAATTTATATCTCCATTTGTTCTTCAGATACAAGGCTGATTTGATTTTTTTAATAGCAACAAGGATCAAATTTAATATTTTTGAGAAGGGTTCTATGGTATACTCCATGCATACCTTAATTTAATTGAAACTTAAAAAAAAATCGAAAATTTTGCAAAATGTAAAATTCTATTAGCCTTGGAAATGTTGTCTTTATCTATCGTTAGCTCATTAACCAAAAAATAAATAAAAGTTAAAAATAATTGTCGAAATAACACTTTCAAATTAATACGGAATACTTGATTTTTATGCTACAAACGATGTTCAAACTGATTTCCACTAACTTCTTGGCTTTCTGTCTCCATGATAAACCAACATGAGAATTTTTTTCGCTCAGTTTTACTTAAATGTACCATTATTAAACTAATTATTGCACCCAAGTTTAATTTTTGGCTAATATACAAGTGTCGGATATCGTTATTAGCAGTATTTTTAAAGCTAACTTAGTTTTACTTTTCCAGAAATTTTTGGATTTTTATTTTTTTACATTTTAATAAAAGTAAAGGTGGGTATCATATTACATCATTGAATTCAGAAAAAAATGCTTTTTTAAAATGATTAAATTTGACCCTTCGTGCCATTTAAGAAAATCAAGTTAGCCTTGAATTTTTAAAATCAGTGGCGATAAATTCGAAAAAGCTTTCAGATGATAGAATTTAAACACTTTTAACTGTTCTCCAAATTTCAAGGTTTTCTGTTAAACAGTTCTGAAAATATTTAACAGTACCCATACTTTTTAGCGACTGTAGATTGTTGGGTTTTGTGTCGAAAATTAATGATTTGTAAAAAACAAGTAATTGTATATTTTTCTTTGTTTGCAGAAATGTTTGTTATTTCTTTTATCAGCCATTTTATCGCGGTCTACATATTTACACTAAAACCACTGGCGTGTATTTTATTTGCTTAAATAATAGTTAAAGATTATTATTAATTTTATTAAGAAATACGATCCGCGAACTATACACTTGTAATTTTTCAGTTGTTAAACTTTACTCCTGTTTTGTAAAATCTCCCTCAAAACCTCGATAACTCAATTGTCATCTCGCCGTTCTTTAAAGTGCACTTTATTGACGTACGGCTTCGATAAGATAATCGTACAGTAACAACTGTTTTAACTTGCTTACTGATAGTTCAGACGAGTGTTGTTTAAATTGGATTACGACCGATAGTGGAAATTTTGTGATGAATGAGATCATTATTGTTGATGTGGTGTATAAAGTTCGCTGTCCTGTGGGTGAGTCAGGATGTCTTTTGGCTTTTTGTGTTTTCCAGTATTTACTGATAAGCTTGCAATTGAAAATTAATTAGTGGATAATTGCTTTGATAAAATAACTCAATTAGCGAGCAGGAAAACTCACACACAAACGAATTTATCCTTCTAAATCAAAATCTTCATTTATTATAATAATTATGGTCGCGAATTGTGAATTCTAAAACTAAACGGGTTTCGTTTAATTAATACCTGCAACTGTAATTACCTGGAATATGAGGATTCAATTAATTTTAATTTAATCTAGCCAATTAAAAGGCACATCTGTTTTTGTAGCTGAGATAATTAAAAAATTTGCCACTTGATTATTATTTTTGAAATTTGATTAATTCTG